>NC_042960.1:1822230-2166396 GCF_901001165.1 Salmo trutta
TAAGACAATTACATAAAGGTATTCAAAACTAGTCATATTATTCACAATTAAGGGGTATATTTCAGTATGTGAAATTACTGGACACCTTGCAGACAGTGGCTTTAACTAGTTGTATGAGGTATTTTAGTGCTGGGCTGGAACAATAGCCTAAAACCTCAAGGTATAATTCAAATGATCTCATGGCAGAATTTACATTATCTCATGGCAGAATTTACATGATCTCAAGGCAGAAATTGTTAGAGGCACTATTGAACACATGACAGTATTATGTAATGTTGTGCTTGAGGTTTATTCAAAGGGACAGAATAAAGACCAGTATGGACAGAGCCAGGTGTATTTACATGGTATAGGATATTTCAGCAACTGACTGGTTAGCTGTAGCTATTGTCAGATCGATTGTTATAAAGGCCAAGCAGACAGAAAACATTCTAATGGTGCAGGAACATGTAGCAGACAAGGCTCTGACATTTAAAACGACACTGAATGATATAATAGCCAGTAGTGAGAAAGGAGACACCCTACTCAAAACCACTGGCTAGGGACATTCATTAAGTAGACTTTTTACATTTGTTGAAGCCATTGTCTCAACATGACTTATTGTCTTTGGCATTTAAGAACAGAGGGTGGATGAGGGTGGTATTGACTTGGGAGGATGGGGATGTTCAGTAAGAGGGACAGTAGACATGTCCAGACTTCTGAATATTTAGAACAACTCAACAGCATGTTACTAATTCACAGTGCTGTAAGGGAATGGCTCTATCCTGCAGTACCTTATCAGGTAAAGATACAGAACTAGCCTTGTGTTAATGGTCCTGTCCAGGCAGAACAATAAACCTTGTGTTAATGGTCCTGTCCAGGCAGAACTATAAGCCTTGTGTTAGTGGTCCTGTCCAGGCAGAACTATAAGCCTTGTGTTAGTGGTCCTGTCCAGGCAGAACTATAAGCCTTGTGTTAATGTTCCTGTCCAGGCAGAACTATAAGCCTTGTGTTATTGTTCCTGTCCAGGCAGAACTATAAGCCTTGTGTTAATGTTCCTGTCAGGCAGAACTATAAGCCTTGTGTTAATGTTCCTGTCCAGGCAGAACTATAAGCCTTGTGTTAATGTTCCTGTCAGGCAGAACTATAAGCCTTGTGTTAGTGGTCCTGTCCAGGCAGAACTATAAGCCTTGTGTTAATGTTCCTGTCCAGGCAGAACTATAAGCCTTGTGTTAATGTTCCTGTCCAGGCAGAACTATAAGCCTTGTGTTATTGTTCCTGTCCAGGCAGAACTATAAGCCTTGTGTTAATGTTCCTGTCCAGGCAGAACTATAAGCCTTGTGTTAATGTTCCTGTCCAGGCAGAACTATAAGCCTTGTGTTAGTGGTCCTGTCCAGGCAGAACTATAAGCCTTGTGTTAGTGGTCCTGTCCAGGCAGAACTATAAGCCTTGTGTTAATGGTCCTTGTGGGGTAGAGGTAGGGCAGGGCAGTGACTTTGCAACCAAATAATTTTACTGTGCTCAGTCACATAATAGACTTGTATGGTCATACAAGGTGCCACTGGTGGAATCAGTAGCCTAAAAATGATTTACATGGCCCCAGTTGCATTTGAAACCAAATTACTTTTCTATGCAAATTCAATAATAGTTGCACAAACAGGCTCACAGTGAGCAGTGAACAAAATAACTATAGACATGAAGTTGACAACAGCTTTTTAGTAGAATAAATACATTGTATTTCTATGGTTGCAGCCCTAAAACATGTAATTGCGTTTAATCAAATGAATCAGATCCAATGATACCACCCGTAGAACAGGGTACCTCCATGGTTCATTAACTAACGTAAGAAAACTGTTAGCGAAACTCTACTCATTTTACATAGCACGCTATTAAAGCTTCAAATTACACCAATTATTACTTTGTAGCACCTACAGACTGTAGTCTTTAAAGGAGGACTGAGTAAGGCTAAAATGTCACAATACAACTTAATAATTTTCAGTAAGTCATGAAAAAGTATTAATGAATAAGTTTAAATTCCTATGAATGTGTTATAACATCCAAAGAGCGTGCCACTTTACCAATCGTGGTGGAAAATAATTTATGAATCAGTTACTAGTGCTTGTAAACGCTAATGTGTCTTCACTGATTGTACCCAATACATGTATAAATTTGTGTACACATAAAGGCTTCATAACATAAATATATGTGTAACAGAGACATTTGGCAGAGACAATGTAGCTTGCTTATAACAGTTCATGTGGAGTGGGTGTTATAATGTTTATGTCATTACTGCATAAGACTACATAAAACTATGTAGGCTTATAAAGAGTGTATGATAATAGGGATTTATGACAATGTCATGCATATAAAGGCTTTATGAATGCTTTATGAATAATACATTTCACCACTGTAATTAAAGTGTTATCATTGTCTCTTCCCTATTCTGAAGATTCATCCCCGACTGAATCGTCGCAATCCCAACCCAACACCCCTTGACATGGCCCCTGACTCTATCGATGACTCCTATGAGGGCTGCAGGGAGAATATGCTCTGTGAGGTGACAAACAACTTCCTACCAAAGGAGAAAAAAGTACAGAAAATGTCAATGCGCTTGGTGGGAAGCTATGGATTTTTATGACAACCATAAACATAACATTGAAATGTATGTGAATCCAACAGAGATGATTTTCGAGCCATTCAATGAGGCCACTACCCTAGGGAAGCGTTACAAGACAGTTTATAAGCATCACTCCTTGCATTTCCTGTTGTCAGATGCCTTACGTATTCTTATTAAAGACCCAGGAAAACAGTGTGTAGAAACCTTCCTGGTTAGCTTACGAAGGAAAAAAAGATGACAATTCGATTTGGCCAGTTTGCTTCATCATCAACGTACGAGCATGTGGCTAAAATGTTTGCAGATTGGAAGACATGTTTTAAGATCACTGTCTGTTTTGGTGCGTCCCTGGCAGGTTTCTCTCAATTGAACAATGAAGAAGAGGTGTTGATTTCACCATATGAGGTTTTCAAAATGGCTGAGGTGACCAAGAATAAAGTATTGGAAGATAAGGACAAAGATAATAAGAGTGAATGTGAGATTGTCTACGAACTAGAGAGCACAAAAACAACCAAAAGTGACTTGAATTGCCATATTGTCGATAATGACAAAAAATAACAAAGCCTGTAACACGTGACATTAGTGACATGTTGAATGTCTTGCTCGAGTTCCAGGCCCACTTCCTTGCAGATGTTGCATTTTATCAACCAATGGTCGGTGCCACGTCATCGACTACACAGTCGGACATCCGATTGCTATAACATATAATCTGTTTAGCTGATACGTTCAACACCTACCCAATCGTTGTGAGATCTGGCAGGCGTCTACAATGTAGTCAGGCAGAATTACAGGAAATGAGCTGTAAAACAGCTCATTTTCCTCTTCGCCCCATGGCAAAATGAGAAGAATTGCATTAGTTAGTTAGAAAAGTGCAAAATGTTCTCTACATCCCAAAGCAAAATGTGTAGAATTGCACAAAATTAACTCTAAAACATAAAAAACATATCTGCTGTCAAGAGTGGGGCCACTAAATATTTTGCTTGCAATAGGTGTGGGGAGGGGGGTAACTGCAGCCCGTCATGTTAAGTTCTGATTTTTTTGTAGTCCATCCCTGATTTAGTAAAAGTCTCATGCATTTTTTGAACTTCTGTTGTACTAACCTTTTGAATGACCTAAATCTTCCAAATTTAATATTACATAGTTAAGTAGAACATGTGCTCACCTCCCTCTTCTGAATTATAATATTACATGGCCGACTGATTATCGTTATTAAGATTTCATATTATATGACATACTGAATTAACAAAGTTAAATGGTTCAATAAATTATACAGGAAAACTACCAATTGGTACTGTAGGAATATTTACTGAAATACGCTTTGTTCAGAAATAGCAAACAATGGATAACAACAACAACAAAACATTCTCAAATATTACTAAAATACATTTCCCCCCCAAAAGATGCTAAAGCATGTAAAAAAAAGCAAGTCAAATGTACATGCACAAAAGACAACTTAAAGGGAAATCCTACCACTTGTCATGTTCATTATCTCCAGCACAATGCCAGTGTCTAAACGTGAAAACGGCGCATTTCTACGTTTTGTCGAAAAATATATAACGTTCTAGCCAATGACATTAAAAGTAAAAACATTTTAAAAACAGGGATTTTCATCAAACACTGAGATTTGCAGTGACGTGGGGAGCAAGTATATACCCTACCGCTGGCTAGAAACTGGTTGCAGGTTTGGAAATCACTATAATTTTTTATTTTAATCCTACCCTGTGATGTCACTAGCTTGGTTTCAATCCAATTGGCGACAGATTTTCATGTGAATATTCTAAAATATTAATAAGGAAAATATGCACATTTTCCCACCAGCGCTGTGTTTCCGCCAAACTGACTTTGCGGAAACAGTGGGTGGGGTTCCATCGCATTTTCAACTGTGTTGCGATAAATAGCAAATGTGGTCTTTGCATGTACGCTCTATTCAGCAGCTGGCAGAGCTTGGCTACATGACAATATTATGGATAAGGGCAAGATTATTTTTATTTGTCAAGCGGCAGCCAAGCATCGATCATCATGTCACCAGAATAAGACCCCCAATATTTATTGGAAAGGAGCATCAAGCTCATCACCGTGCACTTTCACCCCCCTGTGAAGTTCATCATAACTTATTTCATCTATAGCCTAATAAACTGCATGCTTTCCCGAGTCGTAGTGTGAGGACCACACAACATGTCATCGCATCGATATGATGGTTATCATATCAATACTTGCCTTTAAAGGTGGTGTTTCCACTGCCATTTCTCACATAATTAATTTTACCAACACAAAACGATCCCACCTTGTCTAGCGTATTTTGTTTTGTCAACATTTGGAAAGTTTACCCAAAAATGTGCTGTTTCCATCAGGCCTGTCGTGACATGTTTTACTCGCATAAAAAGGTTGGATGGAAACCTGGTTACAGAGAAGCAGAGAGACACAGAGCGAGAGACAGAGAGAGACATAGAGAGACATAGAGACACAGAGAGAGACACAGAGAGAGACAGAGAGAGCGACACAGAGACAGAGAGACAGAGACAGAGAGAGACAGAGAGACGAAAGAAAGAAAGAAAGAAAGAAAGAAAGAAAGAAAGCGTCAGAGAGAGTAGTCTGTAAGCGGTACCTGGCAAAACACTCCCTTCAATTAAGTCAATTCTGGACATCTCTTCACAAAACGCTCTCTCCCGATTGGCCGACCGGCGTGTCACTCATCACCAGCTTATTCTCATAGCAGGTGGGGCCCCGACCCTGCTGTCCTTGATTGGCTCCCCTCCCATTTCCGTCCACTAATGGGGTGTGCTGGGCTGCTCTCCAGCACAGCCTCTTCAGGAACACAGTGGCTCCTAAAGCTCCAACCAGCACCCCCAGCAGGACACAGGAGATGTACACCCATACCGGTGACCTCCGCAGCCCCGGGTCCACCCTGCCTTCGACACTGAGGTCCTCCATGATGAGCTGGTAGGAGGCTGTGAGGCAGGGTTCGCTACCCCAGGAATAATCACCCTGGGCTGAGCAGCGGCAGGAGTAGAGGCCCAGGCTGGATCCGGAGACGGTGACCTCCAGGTGGGAGTGGTGCTGCTGGGTGTGGCGGCCCTGGGGGTGCTCCCAGACGCAGGGGAGAGGGGAGAGATGGGGGTGGTCACAGGGGAGGAGGACCACCAGGCCCTTCTTCACACGCAGCTCCTTCACCACAGGGGAACAACGACCTGCGATGGGAAGGGGGTGGGAGGGAGGACAGAGAGAGGCAGAAGCAGAGATAGAAAGAGGAGGAGTGAGAAGGAAGGATGGAGAGTAAAAGAGAGAGAAAGGGAGAGATAGGAAGTATGGGAGATGGGCAAGAGGAGGGAGCGAGTTACAAGATGAGAGGAAGAGCGAGAGCGAGAGATCGTCCTAATTCTGTTTGGAAATGTAGTAGATTTGGTGGATGTGTTTAATAGTGGAATAGATGTGGTATGAGGGCTGTATGCATGTTTAATAGTGGAAAATGTGATAAGGGCTTTATACGTTTTTAAGAGTGGAATAGGTGTGATATAATAACCTTATGCATGTTTAATAGTGGAATAGATGTTATATAAGGGCCTTAAACATGTTTAATAGTGGACTAGATGTGATATAAGAACCTTATGCATGGGTAATAGTGGAATATAATTGATATAATTATATAGTATAATTATTATATATATTTTTTAAAACCTTTATTTAACTAGACAAGTCAGTTAAGAACAAATTCTTATAGACAATAACGGCCTACCCCGGCCAAACCCTAAACCAGACGATCCTGGGCCAAATGTGCGCCTCCCTATGGGACTCCCAATCACGGCCGGTTGTGATACAGCCTGGACTCAAACAAGGGTCTGTTATACGCCTCTAGCACTACAATTAAAATCAACCTGTTTAATAGTGTTCATACTCACCCTCTCCAGTGCCACACACCTTCAAAGGGTCCTCTGACTCCCTCTGCACTGGAGAGCTGAGAACAGAGAGAGAAGAAAGAGAGATGGTGAGATGTGATGGTGACAGTGAAACAACTAGTTTGAAAGGAAGGAAGATAAAGCAATGTTTTGAACAGCAGGAAGGAGAGAGAGAGAGAGAGAGAGAGAGAGAGAGAGAGAGAGATGCAACCTGTATTTATGTTGATTTATTTTCCTTTTTGCACATCATTACAACACTGTATATTTAGACATAATATGACACTTCAAATGTCTTTATTCTTTTGGAGTGTACTGTTAAATGTAAACTTTTTATTGTTTATTTCACTTTTGTTTATTTTATCTATTTGACTTCCTTTGGCAATGTAAACATATGTTTCCCATGCCAATAAAGCCCCTTAAATTGAAATTGAATTGACAGAGACAGAGAGAGACAGAGAGAGAGAGAGACATAGAGAGAGACATAGAGCGAGAGAGACATAGAGAGAGAGAGACATAGAGAGACATAGAGAGAGAGAGAGAGAGAGAGAGAGAGAGAGAGAGATAGAGAGAGACAGAGAGAGAGAGAGAGAGAGAGACTCAAACCCCCACAAAGAGAATGCTATGTAGACTCACTCCGCAACACAGGCTCTCTTGTTGACGTCCCACACACAACCTAGTCCTGCTGCCCGGGCACACACCTGACAGCTGGAGTACACCCTGCATCCCTCTACTGGCACACGGGACAGAGAGGATGGTGAGCCTACCACCACATGGCCCTGGGAGGGAGCAAAGGGTTAAAGATGTCTGAGTGTGTGTGTGTGTGTGTGTGTGTGTGTGTGTGTGTGTGTGTGTGTGTGTGTGTGTGTGTGTGTGTGTGTGTGTGTGTGTGTGTGTGTGTGTGTGTGTGTGTGTGTGTGTGTGTGTGCGTGTGTGTCTGATACCTGGTGTATGAGGATGTTGTTGACGGGCTCTACTGAGGTTGTCAGAGGGATCTCCTGCAGCAGAGTAGCAGTACGACCAACGATAGACACACTGTGTAACTCCCCCTGATCTGTGTGAAAACACACATCAATTCACACCACAGAACATAATCAATCACAAAATGAGAATATTTTCTGATATGTTCAGCATAGTCAGTTAACTGCCTGGTCTATTGATTACTTGATGTTTCTCTCTCTCACCTGTTCCCAGATGTAGTAGGGCAGAATCACTGTTGGAGATGTTGGTGGCTGTGATCCTGGTGTATGTGGTTCCCCTCCTCACCAGAAGGGGCGCTGCGTCCACAGTGCTCGTCAACAGAGGATGTTCCTTGGCAAACTGCAGCACGCGGTCGGGCATGTCGAAGGAGGAGTTATAACCCTGGGCTCTCAGGTCATCATTGATACACTGAGGGGGACAGAGAACAATTCAGCATGTTATGACGATGATGGACATACTAGGACACTATATGATAATAACCCTTAAATGGAAAATGACTACCTGGATTCGTCCAATGACAAAGAAACACTCATTTTCGAAAGAAGCACTAACTTTCGCTATCCGTTGCAAAACGTTTTTAAAATGCTTTCCATTGCATGCCCTAATAAATACAACCCAGGTGAGTCTGGTGAATACCTGTCCAGGTCGGGGGTCGGGTACAGACTCAGAGCTCCCACTGTTCACACAGTTCCTCTTCATATCTCTGAAGCCTCCCGTCGCAAACACCTTGGTGATGTCAGCCAGGCTGTACACACACACTGCTGACACGCGCTCTCCTTTCCTAAACGCACACACATTACCATGTTCATTACAGTAATGCCGTCTGTATGAGTCATTGTAACATGATAATCATATTTAGTGATTCTCCTCTCTCTTTCCCTCGCAATCTGTCCTCTCTCATTCTCTCTCCACCCCGTTCCCCATCTCTACTCCTCTCTACCTCCGTCTCTCCCCATCTCTATCCCCCCGTCCCTCTCTCTTCCCCTCTCCCCCCCTCCACCCCCTTACCACTGGGAGGTGAAGAGGGTGTAGAAGTGTGTGCTGCTGGGGTCTCCCAGGCGGTGTTCCAGGGGGTAGGCGTGGGTCAGGACGGTGTAGTACTGGCCCCTGTCCTGGTCCCGACACACCAGCTGAGCCTTCAGGAAACTGGTCCAGCGCTTCTGCAGGGTCTTAGAGCCCCCCACGTCTCCCTGGCAGACAAGGAGATAGGGATGGGGAGATAGGGATGGGGGAGAGGGGGATGAGAAGTATAGAGAGAGAGCACGAGACAAAGCACACATGAGCAAAATAGAGGGAGAGAGAGAGAAAGAGAGACAGACAGAGAGAGAGAGAGATGTATCTCACCTTGCAGACTCTGGCCACCCGTGTGACCCTGACCTTGGTATAAAGGTCATACTCTATAGCGTTCTCCGTGAAGAAGAAGTAGATTTTATCATCGTCTCCAGGACTCTCCCTGACCAGGGCCGAACTCACAAACTCTGGATCTGGACTCATCAGAGAATTACATATGGATGATATATTGCATGTAGTGCTTCCCAACTCCAGTCCTCAACCCCCCCTGACAGTTCACATTTTCGTTGTAGCCCCAGACAAACTTGCACATTTTCTCATCAGTGGTGTTTCCACTGAACTGTCTTTTTGCAGATAAAAATCAATGTGTGATGACGTAGACACACAAAACATTTTTCACTTAAGTTTTCATGTACCTAATAAAAATGTAAAGTTCAATGTGTTTCCATTTTCAACTGTACCGATAGTTATGTCCCAAAAACTGTTAGGTTAAATAGCAAATGTGCATATTCTGGTCTTGTCACGAGCGCTCTAGCCAACAGCTCACAGATACAGTGTGGGAAGGCTAGTCTACATGATGAGAATACTATGGATAAGAGCAAGAATATTTGTATTTGTCAAACTGCAGTCAAGCATCGATCATCATGTCACCAGAATAAGACCCTCGATATTCATTGGAAAAGAGCGTCAAAATCACCTTGCACTTTCAGTTATTTCATCTGTAGCCTAATAAACTGCATGATTTCCCGAGTCATAGTGGGAGGACCACACAACATGCCATCGCATGACTCCAAGTTTACTTCCACATTAATACTAACACATAAAGGCGTTTCCATTGCCACTTCTCACATAATTCATTCTACCGCCACAAAAAGATCCCACCATGTCGAACGGACAAGTTATCTGTTGGCATTTATAAAATTGTACCAAAACATCCTGTTTCCATCAGAGCTGTCGTGATTTTTATTTTATACGGTATGACTTTACTGGCATAAAACATGTAGATGGTTATAGATATAGACCATCATCAAATAACAAACTCATTAGGTAAGTAACACTACACTGCTAAACCACATCCTGAGTTAAACTCTTCATTGGACACATTCTGTTGTTGTTTGGTGTTACAGAAGTTTGGACAGTAGAAGTATTTTATAATCTTTCCCAACATGCATTGGGAGTGTGTGTGATTGACAGAGGGGTCTCACCACTGAGCCAGTTGATGGACCGATCCATGCGCACTTGTTGACCTGTTGCCCTGGTGATGTCAAACTCTGTGCCCCAGAAGTTAGAAGGGGAGGCGGTGTACAGCACTCCATCTACAGTACACATATAGACAGGATGTGATAGAGCGTGTGTGTGAGTGAGTGTGAGCGTGTGTGTGTGTGTGTGTCTAACCTGCAGTAACAGCAGTGTGAGGTTGTCTGGGATCATAAGGACACTTCCCCTTCCCAACTTTGTCACCTTCTTCCTTCACCAGGGTAAACGTCACTGGGTCCTGAACACACACACAGTCTATATATATCTTTTTTATTTATTTAACCAGGCAAGTCAGTTCAGAACAAATTCTTATTTACAATGACAGCCTACCGGGGAACTGCCTTGTTCAGGGGCAGAGCAACAGATTTTTTATCTTGTCAGCTCAGGGATTCGATCCAGCAACCTTTCGATTACTGGCCCAACGCTCAAACTACTAGGCTACCTGCCACCCCAGTAGGATGGCTCATAATAATGGCTGGAACGGCGCAAATGGAATGGCATCAAACACATGGAAACCATATGTTTGATGTATTTGATATGGTTCCACTGATTCCGCTCCAGCCATTACCACGAGCCTGTTCTCCCCAATTAAGGTCCCACTGCCTGTGACGTGAATATCATGTGTTTAAGCCTATCAACTAAATACATGAATTGAATGAAAAACATGTATTTGACCACAACAGTAAAAGAGCATCTAGCAGGTGTATCATAATAATAATAATAATATTATAGGTGTAAAGTATAATAATATAGGTGTAGAGTATAATAATACTAATAAAAATATTAATAATATAGGTGTAGAGTATAATAATAATAATAATATAGGTGTATAGTATAATAATAATAATATAGGTGTAGAGTATATTAATAATAATAATATAGGTGTATAGTATAATAATAATAATATAGGTGTAGAGTATATTAATAATAATAATAATATAGGTGTAGAGTATAATAATAATAATATAGGTGTATAGTATAATAATAATAATATAGGTGTAGAGTATAATAATAATAATAATATAGGTGTAGAGTATAATAATAATAATAATATAGGTGTATAGTATAATAATAATAATATAGGTGTAGAGTATATTAATAATAATAATATAGGTGTAGAGTATAATAATAATAATATAGGTGTATAGTATAATAATAATAATATAGGTGTAGAGTATAATAATAATAATAATATAGGAGTAGAGTATAATAATAATAATAATATAGGTGTATAGTATAATAATAATAATATAGGTGTAGAGTATATTAATAATAATATAGGTGTAGAGTATAATGCTAATAATGAATGATATAGATGTAGAGTATAATAATAATAATAATAATATAGGTGTAGAGTATAATAAGAATAATAATATAGGTGTAGAGTATAATAATAATGATATAGGTGTAGAGTATATTAATAATAATAATATAGGTGTAGAGTATAATAATAATAATAATATAGGTGTAGAGTATAATAAGAATAATAATATAGGTGTAGAGTATAATAAGAATAATAATATAGGTGTAGAGTATATTAATAATGATATAGGTGTAGAGTATAATGCTAATAATGAATGATATAGATGTAGAGTTTAATAATAATAATAATATAGGTGTAGAGTATAATAATAATAATGATAATATAGGTGTAGAGTATGAGAAGAGACAGAGGAGAGAGAACGTGACTGACTATGAAACCACACTGGGGATCGTAGGCGTAGGAGCCACAGACGTAGATCCTTCCATCCTTCAGAACCTCCAGCAGACAGATGTAGTTATAACAGTCATCCTGTAGAGGGAGACACAGAGCCATGTCTCAAACAGTATTCTATTCTCCCCTATAAACCCTGGTCAAAAGTGGTGCACTGAATAGGGAGTATTTGAGATTAGCAGAGGGGGAAAACGTAAGCCTGTTTGTATCTCGTAAATAAATCTTTACGATCTATGCGGAAACAGTTCAAGTGCCCTGGGATAAGGAATATTTGGGGGATTTTCAAGTCCCTGATTGCCTTTTAGTTTAAGCTAGGCTGAAGAGCGCTAGCTTCGTAGCACAGGGCCATAACAGAGCAGGATAAAGTTGCCTCTAGACACAGATCTCAGGTCAGTTTACATTCCTCACCATAATGGCTACGGTTAGGATTTGGGGTAGATAACATGATCCTAGATCAGAAGAAACTAGCTCTACACAGATCAATAAAATATGGTTAGAATCAGTAGGATAATGCAGGGTTTCTCAACTCAGGTGCCAGGAACTCAATGTAAACAGGCCAAGGTTGGTTTTCATATTACTCCCATTGAATAAACGGTAGCGATAACAATAACTCTAACTCCCTGACTATTTAAGGTACGTCATGCCTGTTTATCAGTCTTTGAAGATGACCAGATACAAAGTGAAGTCATCTGAAAGTCAAACATACAGGATGTGATGTGTTGTTGACAGGAAGCTGAAGAGTCAGTAAAGCAGTCGTTATGGTAACATCGTATGTCTAAGTGTTCTAAACTGACTTGCCTAGTTAAATAAAGGTTAAAAAATATATATAACACCTTTGTGTTATATATATTTTTTTAACTAGGCAAGTCAGTTTAGAACAAATTCTTGTTTACAATGACGGACTAGGAACAGTGGGTTAACTGCCTTGTTCAGGGGCAGAACGACAGATTTGTACCCTGTCAGCTTGGGGATTTGATCTTGCAACCTTTCGGTTTCTAGTCCAACGCTCTAACCACTAGGCTACGCTGCCGCCCCGGGACACCTTTAACCACGTACATACACTACAGAGCAGCGGAGGACGGTGGGAGGAGCTATAGGAGGACAGGCTCATTGTAATGGCTGGAATGGAATTAATGGGTGGTATCAAACAAATCAAACATATGGAAATCCCATGTTTGACTCCGTTCCATCTATTCCATTCCAGCCATTACAATGAGCACCACACGTTGCTCACCTCTCTCTTGCCTTTACCCATACAGGACTTCCTCTCCTTTTCTGTTGCCTCCCACTTAATCTGCAGAGACAGAGACGGAAGTCAAAGAGAGAACACACAGACGCATACAGTTACATCACACAGTTAAACATCAGGTTAAGCCCAGTACTGGACTAAAAAAGCAGTGTCAGTGGAGAATCTCTATTGAGAAAGTTGTCCAGGACTAGGTTTAATCTATGTCTGGCATAGTGTGTTTGTCCCAGGTAAGACGTAGGTTTTTCTATGGTTTTGTGTTCATGAATACTCCCATCATGAAAACACCGAAACAAATACACACTCGTTTCACTGCCAGTTGGCTAAGATCAAGAGTGGAAATATGCACAGATAAGCGTGCACACACAGACAGTCAAGTGAAGAAGTCTCCCCCCTCCCATCTCTCTGTCCCCCCCTCTTATCTCCCTCTCTCTCTCTCCCCCCTATCTGTCTCTCCCTCCCTTTCTGTCTCACTGATGGGTGTTTCCAGGTGAGGTTGGAGGTGTGCAGGGCCAGGATGGAGCCTCTGGCTCCCAGGTAGAGTGTCTCAGAGCTGGGGTCTTGCAGGAGGACGCTGGCGTTGGACACCCCCAGAACTGCACCTACCCCTGAGGAGAACAGGACATAACATTAGGGATGTGCCCCAAATGGCTATTTCCTACAGTGCACTACTTTGGACCAGGGCTCCGTAATATATAGACTCCCCTCCTCTGCCCCATTTATTTGCCTTTGACCTTTGAATGAATGTGTGAAGGATGAGACTGACTTACAGGGACTTTTACGGAACCAATTCTAAGCATCAGTAATTGTGTCACTTCCTCTACTGAGAAACATTCTTGTGGTCGGTCGGCTGCTACCCACAGCTGGGGTGCAATAATTAGTCCACACAACAAAAAAATGGTTTCTATTGGGCAAATTCAGTTAGGTCACTCCCCATTTCATTCCGTTTAAGAAATGTTTTGCAACAGAATCAGCATAATAAATAAACCCCTACTCACCAGTCACTCAATGTTGATTTAGGTAGACAATTTTGGGGCTAAACTCTCCTTTGCGTTTGCTATTTAGTCCGTGACATAGGCTTAATATGTGTCCGGTAAACTGCTCCTTGTTGCATTTGTGTGTTAACAAACACACACACACACACACACACACACACACCACAAAGAGTGGGGCATCTCAAACCTCCACATTCTCTGTATTACAATCTAAGACCTATAGCCTATAGCCTAGGCCTATCTATCCATGAAAGCAGGCACAATTAGGATAACACTGTAACCCCAGTCTATACTCACTCTGCTATATTCCGGGTACTTTGTGAAAACAGCAGTGAAATGACACACCTGTCTTCAGTCATTTTAAAAGTGTTGTTTAATGGGCATTTCTCCACCATGCCTCCGTCCTTTCCATCTGGTTAAATGTTGGATTAAGTAATTAACCACCTCCATTCCCAGATGAATAAATTAGCCTACCAAAACCACACTGGGTGCAGATAATAGACTTCTTACAAATGTACTTGTTTGCTAGGCAACATCATTTGCATTGCTATGCCTAATTAGATTGTAGCCTACCTCACGTTACCGTATCCATTAGGAATTGCGATACATTTTAAAATTGCGATACATTTTGTATGTAGAGAGAGACCGTTTGTCCAACTGTACCGTACTCACCTCCGTGAACATTGGGAATCGCTGTTTGACAACGAGTTGAACCAGTTGTGAGACACAAGATCACGGCCATAAAACAGGTGGTCGGCATGTTGAGAAGTGACATCAGGAAGAATGTCCGTTGATGACCGAGCGTCAGTTACTCATCACTAAAAGTGCGCTCGGGGCGTTCTGTCAATACAGGATGGACAGGGGGGAACGAAACGTTTACAGAAACCAAGAAAACTAAAAAGTACGGTTCAAGTGTATCAAAATACGGCGTATTTTTTTTATTCTCACCTACCTATTCGGTGTCCGATTTGGTTCTATTTCTAACACGGTATAATAGACTACTTAGCCTAAAGATCAGGTACAGTACAGTATGTAATAGAACTATTACAATGTGTTAATCCAGGAAGCGTTCAAATCTCACTATATCAAACGTCAATACACATTCTACAACCACAGAGGAACCTGAAATATACAGTAGTAGGCCTATTAACGTTCACATATTCCCATGTAAACAGCATTGAACTGAACAGTAGTCTAATTTATTGAAGGGCACAAATAGTGGACGGAGAGTTACTGGATACACACCCATTATTGTTATATTGAATCACATCAGTAAAACAAAGTCAATTAGAAAAAGGATGTGAGACTGAGCGGAAGTCATTTGTTTCTGTTGGGGAGAGGAGGAGACTAACACTGTTTGTAATGTTTATCAAGAACACTGGCAGACTTCTGGAAGATCTCTGTTGCTCTTTTCTCCCTCTCTCATGTTCATTACACTGGTGTGCAATATTGATATTCATAACAGGTTATACAAAAGTTATTACATCATAAGAAAAAACAATGATTCTGTATGTGAAAACAAGTTCAATAAATAAAGTAAGTATACAATAACATTGTGAAATGAGTGAATGTGTGGATTGGTCTCAATATATCCCTATGGGCGCTGAACAGTAGTAGTGCACCTTAAAGGGCAATAGGGTGCCATTTCAGACACAGCAGAGTATCCTAAATGAACCCCATGTTTTCATAGATGACCTCTGGTGACTGGCGTCCAGCAGTGGGCCTCCTGGTGGCCAAGGTCCTGGTAATGGTCAACGAAGATGATGAGGAGGAAGAGGAGGCCATTGAGGAAGAGGGGGATGATGATGATGATGAAGATGAGGATGGTGATGAAGAGCCTGGCTTGCAGACCCGGCTGTAAAGGTGGGCGAACGGGTCAGTGTTGGGGCCCTTGGCTGAGGTCCCCACACAAGGCTCACTATAGATGGGCTCCTCTTTGCCAGGTTCCTGCCCCCACTGGTCCTGGTTCTGTTGTTGAGTCTTGTCAGGTAGAGGACTCGCACGGTCGTACACCTCGGAGTAGACCGGCTCTGGCTTGTTGCCGTGGTGACAAGAGCAGGAAGAGGAAGTGGGCGGTGGCGGTGGTGGTGTAGATCTCGGGGGTATGAGTGAGAGGATGTCTGCTGGGTCGGCGTACACTGGTTCCGTTCGGTTGCCATGGTGATTGCGGGGGTATAGAGGGATAGAGGGGGTGAGGGTGGAGGCCGTTGGGGGCGTCAGATAGGAGTTGAGGCCAGGGGCTTTGGGTTTAATGCTGTCTGCTGGCTCAGAGTACAGACACTCCTCAGAGCCAATCAAATTAGGCGGCTGTGAGTACACACACTGCTCTGAGCCAATAGCATTTGAAAATACTGGCTTAAAACTGTAGCTCCCCTCCAAAATGGCTGCACTATCTGGTAGTTTGGGCAGTGGTGAACGAGCACGAGGCATATTAGGGCTACGGTTAGCAACCACAGTGTCGCCCTCAAATTCGTCCCCGGCGACGGCCTTCTGTTCCCGTATGGCGGTCTCGATGAGGCTGAAGATGTCGTCAGCTTGGCACGTCTCAAAGGTGAAGGTTCCGGGTCCAGAGTCACAGCGCCGGCCTGCCTCGATGGAGAATGTCAACTGTGGGAGAACCAAGAGGACACAATGATTTGTGAAAATTCCCACAGGTGTTCACTGGAAAATTGCATCATTTAATGTGGGCACCATACGTATTATAACCTGCAACCTTCTTGAATGGACACTAATGACCCTACAATGATCCTTAGACATCCTGTTTTTGACCCACATTGCCCTAAAAAGGCAAAACACAGTAAATTTGATCTGTTGTAATGACCAGGTATATTATCTGATTAATGTGGGATTTTGTTTCCAGACACAAGAACAAGCCAGTTGATTAGAACATATCATGAAGTACCAGAAATTGCTGTCTGTCTAGACAGAAAAATACTTTGAAGTCAGAATTTGCAGTAAAAGAAATTACGTAGTTACTGCGTTTTGCCTTTGTAGCGCAGCATAGTACCGTACTGTGATGGCCTTGAAATTAGACACTAGAGAGTAACATTAGATTAAAACTAATAACAGATTAGGAATCTAATTCTATGGCTCAACGAGATTCTAAATTCCATGGTTCTACTGACCTTTTCTCTGCCATAGCGTCTTATCAGCCGATAGGGCCAGTCCTGCAAACTCTTCCTGGTCTCCGCCTCCTTAAGGACCAGCCCCTCCTGGGCCACTTGCAGCCAATAGTACTCCCCCTGGAGGCCGCAGTGCATTGCTACATGCGTCTGCTTCACACCCACCCTGAACTCACTCACTGAGGGGAGAGAGGAGGGAGAGTGGGGGTCATGACCGAAGCACTATGGATGGTGTTCATTTCTATTTTTAGTTTTCTATTTTGTGTTTATCTTTCCTTTATTCGTAGTAATATCTTTGAAAAGAAGAACCTGTTCCAAGACAGCAGTAATCATACGCCCATTAGACATAAACAAACAGAAGAATGGTTGTTCATTATAGTTTGTGTGGCTACTAGGATATCTGATGTGCTTCTCACCTTCCTCCCTGGAGACGTAGATCTGGTTGTCCTCCATCTGAATCTGGGGCTGCTGACCAGTGGAGCCTCCCTGGGAGAGAAGACATGTATTTAGATTAGACAGTGAGAACTGTCCTCACAGATACCTACACTCTTAGAAAAAAAAGGTGCTATCTAGAACCTTAAAAGGGTTCTTCGGCTGTCCCCATAGGAGAACCCCTTTTGGCTTCCATGTAGAACCCTTTCTACAGAGGTTTATACAGGGAACAAAAAAGGGTTCTCCAGCAGAAGAACCCTTTTACAACCTATTTTCTAAGAGTGTGCACATCCTCTATATAATAACTGTTTGGTGAGGAAAAGAGTTTAATGATAGAGAGACCAGTGAACAATGGCGTTTGCTGTTAGCCTTGTACCAATACCGAGACAAATTCCTATCAGCGTTGTTGAACGCTAATAAAGTCTGATTCTACTTCTATCTGTAACTGAAGCCGCTCTTCTCACCTGGAAGGCGATGTCACACATCCTCTCCACCCACTCCACGCAGTCGTCCTTGTCCGCCGCGAAGACGTACCTCCTGCCGTCTGTCTCCACACAGAAGGCAGCCATGTTGTCTTTGGGGCAGGCCTCAGCGTGCGGGGGCAGCCTCAGGACCCTGATCACCTACATTTTACTCCATTAGCAGACACTCTTATCCAGAGACTGTAAAAAATGTGACTTGGTGCGTCTCTGCTTGGCACTCAGCATTAAGGAGATAGATTGGGGGTAAGGCTTGTGCAAGCTCAAACAGCTCATAGGAGCAGGGGCCTATCTCCTGTTTCTGTAGCATGAGCCAGTTTGATGTACAAGTACATCCTTTAGACAGGACGCTAGTCTATCGGAGGGCCTTAGGCTTATCCATATCCAGAGCCAATCAAAGTGCATTCAACTAAGTTAGGTAAGACAACCACATACTGTATCACCGTCAGTGCCAGTAAAAAAACAAATCCTCAATAAAGCAGCTATAAGCAAAGTCAGTGCTAGTAAAAAAGACAAGTACAGCAGTAAGATTTACCTCTGACAGGCGGATCACCCTCTTCTCCTTAACTTTGTCCTGGTGCTTCCAGACCCCAGAGGGACCGGCCCGCTCTCCTCCCCCCACCTCCTGGCGCTCTAGCCTGGCTACACCGCAGCGGCTGGAGGGGTAGAGAGCCAGCCAATGCTGCTTCCACTTCTGGAGGGAGGGAAGGAAGGGGATGAGGGCAGAGAGGGAAGACAGAAATAATGGGGAGAAAAAGAGAAAGGCCAAGAGAAGGGGAGGAAAATTAGTGGGTGAGAAAGAGAATTTAAAAAAAGTGAGTATCTAGTTTTCCCATTTCCCTGACAAAACATTAGTCATATGACAGACTCAGAATATCTCCCCCCCAGCACATCGGCCTATTATTAAATAAAGGTGCAGTGGTAGATGAGGTATGTGTGCTCAGGTACAGTACGTGCCTTGGCCCCTCCCTCTGTTTTACGTGTGCCTGGCAGTGTTTCGGTTTACATCCCAAATGGCACCCTATTCCCTACATAGTGCACTAGTTTTGACCAGAGATCCTGTGAGTCCTGGTCAAAAGTAGTGCACTGAAAAGGGAATAGGGTGCCATTTGGGACATATTTTGTTGGAACGTGCCATGAGGAAACTGGGAGCAGTACTGCGTCTGGGCACGCAAGTGAGGATCCGTTCTACCCTCATACCTTTACACACGCACCATTACCAATTTAGCCTGTCTCTGCAAGTAAGACTTCAACATGTAGGCTACAGTAAATGTCCTCGTATACTGCAATCATATACATTCAAATGTGAAATGGAATGGTATAGGAGTTAGATTGCTGTCATACACAGTACATGCAATAAACAAGGGGGTGGCAGTTTACATGATAACAGCAATAGCCAATATCAAAACACTCGAAATAACCTAAATAAAAACTTACATTACAAGACTGTTATAAAGCTGCATTCAAATTCGAAATAAATACAATATGTTCCTATTGACTATTATTGTCATTCCACAAAAACAAGATAGATAAGGTACCAGGATGTGTACAATTAAGTGAGCTAAATAAAGTTACGTGCTTACCTTTTCTACATGTCGGTGTTGAAGGTAAACGTGTCCTGCTTTCACGTGAGTGTCCATTATGTTCAAAGAGACTCTCGGCATACAAGTGAACTTTAACCACTAACTTGGATTTGACCTTGATATATGTTAGTTTACGGTATCCTAATCCTACACTTGTGATTTTTGTACGGCCAAACTCTCCCCCTGACAAATGTAGGTGTGCTTTTCTTTCGTTACGTTAGCGGCAAATACTACTGTGAAATTATGACTGCGTCCACACCTTTCTCACGCCCCCAGGCTACTACGTCTGGTCCAGGGCGTTAATGCACGTTCCTCTAACTACCTGAATGTACAAAGACCAACCCTTGTGATATCATACAATGAATAATAGCCTACACAGAGAACCATACAGTGAATAAGACATGTATTGTGAAGAATGAAGGAAGTGAAACCTCCCATTCATGGTTGATTTTATTACGATATTTGTATTGTTCACTTTTCTTTCATTTATGACCATTGTTTTTAGAACGGCTACGAAGACTCAGATTATTTTGGAATGCTGTGACATCACCCTATTTATGATATCGCTGCGTAACTAAGGAATCGATAAAAAGTATATTATTTGGACTCAAACGTTCCAACGTTCTATGGAACATAGACTATTATGGGTTTTCCAACACACATTTAACCACTGTCTCATGTAGCCTGTTTTAGTTTCGCTAGCGTTGACCCCGATTTATCCTTGACGAATGACCATCTTAAATATCAGGGAACAAGAGCAATTTAATGCACTCTTTAAGGCAAATTCAGGTATGTCTAGTACGGGTTTAGCATTGCCATATTTGAGAATTTTCATAACATAAACACTAGGCTATTCAACTAGTAAGAATAGGTAATCAATGAGATTGTCTCATAATGCTTCCGAGAATTAAGACTTTTCACTGATGCTCTTGGTTGGTTAAAGGTGAGGGTTCATCCATCTCTCTCCACTCTTCTCTCCTCCAGTCTCGGGGCCCTCAGGCCAGAGTGGGGCAGCAAAGCACCTATGGGGCTGACTACAAGCCCCCCAGTGATCGGCACCTCAGGCTGTTCAGGCTCCATGCAGAGCCATCTTGCACCACACACCAGAAGGTACAACTAACTCGCTCTGTCTCTCCCTTTCTCTCTCTCACACACACACCAACACTTTTCAACTTGTATACTAACGCCATACACTCTAAAAGGAAAATGTTCCTGGAGTATCCTTTAGGGATTCTTCAAATTGAAACTGTGGGGGAACCCAAGTTCTTTGAAGAACTACACCCCCCCCCTATTTTTTTATGTATTATTAACAATCACCATAACAATAACACAATATTTTAATTGTCAGTGTTTATTATGATTTTAGTGGCAAAGCAGAATTCACTCATCTCAATATGAGGTGAACTCCCAGCAGAGCTCCAAGTCACATGGGTATATCTTCTGGCCTGTTGATGTTAAATTACTGTGTTAAAGTTCTCCGTATCCACAGCCAGAATTATTTTGCAGTGCATGGTGATCGAACAGGTTTCCTGTTATATTCATCAGAGGTGTAGGGAGGGTGAAGTCTGTGAATCCAAAAAAATAGTAATTATACAGATGATTAACAAAACATGCACACGACAGTATTCATACCTTGGTTTTTGTGGTGAATGTGAATGAAAAAAACTGTTTTGATAATGGTACATGTGATCTGCATAACATACCAATACCAACTGACATACCTTTGTATGCCTCCTCCTCTGTATACCTGAAGACAGACACAAAGGTGATCAGTTCAGTCATCTGCACCCAATACATCTAGCCTTCAACATATTCTTATAGCCTACATATTCTTGCCTCTTTGTTGGTTTTATATCCATTAAAGTGTCAATTTTCTGTTTTAGAAAGATTTGCACAAATATGAAAAGATAGATGGTGTCATCATAAAACAATATACATTTAGATCATACAAGGGACAAACCTTACCTTAAACTGAGGAGATCTTAACATATTTCAGTTAAGTGCCTGCACCTGCTGTCATTTCAAATTCACATCTAAATGTTTCAGAGGGGCAATTAGGTTCCTGCAAGAACCCCCAGGAACTAAGGTGGTTCCTCGATGAACCCCACCTGCTATGGTGGCAATTTTCAGTGACAAGAACCCTACGGTTCTTCGAAGGACTTTGAGGATCGTAGAATACCCTTTGTTGAACCGTTAACACACTGTACACATTCACACTGCCCTGATTTGGCCTGCCTGTCTGGCTATCTGTGTGTCTGTCTGTCTGTCTGTCTGTCTGTCTGTCTGTCTGTCTGTCTGTCTGTCTGTCTGTCTGTCTGTCTGTCTGTCTGTCTGTCTGTCTGTCTGTCTCTCAGTTGGCGGATATGTGGGCTCAGTACTACAGACAGTGTTTCCAGACCATTACTAACGGCCCACAGAACCCCGCCTTTGCCTTCACTCAGGTGAGTCCCTCAGCCACAATAACTAACTTATTTGTCTTACCTGTCCCTTGACTGGCATACCTTAGGGGCATTTCATGGTAGATGAATTGATATTATCTTATCTTAGTCAGTCTCAAATATCTCTCTCTCTCTCTCTCTCTCTCTCTCTCTCTCTATCTATCTATCTATCTATCTATCTATCTATCTATCTAGAAGGTGAGAACAGGGAGGGCAGCTTCGTTGGAGAGTGAGAATTTCAGTAAGATCCAAGTGAAAAGGACAGCTCCTCCAGAGAAGGAGCAGAGCCAGATACCACCACAGCGTTCGAGCTCCGACTCTGGGGAACGAAGGTCGGTCTCTCCCTCTTTCCCCTCGACCTCAGTCCGTAACTCCATCCCGTCCCGCCCTGCCCGGAAAGAGGCATGGACGCAGGCAACAGGGGACCCAACAGGGGTCACAACGACACCCAAGGACATGGTGGAGCTGCCTCACATCGGCAGTGGGGAAGGTGAGAGAGGGAATACCCTGTTAATTTTGTATTGACATGTTTTTATTTGAGGCTTTGAATGGCCTTATAACTCCACATTTTATCCGCTTTTGTTTCCTTTAGTGCAAGATGATAGACCAGCACCAATAACATATATGTGTGTACTACCTGTTCCTGTTGTCACAGGAAGTGATGGGGAGCACCCGCTGCAGGTGGAGCGGTTAAGGGAGGAGCAGTTCCGTCGGGACATGACCCACTCATCTAGGCAGGAAGGCCAGATCAACCAGCGCATAGCCACCCAGTCTAACCTCATGCACCTAGGTAGGTCCTATAGAGTCGTAACAATATATTAAACACTGTTCTATACCCATAGCCACCCAGTCTAACCTCATGCACCTAGGTAGGCTTTCTACCACCAGCCTTATGTCCCAAATAGAACACTAGTGTTTGTGTGTGTGTGTGTGTGTGTGTGTGTGTGTGTGTGTGTGTGTGTGTGTGTGTGTGTGTGTGTGTGTGTGTGTGTGTGTGTGTGTGTGTAAGATAGATAGATAGATAGATAGATAGATAGATAGATAGATAGATAGATAGATAGATAGATAGATAGATAGATAGATAGATAGATAGATAGATATAGTGCACTACTTTTTTACCAGAACCCTATAAGCACTATATAGGGAATAGGGCTTTGGTCAAAAGTAGTGCACTATATTGCGAATAGGGTGCCATTTGGGATGTACAACCTTCATGCACCCTGGTAGGTCCCATAGCCACCCAGTAGGGAGAAACATAGAACTCAACACCATCCACCATGATCTTAGATCAGCACTCCCTACTCTGAGACACTTTAATACGGGCCGAGCCACCACCATCCACTCTGATCCTAGATCAGCACTCCCTACTCTGAGACGCTTTAATACAGGCCAAGCCACCACCATCCACCCTGATCCTAGATCAGCACCCCCTACTCTTAGACACTTTAATACGGGCCGAGCCACCACCATCCACCCTGATCCTAGATCAGCACTCCCTACTCTTAGACGCTTTAATACGAGCCGAGCCACCACCATCCACCATGATCCTAGATCAGCACTCCCTACTCTTAGACGCTTTAATACGGGCCGAGCCACCACCATCCACCCTGATCCTAGATCAGCACTCGCTACTCTGAGACGCTATAATACGGGCCGAGCCACCACCATCCACCCTGATCCTAGATCAGCACTCCCTACTCTTAGACGCTTTAATACGGGCCGAGCCACCACCATCCACCCTGATCCTAGATCAGCACTCCCTACTCTTAGACGCTTTAATACGAGCCGAGCCACCACCATCCACCCTGATCTTAGATCAGCACTCCCTACTCTTAGACGCTTTAATACGGGCCGAGCCACCACCATCCACCCTGATCCTAGATCAGCACTCCCTACTCTTAGACGCTTTAATACGGGCCGAGCCACCACCATCCACCCTGATCCTAGATCAGCACTCGCTACTCTGAGACGCTATAATACGGGCCGAGCCACCACCATCCACCCTGATCCTAGATCAGCACTCGCTACTCTGAGACGCTATAATACGGGCCGAGCCACCACCATCCACCCTGATCCTAGATCAGCACTCGCTACTCTGAGACGTATAATACGGGCCGAGCCACCTACTTTGTCGAGAGCCTGCTGGCCAAACCTCAATGGCAATAACATGTTAAACTTGTGACGTAGGTGCAGTATGAAGCTGTATATGGGATTATTCATGATAACTCTCATCCACGTGTGTGTGTGTGTGTAGGACTGCCATTCGACGGTGTGACCACCTACAGCCAGAGTTACACACACTGGGACAACCCCTCCACACTGAGAGGCCCGCAGCGCATCCTGCCTGAAGCCACACTCAACTGGTACAGTAGATCACATCCACATACCGACACGGATTGAAAGGAGGAATCTGTTCATACTTACTTACCTAAGGCTATGGTGCACAGGCCATGGACGACTCCTCTCCTTCGCACTCTGTTCTGGACAGTCTCCTCCAGCTCGTTCCACCCCATGCCAGTTTTCTTTGCATCTGTCTCAAGCTCCTGCAATCTGTTCACTGCAACAGATAACTGCAGACTACTACAGAGCAGATTACATGTGATTCACACATACAGTGATTCATAGCAATCCCCTTCACCCAGCAACCCATTAACAGTCAAGTGGTGCAGCAGAGGCTTTGTCCATCATATAGTCTGGCGTCTGTAATAGCCAGAGGTAAAAGTGATGTCGCAATAAACCCAGTTGGGGAGTATTGTGGAATTTTAGCAGCTCCACCGCTACTGCTTATACCTGTCCTACAGACCTTCAGATCTGCAAACATAACTAGGTTATCTACCCCCTAAAAAAAACATACCTAGGTTAGGGCCGAGGGGAAGGACCGAATTATGACAGACTTTAATATGCTTCACCATCCTATCCTCTCCATCCATCCAGGAGGGCCTGGGTGTCAGAGTACCAGGACCGGTACCAGGGCCCTGATCGCTACGTCCCTGGGCAGAGGAAGCCCCCTAGTGGCCTGGAGAAGGAGCCCTGCACCGCCGAGTACCAGCCTGGTGCCCACACCGCAGACCAGACCCAAGGGCACATCCGCTCAGAGTATCAGAGGCACTTCACCAAGAAGGTAATATCCCAAACGGAACCATTTTCTCTTCGTAGTGCACTACTTTTGACCAGGACCTTATGGTGCACTTTGAAAATTATTTTGGGACGAAGACCCAGTTAAGGCTCCCTATTAGAGTAAACATATGGCTGCACTTACACACCACTACACTAGACACTCTGTAGAGGCTGTGACTTTCACCTCGTGGTGCACAGAGATTGAGATTTACATGCTATAGGTTGTACATTCACATAGGCCCTTGCTATCCGGAATCCAAGGGACGTCCCTACCCCATTAACGTTTACATTTCAAATCGTATTGGTCACATACACATATTTAGCAGGCGTTATCGCGGGTGTAGTGAAATGCTGGCGTTCCTAGCTCCAACAGCGCAGTAGTATCTAGCAATTCACAACAATACACACATCTTAAAGTAAAATAATGAAATTAATAAATATTAGGGTGAGCAATGTTGGAGTGGCATTGACTAAAATACATTATTTGCATATGAAATGAGTAAAACAGTATGTAAACATTGTTAAAGTGACCAGTGATTCCATGTCTATGTATATAGGGCAGCAGCCTCTTAAGGTGCAGGGTTGAGTAACCGGGGTGTAGCTGGTTAGTGATGGCTATATAACAGTCTGACGGCCTTGACGTAGAAGTTGTTTTTCAGTCTCTCGGTCCCAGCTTTGATGCACCTGTACTGATAGCTAGGTTATCTACCTGTTCACCCAGCTGTGGCTCAGGTGGTTGATGTCCTTGATTTTTTTGGGCCTTCCTGTGACATTGGGTGCTGTAGGTGTCCTGGAGGGCAGGCAGTGTACCCCCGGTGATGCGTTGGGCAGACCACCCCCCCTCTGGAGAGCCCTGCGGTTGTGGGCGATGCAGTTGATGTACCAGACGGTGATACAGCCCAACAGGATGCTCTCAATTGTGCATCTGCAAAAGTTTGTGATGGTCTTAGGGGCCAAGTCGAATTTCTTCAGCTTCCTGAGTTTGAAGAGGCACTGTTGCGCCTTCACCACACTGTGTGGTTGGACCATTTCAGATTGTCAGTAAACTTTAAGCTTTTCAGCTTTTCCACTGCGTTCCCGTCGATGTGAATAGGGGTTTGGTGTAGTGCGAGTCTTCTTGTACCATCATGCAACCTCACTGTCATACCATGTTTGGGTTCACAATGACAGCGATGGTGTTGACAAGAGGACAAACAGGTCTGGGATCAGGTTACACTTGCAGTATAAACCCAGCCAAACAAGTAACTGATAACTTCAATAATTTAGAGGCAGTTGAGCAAAAGGAGGAAAGACAATACAATTCATTATGTTATTCCTCTGATTTTGCTGCAGAACTACCCTGACCTGTCCAGACCCAAGACCAGCCCTGCGTACAGACAGAACAGAGACAACTGACCTGAACCATCTTGCAGGATTAGACCTGCATGGTCTCTATTCGATGTTCAACCTGACAAAGGTTAATATAGAAAAAAAGGTATTTTGACAATTCAGAGGTACTTGTTTGTGTCAACATTTTTTTTATCAAAACCCACAGCGTGGTCTTTTGAGTGGACTTTTAGCTAAGGTAATGACAGGTTACTGGACATGTAATAACAGAATCAAACCTGTATATAAAACAATGAACAAGACACCAAAGTCCCAGAGGGTACCTGATCTTTATTCCATCATACTTTGTCCTCATTTGTTAATGCAAGTCGCACACTGACAGGATTTCAACTCAAGTTTTTACATATCAACCAAACAAAAAAATGAAATTGTTGCCACGGAAATCCCTCGCAGGTTTCAAGTTGCCTTCAGTCAGCTCCAACCCCGCAGCCAGATTCCATCCAATCCTTCTGTACACTGCAGTCTGTCCATCTTTCGCCAAGCCTACTTCGCCCC
Source organism: Salmo trutta (assembly GCF_901001165.1). NCBI lineage: Eukaryota > Metazoa > Chordata > Actinopteri > Salmoniformes > Salmonidae > Salmo > Salmo trutta. The sequence goes on from NC_042960.1 coordinate 1,849,246, forward strand.
TACACACTACCTACCCTAAAACCAGCGTCTGAGGAAAAGAAAAACATCCATAAAAGAGAAAAAAGAAACCGCAACAATGATCAGGGGAGAGAAATCTCCAGCCACGATCACCACGACGACAGACTCACGGCTGCACTTGAGATCGAGGAGAAAGAACAAAAATAAACAAACTTTCTATGCAGATCTGACCTCCAGTTCTGCCGTCTGTCCAATAAGAAAATCTTATACTGATGGCCCCTCCCATTCTGTCCAATAGGATTCTTTTATACTGATATGGCCCCTGCCCACCCTTCTCCCATCACTGCCCCTTGCCTAGTTAACCACATAGGAACAAAACGGAAATAAAAGGCTGCGTTCCCCTACTAAGACGGTGCTGACGCATTCCAGATCTTACAACTCCTGGATAGACATTTTATTTATCAGCTAACCACATGTCATAGCAATCTGGTGCCCGACGGCACAGTAGATGACTTGGCACGTAACCATAGGTTGATGCATGCAACATCTGAGCAGGGGAATGCGACCAAAAGCTTATTGAAGAGTATACCCCAGCCCACCCTCCAACCCCACCCCATGTACCCCACACAGCCCAAAAGCAGGCGAGTGCAAGGGTGTCTGCTGGGAAGCCAGCAGTCACAAAGAGTCTTTATGAGGGTTCCCCCTACTGGCGGGAGGACCCTAGTATTTCATTCCCGGAACAAACTCCTTCGCCTCTGGGTTCAAGCTGCTCTTGCGCTGTAAAAAGAGAGGAGAGATTTAGTATAGGAGCAAATAAAAAGGACCCAGACCTGAGAGAACAGGTAAAAATAACAGGGCCTCAACATTAAAAACTGACAAGAGCAGACACCGAACAGATGGTTCGGATTGTAACACGCACCACAGGATAGTGTCTCCAGCTGATGGTCGGTTCTCTAACAGATTAAGCCTAACCCTAGACTAAAAACCTATTTCAATGGAGAATATCCTTTCAGCATGGTCTTTAGTCTAGGACTAGGCTTAATCTTTTTCCAGGAAACCGGGCCCAAGTGAAGGAGTGGTATCGTGTCTGTGTTCAAACAACTGGAGAAGAGAGACCGTCCCTAAGAGTAGAAGAGATATGGTGTCTGATCAAACAACTGGAGAAGAGAGACCGTCCCTAAGAGTAGAAGAGGTATGGTGTCTGATCAAACAACTGGAGAAGATGGGCTACCTAAGATATCTAGGTACTGAATGTGGATGACACTCCACAGCAAATACTGAAGTTCTCAGCCTTTTAACTCTAAGGTGAACTCTAAGGGCCGGTTTCCAGGACAAAATATGAATCCTCTTCCTGGACTGAATAAAGAATCTCCATTGAACATGCTTTTTAGTCCAGGATTCGACTTAATTTGTGTCTGGGAAACTGGCCCTATAAATATAGTGACGTTTTGGTCGATGACGCTCATCAGACATGCTGCTCGTGTAGAGCATAAACAGACTGTGACACATTCTGACGGACAAACATTCTGACAGGACTTACCGCGAGTTCATCTGCGTTGCCGTTGGAGACAGATAGCCCGTTGAGCTGTTGCTGAATCTGCCCCACCCCCGGGGCGAGGTCTCTGGCGGGGATGAACCAATCCTGATCCTCCTCTTCCAGCATTTCCTGGAAACAGCGTTCTAAGAACTCCTGTTCCAGAAGCTCCTCCTCCACCTGGGATGACCACACAATAGGGAAAGAATAGGGCTGGATTACAATCAGCAGTAGATGATGATTATTTCTTAATATGTCTTTCCTCATGTCCTCTATCCTTGCCTCCTTCTGAAAGAGCACTGGAGGGCAGCCCAGGTTCGAGGGGAGTGTACAAAACATTACGAACACCTTTCTAATATCGAGGTGCACCCCCCCCTTTTGCCCTCAGAATAGCCTCAATTCATCCGAGCATGGACTCTACAAGGTGGCCAAAGCGTTCCACAGGGATGCTGGACCATGTGGACCACAATGCTCCAACGTAATATGGGTTCTATTGAATTTTTTACCGTTTGAGCTAGAGACAAGCCGTTTTCTTTCCTTTAAAGCTGAAAGCATGACTGTCACGAATCCGTTTTCCCTCTCTGGCACTGCTGAGTGACAACTTGCAAAGCCTACGCAGATTGGCCAATGCTGTTGGTTATACCAAGGATGAGAAGACACAATGTATCAACTTTGCTCACTCTGCGGGCTGCTCCAATGTATCAAATGTAAGGAAGACTGATAAGGGTATGCATCCCTGATCGCCGGCTAAATTATATTTTAAAAATGGATGGAAAAAAATAGAATAGATGTGCAGGAAGAGCGGACGAAGAGAAGCAGGTGAGTGACGGCTGGAAGGGGATGTGGGCCATGCAGCTGGCTGATCAGAGATGACACATTATGAACATTATTGGACCCGTCGCATATAAGGTCCGGCAAATACAATAAACTATTATATATATATATTTTACTGAATTTAGAAACAAAACTGACTTCATACGCATTTTATAAACAGGCGCCAGTGGGTTCTTTAGATCGGTAGGGCTGAAAAATGTGGTAGTATCATACGAAACAGTAATACGGTATTCTAAAAATGTTGGTGTCATAAGTATCATGACATTTTGGTACCGTGGTACTGGTATATAACACTACTCTGAATGGCAAACATACACAATCTATGTCTCAATAGTCTCAAGACTTCAAAAAGCCTTTCATCTACACTTATTGAAGTGGATTTAAAAAGTTAAATCAATAAGGGATCATAGCTTTCACCTGGATTCACCTGATCAGTCTATGTCATGACAGTGCATGAGAGAGTATGAACTATTGCATGAAGTCCAAGGGACTGTCCGTAGATCTCCAAGATAGAATTGTGATGAGGCATATATCTGGGGAAGGGAATATGGAACTACCCAGACTCTGCCTAGAGCTGGCCGTCTGACCAAACTGAGCAACCGGGCAAGGGAGAACCTGCCAGAAGGACAACAGTCTCTACAGCACTTCACCAATCTGGGCTTTATGGGAGAGTGGCACATGACAATCTAGAAAAAAGAAACGCACACCTATAAAGGCGAGGTGCTGGCTAGCGGAGTAGAAAACTTTTTACAAATATTTGAGTTAACCAATGATATAAGGCCACACTTGGCCATGATTACAAACACGTGTGTCTCTTGACACTATATAAATGACTCATCTCGCAGTGTTTGTGATGATACCCTGATGAAGACAGCTTTGCTGTCGAAACGTTGGTTATTAGGTTATTACATTTTTGCATCTGAGCTCTTAGAGTATGCGGCTTTCCCTTATTTTCTAGAGCGGCACATGACAGCATGGCTGGAGTTTGCAGAAAGGCATGTGAAAGACAGAGCATAAGACAAACGATTCTGTGATCTGATGGGATGTAACTCGTTGGCTGCCGCTCCCCATCTAACTTAACAGAGCTTGAGAAAATCTGCAAGGAAGAATGTACATGTCCCTTGATCCTGAGCGTAGAGTAACTTGATCCTAGATCTGTGTACAAGTCCAGGCAATATCTATCCAGGGCAACATTCCTCACCTTTTAGTGTGTGTGTGTGGTCTGTACATCTGTGTGGGTGTCCCTCTGTCTATCACTATGTCCGTGTGTGTGCACCTGTGTGCATACGTATGTGTGCATGTACATAAAGAGTGGTCCTAAATCACTGACCTGTCTGTTGTAATCCTCCTCGTTCTCCATCCACATGTAGTCAGCAAAGGGGTTGTTGTTGTTGTTGCCCACTTCTCCCTCCTTGTGCCCATTGGCCACATTCTCTTTCCCGGGGGCACTGCTGCCGCCTGGTGTTTTCGCCATCTCAGGACTGTTCATCTCCGCAGGCTCTGCAGGGTTAACGTTTTCACATACACATAAATGGCAACCCACTTTAAACTAAGCAAATGGTTTTCAAATTGACAGTAAAGCTCAGTTTGGGTAAACTGAATAAATGACGTGTTTAATAAATATTAAGTTCAAAAAACGTACCTAAAACATAACAGTAGAAAGTTAAACCGTTATCTACCAACACATGAAAAAGTATATATTACCAAAACGCAAATAAAGTGCAGATGTCATTATTTTACTACTTACTTAGTAGTATCACAGATGAAAGTGTTAGGCTAGTTATCATAATATTTGCTAGTATCATACTAGTTATAGACCAATAGTAGCGAGTCAGTGGCTGCGCTTACAGCTGACGTGGCTACAACTACTAACTAGCCAGTTGATACCGTTATAATGGCAGAACTCAACAATACCTAGTTAACGCGTTACCTGTATTGAAGGATGCACATGTCATGAGAAAAAAGTGATAACAAACCCCACATGGAGCGAGGCCTACCTGCGTGTCACAGCTGCAACAAGCCAGCCAGAAAATGAGCTAACTGGAGTAACGTTAGTTACAGCTAACGTTACCGTTCATCGCAGCACAAATCCTATTTTGAGTATTGTCGGTTTGCTAGTGAGCTAGTTACAGTAGCTAGCTTACTAGTTGGTAAACAACGTTAGGTAGTTTTCTAGTTGGTAGACAACGTTAGCTAACTACGTAGCTAGCAAGTGTGATAGCTAGCGAACTCAGAAAACTAGCACGGACTAGCTAGCTAACTAACTAGATAGCCAACTTAAGCAGTCTGAAAATAATTAGTGATAAAATGGGTTGTAGTTTCGACTAAATTTACTGTAGCCATCAAATCACTGATTAAACAAGTTACCTAGCTAGTTATTTAAGTTAACATTCGCTAGATAACACATCGTGAAATCACCCTACGAACAAGGCTTTGGCATGCCACTAGCGAGCTAGAAAGCTACTTGGCTAGCGAGATTGCTAACTAACTTGAAATATATAAAAACACGCATATTGGATCACACATGGACCAACTTGACTAGCTAGCTGTTTTTGATGTACCGAGTGAATGTTACGTAATCTGTAACTAGCAAAGCTTTCTTACTACCTTGGATTGTCTTTATAGCTAGCTATAAAACTGTTGGCAGGTGGCTAGCTGGTAGTGGTAGTAACAAGCTAAACCAAACTTAGCTCGAAGGCTAACTGCATTACATGCACACACGATTCAGGTCAAATTGTATCTGGAATGCACAGCAGCCAGTAGCGCAACAAAAACGTAGCTACCTGGCATCGTTGGATAATTATTTAAAGACCACTCGATATATCTTCAATGTTTGACAGGGCAATTCGTCGACTTTACAGCTAATTTGCTATCAAGCTAGCCAACTCACTACATTCCATCAAGACGCTCACGGGGGACTTCCGTTTCGTCGTTGAGTTCCCCCAGCCCGCTATATCAGTCGTCATATACCTACCTCAGCGCATCAACTGAGAGGTTGATGTCATGGGCATGCGATAATTTTTTTTTTTTTAATGTGTTTTATTTAACCTTTATTTAACTAGGCAAGACAGTTAAGAATCAATTCTTATTTACAACGATGGCCTACCAAAAGGCAAAAGGCCCCTGTGGGGTTGGGGCCTGGGATTTTAAAATAATAAAATAATAATACATACATAGAATATTAATAAAGGTCAAAACACACAACACAACAAGAGAGACAACACAACACTACATAAAGAGAGACCTAAGACAACATAGCAAGGCAGCAACACATGACACACAGCATGGCAGCAACACAGCATAACAACATAGTAGCAACACAACATGGTACAAACATTATTGGGCACAGTCAACAGCACAAAGGTCAAGAAGGTAGAAACAACAATACATCACAGAAAGCAGCCACAACTGTCAGTAAGAGTGTCCATGATTGAGTCTTTGAATGAAGAGATTGAGATAAAACTGTCCAGTTTGACTGTTTGTTGCAGCTCGTTTCAGTCGCTAGCTGCAGCAAACTGAAAAGAGGAGCGATCCAGGGATGTGTGTGCTTTGGGGACCTTTAACAGAATGTGACTGGCAGAACAGGTGTTGTATGTGGAGGATGAGGGCTGCAGTAGATATCTCAGATAGGAGGGAGTGAGGGCTTATAAATAAGCATCAACCAGTGGGTCTTGTGACGGGTATACAGAGATGACCACTTTTCAGAGGAGTATAGAGTGCAGTGATGTGTCCTATAAGGAGCATTGGTGGCAAATCTGATGGCCGAATGGTAAAGAACATCTAGCCGCTCGAGAGCACCTTTACCTGCCAATCTATAAATTATGTCTCCGTAATCTAAAATGGGTAGGATGGTCATCTGAATCAGGGTTAGTTTGGCAGCTGGAGTGAAAGAGGAGTGATTACGATAGAGGAAACCAAGTCTAGATTTAACTTTAGCCTGCAGCTTTGATATGTGCCTAGAGAAGAACAGTGCACCTTCTAGCCATACTCCCAAGTACTTGTATGAGGTGACTACCTCAAGCTCTAAACCCTCAGAGGTAGTAGTAACACCTGTGGGAAGAGGGGCATTCTTCTTACGAAACCACATGAGTTTTTGGGGGGAGGTATTCAGAACAAGGTTAAGGGTAGAGAAAGCTTGTTGGACACTAAGAAAGCGTTGTTGTAGATTATTTAACACAAAATCCGGGGAGGGGCCAGCTGAGTATAAGGCTGTATCATCTGCATATAAATGGATGAGAGAGCTTCCTACTGCCTGAGCTATGTTGTTGATGTAAATTGAGAAGTGCGTGGGGTCAAGGATTAAGCCTTGGGGTACTCCCTTGGTGACAGGCAGTGGCTGAGACAGCAGATTGTCTGTCTTTATACACTGCACTCTGAGAGAGGTAGTTAGCAAACCAGGCCAAAGACCCCTCAGACACACCAATACTCCATAGCCGGCCCACAAGAATGGAATGGTCTACCGTATCAAAAGCTTTGGCCAAGTCAATAAAAAATAGCAGCACAATATTGCTTAGAATCAAGGGCAATGGTGACATCATTGAGGACCTTTAAGGTTGCAGTGACACATCTATAACCTGAGCGGAAACCAGATTGCATACCCGAGAGAATACTATAGATATCAAGAAAGCCAGTCAGTTGATTATTGACAAGTTTTTCCAACACTTTTGATAAACAGGGCAAAATAGAAATAGGCCTATAACAGTTAGGATCAGCTTGATCCCCCCCCTTTAAATAAAGGACAAACTGTGGCTGCCTTCCAAGCAATGGGAACATCTCCAGAAAGGAGAAACAGGTTAAAAAGGTTGGAGATTATGTGGTTACTTCATACACTGTATGTATAATTTTCAGAAATCTAGGAAAACGTTATATTGACAAAGATTCACATCATGTGTGTTTTCTTTTCAAGTCACAGAAATGTATTTTGCTTTTAACCCATCCCCCTGACAAACACACACACCTGGCTGTGACACACACCGAAGCAATGTAGGCATTAATGGCCTTTTTCCCGGGCATAACGGCAGGAAATAGATTGGGATTTGAACCAATGACCCTCTGGTTGCTGTCCGTCTTCTAACCGATGGCTAACTGCCGCTGAGCATATGCAACTACCTCAATTTGACTACTGCCTCCCCTCTCTGTCCCTGGCTCTTCAAATGTCACCTCACCCTGTCTGTTGACAAGGCTATGGAAATGCCATGACACTGCAAAAACAGATGCTATTAGCGCATACATGCATTCATTAATTTGAATTCATTGCAATGGTTGGCGGCAAAGGTTTTTCTTTGTCATCTGACATTTACAAACTGCGCTGCCTGTTTGTCGATGAAATTAGACTAATAGTAGACACTTTAGTAGACACTCATAGCAACTAGGGTTAAGTGCCTTGCTCAAGGGCACATCAACAGATGTTTTACTTATTCAGCTTGGGGATTCAAACAGGCAGCCTTTCAGTTAATGGCCTAAAGCTCTTAACCGCTGGGCTACCTTTCGCCCTATAGAGGGTTATCCATCTCAAAAAGACAAGAAAGAGGATTTCGACACCCATTCTCTCGTCGTTCTGAAATAGTTTCTGTAGTTATAAACAGATAAGATAAGCATTCCTGCAACATTGTTTTGTTGAAAGACAAATTAAGTGAATTAATTGCACCCAAATTGGCCGTTTCAATTCATAGGATTCATATAATATTCAATAAACATAGTACCCAACATCTTCCTTAACATTGATTAAAATGTGAGGAATCCAAATAAATGGTAAAAAGCCCCCCACGGAACCCCCCAAACCCCACACCAAGGCCACCCCTACGGTCAGTATACATGCTTAGTTCTCTATGTCTGACAAGTAGTACAAAGCTGTGCAGCGATTACCTTCAATGTCATCTTCGCGAACGCGGTACCATTGACTTTAAAAGCTCCATTGTCTATAAGTGAATCCCGGCCTATATATCCACATTTTCTTACTAAAAATGGAAGATTTGAGAAGTGCTTGGGCTGGTTTACACTCTTTGTGGGTATATAAAAAAAATCCCCCCACGGAACCCCAGAAACCCCACACCAAGGCCACCCCTACGGTCAGTATACATGCTTAATTCTCTATGTCTGACAAGTAGTACAAAGCTGTGGCTAGGGGTATTGTTTCTTCTTGCTATGTTATATATTCTCTGTGAATTTGGTGATGCTTATTTCTGCCTGTTCAGAGAAATCAGTCATTGAAGTTTCTAGGTTCCTGTACCATCATACAACCTAATATTACCATGTTCTGGTGCTGTTCCTACTATTAGTTGAAAAAAGTGTGAAGAACCCCCCCCCTCAATGTTAATTCAAGGCTGAACTTCAAATTATATCATTTATAAATGCAGAGTGAATAGTTAAAATTAGAACAATGTACTTGCCCAAGAAAACTAAAAACTGCTTTGAGGACTACTCATTCCTCATTTCATTTTTTAATTTTCTTTCTTCATTGCATCTTCTGTTGTGGTGATGTTGCCTCGTCCCGAATCATATTGGTGACCAGTTGCAGTGGTTGGTTCCTTGATGGTGCAGATGATGCTTGTTTTTGGTACACAACATGTGTCCCCTCTGTTTGACCAAGAATAGGATCTTGCTGGATAACTTGGGAAGAATGAATTTCAACTTTACGTCCATGTTTAATATAATCCACAGCATCAGCAATTCCAATCCAGCACTCATCATCATAGCAGCAAACTAGAAAATCAGATGTATGCTCATCTATGGGTTTCCCAAGGACCATGTCAAACTTAATGGCATAATCTGTGTCACTGCAAACTCTCTTTGCACCTATGAGGCTTTTGAAGAGTGTAACAAAGTGATGGAAGCTGCTGGTTCCTGGCAGATGTATTGTGTTCTAGTTTGCTGCTATGATGATGAGTACTGGATTGGAATGACTGACTCTGTGGATAATAAAAACATGGAGGTAAAGGTGAAAATCTTGCATCCAATAAGGTCATGTTTTTGGCCCAACAGAGAGGACACATGTCCGACCCTTCCTACCTCCCTCCCTCTCTCTCTCCTTCTCTCTCTCCCTCCCTCCCTCCCCTACAACCACACCCTCAGCCACCCCCACCAAGTCATTTATGTTGCTCCCATCTGTAAACTGATGCTGCCCATCACCCCACTTAATGGACCACACCTGATATGCAAATGTTTTCCACTGGTTATGACAACACTAAGTGATGTTTAGTATGGTTGAAGAGAATATGCCGTGCTGTGTAGAATGCCTTATGGATGGATAGGGCCCTGAGTTTCTCCAGACCAGGTCAGGTCAAAAGGTCAGGAAAAACTCCAGGACCTAGTTACAAAATATGGTGATTAGTGCATTATAGCTGGAACTGCCCACTGATTTCAAGGATAAATACATTGAAATATGATTATTGTCCCCCAGAATTAAATCAGGGAGGCGACCGTTAGTCACATGCGATATCTCAGTCAGCACTGGCGGGATATTTATGAAAATTGACTAAAAGATGCATCTAGCCATAGAGATCCGTCATTTACTTACACTTATAAGCCCAAGGGGCTATAATTTAAAAAGGATATCTCCTGTCTCGTTTGAGCTTGAATTGTTGTGGGGGTGCTGCTTCATTCGTGGGGGACAACATGTTTTCTGTTACCTTGTTTGATATTATAATTAGTTATTTTTTACATAAATATACAGACATATCCTTTGTGTATCATCTTTAAAGAAGACAGGCAGACATTGAGATTCTTAATAAGTATTCATTGAATCAGATCATCCCCAACAATATCTACATTGTAACTTTCAAGCACAATCATCATCTATCATTTCAAGAGAAAACACATGTACATGTTCAGTGCCAGTCTGTATCTGCCTTAGTCAGCTGAATTGTCTGTCTCTCTTCCAATAAAACATCACGCTAAAGTTGAAATAGAATGACATCAGGTCTTTTTACAAACAAGTACATTATAGCCGGGATTCAATGCAAAACCACGCTATATAACGCTTGACATTGGTCATTTCATATTGAGCCGATGTGCAGCGATTACCTTCAATGTCATCTTCGCGAACGCGGTACCATTGACTTTAAAAGCTGCATTGTCTATAAGTGCGATCGGATTGAATCCCGGCCTATATATGCACATTTTCTTGCTAAAAATTGAAGATTTGAGAAGTGCTTGGGCTGGTTTACACTCTTTGTGGGTATATAAACTACACACCCAATATTACCAAACAAAATCAACAGGGCGGGGAATCAAACCATCACTTTCTAGTCTACTGATTACGTTGGAAATAGATTCAAACATTATGAATTGGAAAACAATCACAAATGAATATGAAAAAACATAGGACATAAATATAATGACATTTATACATTTTCTAAAGCACTAATGATTTAACATCATGTCTTAGAGACTTCTGATACAGGGTAGTTTCCCAACCCTGTGGAGATAGAGGAGTGGCTGCACAAACCCAGAGATTATAACAATGCACAAACAAATAGACATTCCTGTAAAAAAGTTAATGTAGGGAATGTAACTTTTAGTCTGTGCCATCAATGCCATTGGGAGTTGAGACACCACAGCATACACCAGGATAATCAAAATGATCTTAAAGGCCTTCATCTTCATGCTGTTTGTCCCCTCCCTGTCCCCATCCCCTGGCCCTGGACGCTTCAGAGCCCAGAGAACTGAGAGGCAGCAGAATGACATCAGAGAAAAATAGATCAGTGACTGGACAAATATAAAGTAGAAGAACACTGGTGTATAGTTAGAAAACAAACATAGACAGCAGGACCCAAGAACCATCAGCCAGACAACACTACAACACCCCACCCTGTATCTCAGGGGTTTGTACTTCAGGAAGACCACAGGGTGAACCATCGCCAGGTAGCGCTCCACACAGATACAGCACTGGAACAGGGGACGACCAGTGAAAACAAACCCATAGGAAAAAATAGCAACTTTTGCGATAAAATCAGACTGGATGTAGAGTTCAGCCATGCTGACAGAATTAAAGAGGCAGAAGATGATCTCAGACATGGTCAGGTTGAGAGCGAAGAACTCTGAGGCCATTGTTCCTCCTGCTCCAGTCAGTATCAGCCACAGGATGTAGACATTGGTGGGGAGACCCAGGACGATGTTGATTGAAAAGGAAGCAGCAAGAAAGGGGAATAAGTATGCCACAAGGAAAGTATTTACACCAGGATCAATGAGGGAGACAGGAGGAGATGTGGACGTATCATTGACTTTAGTTAAGTTCATCTCAACGATGTATGTAACTGTAATGTGAGAAAGTTCTTGAGATCTGTAAAGGGAAGAGCTAAAGAGAGAGATAGATAGATAGAAAGAAAGAAAGAGAGAGAGAGAGAGAGAGAGAGGGAGAGAAAGGGGGAGATAGAGAGAGAGGATTGTTATATAAACAACAGGTTCATGAAAAGTATTTATCTCGCAGTAATATCAGTCTTTATTGATATTATATTTGCACATATAATCATTCTGTTACCAGTCTAATTGGATGTTAGGTATTACTCTGGTAAATACACCTTTTTTTTACCCTGTTTGAAAAACAAGTGAAACGCTGCATACTGTCAACTAGGTGTGCAGCCTAGTTAGAACCACAAGAAAACACACCAAAAAATAGAGCAAAAGAGAGAGAGGGTGTAAAGTATTTATCTCGCTATAATTGCAGTCTTTACTCATCTTATATATGCACTTATAATCATTCTGTACCCACGGCAATAGGGTGTTGATACAGTATTATTATGGTAATGACAGATTATTTTTTACATTGGTTGAAAAATGTATTAAAAACACTGAGTTCCGTCAACTAGGTGTGCAGCTGTGCCAAAATCACAATGAAGCACACAAAAAACCTGATGAAGCTAAATTAATAAAGATACTCTCTCACAGTAATTTGTAGATCATATAATCAATAGAGATGATAATTTTGTAAACATGACGAAATATCAGAATATGTCGATATATTTGTATAAATTGCTAATATTACAATAGTTTTGCTCACACGCTACATCAATCTATATCAGTTGAGATGAATGAAATTCAAAATGAAAAATTATCATTTAAAAATACAAATGAAACTATTTAACTCACCTGTAGCCTATTGATTCAGTGTCTCTGTCCTCTGAGGTGTGGTGGGTTGTGTCTGTCACAGGTGCTGGAACTGATGACCTCACACTAAATATCCAAATCTCTGCCCTGCCACACCTGCTTGCCGTGTCATCTCAACCTGCTGATGTAGACCACAGACCATGTACCCTATTCCTTATAAAGTGCACTACTTTTGACCAGAGCCTTAGTTAAATAAAGTTGAACTAAAATAAAATAAATAAATATAGGATATAGGTTTCCATTTTAGAAGTCGACCAGAGTACTGACAGGAGGAGTGTCAGATTGTAGGCAAATAACAAGTACGATTATTTTTGTTAAGCTTGCATTCAACGGTCAACTCTGTTACTTTAATCGTCTCCGTTAACTCATTTTTCTCTGGAGATTCGAAGAAAAAAAAAGAAAAGTGTTTTCTATATTTTGGAATGTTCTAGTGAGGTGAAAGAAATACATTTTTACAAAATTACATGACCCAAAAGGCAATATATTCTTGGAACGACTCAGTCACCTCCTCCTCAGAGACACCTGATACAGTCCAGTGTCCACAGGGAGATTGGATGCCTATCCATGTCCTGAGGATGTCGGGAAATGCCTTTTAAACCGGCCACTAGGGGCAACAGGGAGCGCAATACCATCAAGTACGCTTTGGTTGGGTGTTATGAGCATAATCCCATGACTCGTGGTCAGTCGGGGACACTTTTTTATTTGAACCCTATCTCAAACTTTAACTCTCACCTTAACCATTCAGAATGAGTTCTTGAACCTTAACCTTTTTAACCACCCTCCAAACAGAGAGGACACATGTCTCTCTCTCTTTTGCTCCCTCCTGCCCTCCCTCCCTCCCTCCCTCCCCTACAACCACACCATCAGCCACCCCCACTAAGACACCTGTGTTGCTCCGGTCTGTAAACTGATGCTGCCCATCACCTCAATTAATAGACCACACCTGACATGCAAATATTTACTGGTTATGACAACACTAAGTTATGTTTAGTATGGTTGAAGAGAATATGCAGTGCTGTGTAGAATGTGTTATGGATGGATAGGCCCTGAGTTTGTCCAAACCAGGTCGGGTCAAAAAGTCAGGATAAACTCCAGGCCCTAGTTACACAACATGGTGGTCAGTGCAGAAGTATTCAATGTAAATTTCATGACACCATTATAGCTGGAACTGACCATTGATTTCATGGAAAAATATAATATATATATAATTGTATTTGTTATTATAATTATTGTTATTATTTATTACAAATATACAGACATGCTTTAATTATCCTCTTTAAAGAAGTCGGAGAGACAGGAAGATCATTATTAAGTATGTATTTAATCTCATCAACCCAACAATATCTTCATAGTAACTTTCAAGCAAAATAATCATTCATCATTTCAAGAGAAACACATGCCAACGTTTGTCACCAGTCTATATTGGCATTAACCAGCTAAATTGTCGGTCTCTCTACCAATAAAATATCACGCTAAAGTTTAAACAGAATGACACTAGGTCTATTTACAACAAGTACATTATGGCCGGGATTCAATACATTAAATGCTTTACCACGCTTGACATTTAAAGGTAATTTCCAATTGAGCCGACATGTGCAGCATTTACCTTGAATACCATCTCTGCGAACGTGGTACCATTACCTTTAAAAGCTGCATTGTCTACAAGCGCGATTGGTTTGAGTCCCGGCCTATATCACAATTTTCTTGCAAAATATGAACAATTTGAGAAGCTATTTGGCTGGTTTACACTCTATGTGTGTACATAAACTGCAGACCCAATGTTAACACTGTTGACAATGTTGTATATGCTACTGCCCCTATGGCAGCTCAGGCTCCGACTCTTCAGTCTGCTTTTACTACCTTGCAGAAAACCTTAGTTGATCTGAATCCAAGTACATGTTATTTTCCTAATCATTTAATAATGTAACTGATGATTTGTTCATACGTATGTCAGATTGATCGTGTCCCCGCCTATAAATATCTGGTCATCTGGATTGATGAAAAGATATCTTTTAAAAAGCATGTTGACGAGTTAGTCAAGAAATGAAGAATTAAGTTGGGCTTCTTCTGTAGGAATAGGGCTTGCCTTTCATTAAATAGTAGAAAACAGATCATTCAGTCTACATTCATTCCTGTTATAGATGATGGTGATATTATAAACATGAATGCAGCTAAAAGTGTTATTAAGCCCTTGGACACAATTTATGATAGTGCACTTCATTGTATAACATCTGACAGACACTCACCACTGCATCCTTTATCATAAAGTTGGTTGGACCTCCCTATAAACACGTACAGTTGAAGTCGGAAGTTTACATACACTTAGGTTGGAGTCATTAAAACTTGTTTTTCAACCACTCCACAAATTTCTTGTTAACAAACTATAGTTTTGGCAAGTCGTTTAGGACATCTACTTTGTGCATGACACAAGTAATTTTTCCAACAATTGTTTACAGACAGATTATTTCACTGAATCACAATTCCAGTGGGTCAGAAGTTTACATACACTAAGTTGACTGTGCCTTTAAATAGCTTGGAATATTCCAGAAAATGATGTCATGGCTTTAGAAGCTTCTGATAGGCTAATTGACATCATATGAGTCAATTGGAGGTGTACCTGTGGCTGTATTTCAAGGCCTACCTTCAATCTCAGTGCCTCTTTGCTTGACATCATGGGAAAATGAAAAGAAATCAGCCAAGATATCATAAAAAAAATTGTACACCTCCACAAGTCTGGTTCATCCTTAGGAGCAATTTACAAAAGCCTGAAGGTACCACGTTCATCTGTACAAACAATAGTACACAAGTATTAACACAATGGGACCATTCAGCCGTCATACGGCTCAGGAAGGAGACTATTCTGTCTCCTAGAGATGAACGTACTTTGGTGCGAGAAGTACAAATCAATCCCAGAACAACAGCAAAGGACCTTGTGAAGATGCTGGAGGAAACAGGTACAAAAGTATCTATATCCACAGTAAAATGAGTCCTATATTAATATGACCTGGAGGCTGCTCAGAAAGGAAGAAGTCACTGCTCCAAAACCGCCATAAAAAAGCCAGACTTCGCACATGGGGACAAATATTGTACTTTTTGGAGAAATGTCCTCTGGTCTGATGAAACAAAAATAGAACTCTTTGGCCATAATGACCATCGTTATGTTTGGTGAAAAAGGGGGAGGCTTGCAAACCGAAGAACACCATCCCAACCGTGAAGCACGGGGGTGGCAGCATCATGTTGTGGGAGGCTTTGCTGCAGGAGGGACTGGTGCACTTGACAAAATAGATGGCATCATGAGGAAGGAAAATTATGGGGATATATTAAAGCAACATCTCAAGACATCAGTCAGGAAGTTAAAGCTTGGTCGCAAATGGGTCTTCCAAATGGACAATGACCCCAAGCATACTTCCAAGGTTGTGGCAAAATGCCTTAAGGACAACAAAGTCAAGGTATTGGAGTGGCCATCACAAAGCCCTGACCTCAAGCCTATAGAAATTTGTGGGCAGAACTGAAAAAGCGTGTGCGACCAAGGAGGCCTACAAACCTGACTCATTTACACTAGCTCTGTCAGGAGGAATGGGCCAACATTCACCCAGCTTATTGTGGGAAGCTTGTGGAAGGATACCCGAAATGTTTGACCCAAGTTAAACAATTTAAAGGCAATGCTACCAAATACTAATTGAGTGTATGTAAACTTCTGACCCACTGGGAATGTGATGAAAGAAATAAAAGCTGAAATAATTAATTCTCTACTATTATTCTGACATTTCACATTCTTAAAATAAAGTGGTGATACTAACTGACCTAAGACAGGGAGGTTTTACTAGGATTAAATGTCAGGAATTGTGAAAAACGGAGTGTAAATGTATTTGGCTAAGGTGTATGTAAACTTCCGACTTCAACTGTAGGTCACGCCATTATTCTGTTTTTGTTTATAAAGCGTTACTCAATAAACTACCAATTTACTTAACATCATTGTTGAAATATAGAAACTTGGATTACAACAATGACAGGGTTGGTTAATGATGGCGACTCCACGTGTATCCACAGTTGGGTAAATCTGTCTTTTCCTACCAGGCCCCTGTCATGTGGAATAATCTCCAAGTAACATTTCATTTGGATGTGTTGTTGTCTCTGGGTAAGTTTAGGAGAAAGTCAAGGGGTTTTATATTGATACAGGTGTTTGTTTTATTAGATTTTTCATATAATATTTGTTTTGTGTTTCAATTTCTGTATTATTCCCAGGGCACATTTGCAAATGAGACCTAGGTTTCAATGTGTTTTCCCTGGTAAAATAAAAGCAAATAAGAATGAACAAAACAAAATCTACAGGAGGGGAAGTTAAACCATCACTCCCATAATCTGATATTTCTGAAACATTTCTGAAAGTCATTAATAGGAACAAAAGACAGACCACAATTCACGGAGGGAGACTTCTGATGGTTCAAGACGGCTTTTGGGAATGGCTGACTATTTTACTTGTTGTTTGTGTCTGGTGTTGTACCAGCGTGCATTTCCGCCGCCGTTTTCCTCTCCTGGTTTTTCTTGTCTCGTCTCCTCCCCATGTCCATTGGTTCGTTGTGAATTGTGCTGTTCTAAAAAAAGTGCTTCTCACCTGATTTGTTGTACCATGGAAACAGAGGCAGCAGAATAACATAAATTAAATTAAGACCAGAATTTCAGCCACATAATTGATAACATTTAGGCTCTTTGACAGAACCTGATTGCAACCAACCAGACTAACCCAGAACCAACCAGACTAACCCAGAACACGCCACCTTGTATTTGAGGAGTTAGTACTTCAGGAAGACCACATGGTGGACCACCGCCAGGTAGTGTTCAAGACATATACAGCACTGGAACAGGGTCCAACCAGAGGAGAGACTAGGAGAGGGGGAATAGGGAGGTGTATGTAGACAACGAAGAAGACAGAACACAGGCAGTAGAGGATCTCAGATACAGCCAGGTTGAGAGAGAAGATCTCTGAGGCCATCGTCCACTCGCTTCAGCCACAGGACGTGGGAAGATTGAGGATGACTGCATAGTAGTGCTGATAGAGGAAGCGTACTCCACAGAGAGAGAGAGAGAGAGAGAGAGAGAGAAAGAGAGAGAGAATTTAAAACGCCTTTTAAGGTGTTTCCTCAATACAAACTGAAAATACACATTTCTGTAAGATATTCATAACAAAAGTGGATAAATTATGCCATACCTAATTTTTTTCTACTATGAAACATTGTTGAATTCCAGAACTTGTACTGAAAACTAAAGGGGAAAACCTCAAGTGAACTGGATACTTCTTCTACAGCAACAATACTGATGTTAAAGAGGAAAAATAACAATTTCAAACCTTGACTGATGGAGTTCTTCTCTCTCCTGGAAAGTCTGTGTCCATCAAGAACTGAATGCTGAGTCATACACAACAGACACAACATAACAGGGGCAAAACTGATGGAAATGGAGAAGGTACTTCCTACCCTTATCAAATAACATTGATCATCTTAGTTTTTTAACCCCTTTTCCATGTGGTGTGTCCTGAACACAATTCAGGTCTAATAGTCCCAGCTTGAACACCTATGAGTCACAAACAGGTGCAGCAGGTCATTACACCTATTCAAATGATTGTGTTTGTCAGGACCTAATGGCCATACACAGTCTATGATTGATTGAGGAGGTTTTGTGAATCCTTGTTCACACTTCAGGCCTTAATTCTCAAATCAGTTTTGTTTTTCAAATCAGTTTTGGAATACTGACTGTCCAAACAGCAAGTTACTAGTGACCAAATCGGATTTGTTTGCGGTCAGACAGCAGTCATGTGTTGACATGTCTACTCTAGTTGTCATAGTGATGACGGGTGTGTGCGCCGTGGTGTAGGCTGATTGGTGCTCGTGCTTCCTATCACTCAGAAGTTATGTAGCAAGCTAAGGTGACATTAATGCCTGCCATGGATTTTTCCCAGTTGCTTTGAATGTAAAAAATTATTGTGCAAGATTTTTTCTGTTAAGAGTCAATTCCCGCGGCCCTGTGGAAATCTAATTAGCATAATAAAACAATCCCCATCACAATCCGTCAGTTTAAAATAGAGAAATACGTTTTTTGTTGTTTCATTGTATGGCTCTCAATCCATCGATGTCGTACTTCTGCGTCTGAGGTGAAAGGTGGCAGAGCTAGGCTGTGTTTGTCAGACCATGAGAAAATAGCGTCTGTAGCGTCAGAACGGTTTAGTCCTAAAAACTATTGACCCCTCTATGAAAAGATGAGACTCGTGAACACAATGGTGTTCTCTGTTTTGCTTTACGACCCCCACACAAGCGGGACTTGTCTGAAGTCGGTACATCCGATCTGTCTGAATCATCCGAACAGTTTGGGCTACACACTAATATGTGGAAAGGTAAATCTCTCAGGAACATGTACATGTCGGTTGTTTTGCTCTAGGACACCCACAAGCCTCATTAGACTCCGGAAGGTCCCTCTGTACCAGTTAATGACAGTAAGGCCAAATTCAATGTTTCATTAAATAATTGTTTCGATTTTTTGGATACTTCTTAAAATTCCAAAACAAATAGCTAAATGATCCTTGCTATGGCCTTCTTAAAACAATTCAACAGATAGTCCAAAAAACCCTACATAACTCTAGTTTAAGATTTTGAAAGGGATTTTTTAAAAGTATTATGCTCATTAGATTTTCGTGGGGCCGCAGAAATCGACTTCAGGGTGTTGAAACATTTTTCTTACACTATGATAAAAATACTTTCCTGATCTTTCTTATACAGTGCATTTGGAAAGTATTCAGACCCCTTCACTTTTTCCACATTTTGTTATGTTACAGCCTTATTCTAAAAATCATGATTTTTTTATTCTTCTCATCAATCTACATAAAATAATGACAAATCAAAAACTGTTTTTTGAAGGGGGTATTTGAAGAACCCTACATAGAGGGTTCTAGATCAGGGTCATGTTCATTAGGCACCAATTGGAAGTGAATGGAGTGAATAAGGGAGGGACAACCTGGACTTGTCCTATAAGAAACACTCCTGACTGAGATAGTGAGTCCTCCTATTTAGTATCGACCCCTGTCCCTTCTCAACTTTTAATACTGATTGAGACAGTGGGTCCTGTCAAACAGAGGACGTAGTTCCCACAGTCTGTCCTTGCCACCAGTTATTGCCGTAGAGCCGGCAGAGGAGATGTCTACTTTAGGTGTATCAGTCTTAAGATCAAGTTTAGGATCAGGTTTACACCACCACCAAGACACATGTGTTGCTCCTGTCTGTAAACTGATGCTGCCCATCACCTCACTTAATGGACCACACACATCATGAAAAACTCAGGTCCCTAGGTAAACAATATGGCAGTCAATACAGAAGTATTCAATGTTAGGTAATGCAATTTTCTGATACCATAATAGTGGGACCTGATCATTGACTTTAACAATAAGTATGTTGAAATATTATTATTTTATTTGTTATTGTAATTATTGTAATGATTTATTATAAATATACATACATATCCTTTATTTTTACTTTTTTAAAGAAGACAGAGAGACAGGGAGATCCTTATTAATAATATATTTAATCCCATCAACCCAACAATATCTACATTTTAACTTTCATTATCCATCATTTCCAGAGAAAACACATGTAAATGTTTGGTGCCAGTCTGTTTCTGTATTAGCCAGCTGAATATGAAACTATGCTGTAGCGCTATTGACATTTAAATGTAAATTCCAATTGAGCCGACATGTGCAGTGTTTACCTTGAATACCATCTCAGTGAACACGGTTAGGTTGCCTTTAAAAGCTGCATTCTCTACCTGCTAGATCGGTTTGAAACTTGGCCTATATATCTAAATAAGGACTTGGGTTGGCGTACACTGTGTGAATACATAAATTGATGGCCCAATATTATCAAAACAAAATCTACAGCGGGCGGAATTCAACCATCATTTTCTAGCAGGGGTTGGTACCAAAATAATTTTCCAATTGTTTCATTCTGAATAGAATCATAATTTTTTTTGTTCCTGTTCCACTGTTCCGACCATCAAAATAAAGTTCTGAACCGGTTGTTATTTATTAGTTATTTAGTTATTAAAACCTCTGATTTGGATTTATTTTTTACATTTAGATCGACATTAAATTACTTAACCAATCAGTGTGGATAGAGCAGCTTGTTACGGAGCGGGAAAACCTTTTACATGCATTGGACAAAGGTGTGTGTAAGGCGCGAGATGCGTCTGAAATTTTGCAAGTGTGGAGATAGCGAGAAAGGGTGGAGCAGGAGGAAGCTTGGCTTGAAGCGCTGTGCTTCTTTTTGTTAAGACATGCATTATCTGAAATAGGCCCACAGAATTATACCTTCGGAAGAGCGGCTTCTATGAAGGAACTGTGAATGTCTTTGAACTTCCGAGAGTTGGCTTAACATTGGACCAGCTAGCTAACAAACCTGCGGTTGCAAAGCAGCAACCGAATAGATTATAAAACCCTACATACATTTTTGTAGTTAATGAATCCAATGTGAAACGTGATAACTACAGTATTCTTAACTAGCATTGAAAATGTTAATCCATTTCTTCTCTAAATTAAAATCTCTCTCCCTAATTTCCAAATCACGTTTGTAACGTCAGGAAGCTACTAAACTATGCTTCAGAAGGGGAAGGGCAGCTTGCCTACACACTCACTGACAAGTATTTTCAGATGGAAGTTAGGTATACACTGTAATATGTTTCTGAGTGACAAAGTGAGGGATTTGTAAAAGCGCTTTGAGAGCATTTTTGCAGACATAAAAACAGAATCCCAGAATGTAAAAGAGCATTATTAATCAGTTCTCATGCTTTTAAAAAGAAAGTTTCTGTTCTAGAACAGTATAGATCAGTTTCGTTCCCGGTTTGTTCTTATTTTTCTGTTCTGTTCTATGAACTGGTTCCAACCCCTGTTTTTTAGGCCACTGATTACATTGGAAATACATTCAAGCATCAGGCATTGGAAAACAATAAAATCCATTTAGGAAAAAATCATACATTTCAATTCACAAATGATTATGGAACAACATAAAACATAAATATAATGACATATCCTATATTTTTTAAGTCACTAATGGGGTGAGGATGTTTCACTTTTTCTCTTAGAGTCCTCTGATACAGGGCAGCTTTCCAACCCTGTGGACGTAGAGGAGGGGCTGCACAAACCCAGAGATGACGTGGAGGCAGAAACAAATGGCCGTTCCTGAAAAAAACTCCATATATGGAATGTAACTTTGAGTCAGTGCCATCAATGCCACTGGGAGTTGAGACACCACAGCATACACCAGGATAATCAAAATGATCTTAAAGGCCTTCATCTTAATGCTGTTTGTCCCCTCCCTGTCCCCATCCCCCGGCCCTGGACGCTTCAGAGCCCAGAGAACTGAGAGGCAGCAGAATGACATAAGTGAAAAATAGATCATTGTCTGGACAAAGAGAGAGTAAACAAAAGGTGGTGAAAACAACTCAAACAAACATAGACAGCAGGACCCAAGAACCATCATCCAGACAACACTACAACACCCCACCCTGTATCTCAGGGGTTTGTACTTCAGGAAGACCACAGGGTGAACCACCGCCAGGTAGCGCTCCACACAGATACAGCACTGGAACAGGGGACGACCAGAGAAAAGTAACCCAAAAGAAAAATGAGAAGCTTTGTTGACAAAACCAGACTGGATGTAGAGATCAGCCATGCTGATGGTATTATAGAGGCAGAAGACGATATCAGACAGGGTCAAGTTGAGAGAGAAGAACTCTGAGGCCATCGTCCCTCCAGCTCCAGTCAGTATCAGCCACAGTATGTAGACATTGGTGGGGAGACCCCGGACGATGTTGATTGAAAAGGAAGCAGTAAGCATGGGGACAAAATGTGCCACATGAACACCCTGTACACCCGGATCAATGAGGGCAAACGGAGGAGGGTTGGACGTGTCATTGACTTCAGATACATTCATCTCAATGATGCATGTAACTGTAATGTGTGAAAATTCTTGGGATCTGTAAGGGAAAGAGCCAAAGAGAGAGAGAGAGGGACAGAGAGATAGAGGGATGGGGATAGAGAGAGAGAGAGAGAGAGAGACAGAGTGAGACAGAAATAGGGAGAGAGAGAGAGGGGGAGAGAGAGAAGCAACAGGTTCAAGAAACAGTATCATTCAAAGTATTTATTTTTGCTATAATATCAGTCTTTATTCATCTCATATATGCACATATAATCATTCTATAACCACTGCAGTATATAATCAAATCAAATTATATTTATCACAAGAGCCGAATACAACAGGTGTAGAGCTTACATTGAAATGCTTACTTACAAGTAACAAGTAAAGTTACTAGCCCTTAATAACCAACAATGCAGTTTTAAGAAAAAATAAGTGCTAAAAAAGTATTTACTAAATATTTTTTTTTAAACGAAGAAAATAGAAAAATAATTAAGAATTAAAGAGCAACAATAAAATAAAAGTAGCGAGTCTGGGTAGCCATTTGATTAGCTGTTCAGCAGTCTTATGGCTTGGGGGTAGAAGCTATTCATAAGCCTTTTGGACCTATAGGGTCTTAAGTTAAGTCACTCTGCTGGTTGAAAAATAAATGTAAAATGCTGAGTACCATAGGCAGCTAAAAACCTGATGGAGCTAAATTAAAAAAGATACTCTCTTACATTCCTTTGTAGGTAATATATGCAATAGCGATGATCACTTTGTAAATTTGACGAAGTATCAAAATGTGTCAATAAATCTGCATAAATTGCCAATATTGAAATAAAAATATATATTTGTTTCACATCTAATGTATTTGGCCATAAGCTACATAAATTAATAAAAACAAAAGTTTTGCTAACCTGTTTTGTCACAGCTTCCCTCTCTCCTGGTGTGTGGTGTGGTTGTGTCTGTGGTGCTGGAGCTAATACTGCATATACAAATCTCTGCCAACCCTGTCCTGCTCTGCCACACCTGAGAGACACGTGAACCTGGTGATTTAGAAGTGCACTATATAGGGCATAGGGTGCCATTTCAGACGTCGACCAGAGCACCAACAAGAGGAGTGTCAGTTTGTAGGCAAATAAGATGCACTCTTGGTTTAAAGCAGTGATATGACAACTTAGTCAGCCAAGACCCTCTTAAAAACCTACAAATAATAATAAACTTAAAAAGAAGCAACACATTTCACTCCAAATAACAAATTAACAGTTAGAAAAGGGATTGTTTTGAGAAAGACTAATCAGGGAAAATCCTTTGGGTAACAAACTACTGTGGAACAAAATGAACAATTGGGGGTGTTTTCTTGTAAGTACAGGAGGATAAAACAAGATGATAAAATCAGATCAGAAGTGATTTACAATCAAAGATTACAGATGAACAATTTCAGTTTCTATCTGATCTAGATGGGCCCCTGATTAGAGATTAGACTCAGCATCTCAACACATACTATTTGTATCTATCTCAACAGATACTACTATTTCAAATACTATTTGAAATATTTTAAATGCTTTGAACTTTGCTCTAGACCAGGGCTGTTCAATTCTGGTCCTGGAAGACTGAAAGTTAATTGCACTCAACTGGTGTCCCAGGTCTGAAATGGTCCCTTAGAAGGAGAGGATGAAAACCAGAAGTGTTTAGTCCTTCCAGGATCACTGATCTAGACTGGGGTGGCAGGAGGTTAAAGTTGCTCCTAAACACTAATCTTGGGTCAGTTTAGCACCTTCCCCAATAATGGTTAAGGCTATGATTGGGGGAGTGGAAGCAGATCCTAGATCTGTACCTAGGGGAAACTTCACGTTGTGCGAGATGGAAACGTCACCCCGGAGACCTGGGGTGCCAGATGGGCAGGGTTAGTAGGTTAGGAGCTATTCTACTAGGTCCACCGGCCAGGCAAGACAAAAGTATTTGAGATCATTTAAAATAGTATTTGAACCCAGGCATGCGTCTCAGATTAACACCATTTTCCTGATCTAAGTTTATATCTATGAAGAGAATGAAAATGTTAAAATGAATGGGAGGCCTGGTGTCACCTTTTCCTCAGAGACCTCTGATACAGGGCAGTTTCCCAGCCATGTAGAGGTAGGGGAGGGGCTGCACCAACCCACAGGCACAACTGAAGAACATGGAAACACTGTCGCTGACACAGTACACATAATCCTTTATCTTTCCAAACAGGAAGTACATGATGATGAACGGGAGCTGGCACATTCTTCCGCTGAGTCCGCTCTCCTCCTCCTCATCTTCCTCCTCTTCTCTCCATCTCTCCCTGCCCCGACTCTGGGCGTTTCAAGATGGGGAGGATGGAAATGCTGCAGAACAGATCAACTATCACCAAGAGGATGTTGTATCCAGAAACAGGAAACTCAGGAAGGTAAGCGTAAAACAACAGGTGAATGCTGCTACATCTCTTTAGACCACTGTCACCAACCCCCCCGTGTACCTCATGGATTTGAACTTCTGGAAGACCACAGGGTGGACTACCGCCAGGAAGCGCTCAAAACATATACAACAGTAGAACAGGGGGTGGCTGCAGTAGACGACGGCATAAGGGAAGACGATGGTTTCTACCTAGTGTAGAAGGTCAGAGGCGAGAAGTGGACAGTGCTTATGACCAAAACTCACAGGCAGAAGATGAGCTTGGCGGCGGCCATGTTGAAAATGAAGATCTCAGGGACAAGGAGTTGCCAGTAGCAATCAGCCACATGACGTATGCGAAGATGGGTACGCCGAGCACTTATCCTCTATACGTACAGTATGTATATGTATATCTATTATATATATTGCAAAAAAAATATATGGGGGATTGGAAGTGATGCAGACGATTACATTGATGGAAACGACAATCTTTCCACAATATTAAAGCTAATCTACCCCGTAATATTGGATTTGAGTCACTTCAAACTGCCGAAGGTGAACAAGGCTTGAGTGACAGCATCCATGCAGAAGCTAGGGACAGAAGACTTCCTAACCATGTGAACGTGGCCGTAAAAAAACGCAACAAAAAAACAGATATAGTTAAACGCTCTTATCCAAACAGATTACGGTAGAGAGTGCATACATATTTCGATGCACCGGCAGCCCACACCAACCTGTACCTTAGTCCTTAATTAACTCATTTTCTATGTCTAAACTTATCCAATCTGTTAGTAATTGGATTTATTGAACTCGTTACTGAGATGGTTGTTCCAATTTAGATGATGGAGGTAGTGTCCGTGTTCAATTTTCCCTACCCTGCCAGTCATTCTGAATGCCGGTTGCAGGTGATTAACAAATCCACTTGTTGGATATCTGAACTCTGGCTGGATTCCAATAGGAATTACACATCACTTTGCAAGCCAGCATAATGTGACTTGCAGGCCTGATGTGGCCTGTTAACCAGGAGATTCATAACACCACTGTGTTAGGGTATAACTAGGACCTCAAAGAAAGGCCTTATATAGGTAATCTAGTGTCATAAATCACACATTTTTAAAGGTTACAAAGGCTGGTGGAACTGTAAAAAGACAGTTCTAGGAACCCTCCAAAGATAAAAGGGTTATTCTTAGATCCCTTCATAGACAATTCTAGGAAGAACCTTTAGATGATGAAATGGTTCTTGATATAGCCCTTCATAGAGGGTTCTAGGCAGAACCCTTCATAGAGGCTTCTAGGTAGAACGATATGCAGGGGGTTATTTGAAGAACACTATGTAGAGGGTTCTAGATAGAACACAAACACACACACACAAACTTTATTGTGCATGTGAAGCATCTCCCCTCCACGACCCCACACATCTCAAGTTCACAGACAAAATAAAAATAATTAGACAAAATAAACAACATTTAAGACAAAATAAACATTCCTTGAAAGCATTGTTTACTAATGGGGAATCCAGTCAGAGGCTATAAAGGTGCTGCAGATTACAGTCCCCCCAGTTCTCTCTTTGCTGAAGCCATGAGTGCACGTTTCAGTGTCCAACAGGTCAAAGATCTGATTTTTTCAGATGTCCAGGAGGAACAAGAGAACAATGATTTAGAATAGGAGGAGGTATGTAAAGAAGAAGATGGGGAAGAATACAACCCAGAGCACGATGCATCATCTTCAGCTGAAGAAGAAATCCTCCAAGGTGAAAGAGAGACATTTTTGTCAAAGAAATGCAAAATAACACAGTCCTTGTCACCATATGACAACCAGGGCAGGATGGCAGCACAAAATGGCATAAGGATGACCACAAGGCCCCCAAGACATGCAGTTGCCCATGCCCAGGACATCGCCTCAACATTCTACATGTTCATCACACCAGCCATCGAAAAAATCATCCTGGGCTACAACCACAACAAAGGAGGCGTGGACAACCTGGACAAACTTACAGCTTCTATGGGATTAAGGTCTGGAGACTGGCTAGGCCACTCCAGGACCTTAATGTGCTTCTTCTTGAGCCACTCCTTTGTTGCCATGGCCGTGTGTTTTGGGTCATTGTCATGCTGGAATACCTATCCACGACCCATTTTCAATGCCCTGGCTGAGGGAAGGAGGTTCTCACCCAAGATTTGACGGTACATGGCCCCGTCCATCGTCCCTTTGATGCGGTGAAGTTGTCCTGTCCGCTTAGCAGAAAAACACCCCCAAAGCATAATGTTTCCACCTCCATGTTTGACGGTGGGGATGGTGTTCTTGGGGTCATAGGCAGCATTCCTCCTCCTCCAAACACGGTGAGTTGAGTTGATGCCAAAGAGCTCAATTTTGGTCTCATCTGACCACAACACTTTCACCCAGTTGTCCTCTGAATCATTCAGATGTTCATTGGCAAACTTCATACGGGCATGTATATGTGCTTTCTTGAGCAGGGGGACCTTGCTGGCGCTGCAGGATTTCAGTCCTTCAAGGCGTAGTGTGTTACCAATTGTTTTCTTGGTGACTATGGTCCCAGCTGCCTTGAGATCATTGACAAGATCCTCCCGTGTAGTTCTGGGATGATTCCTCACCGTTCTCATGATCATTGCAACTCCACGAGGTGAGATCTTGCATGGAGCCCCAGGCCGAGGGAGATAGACAGTTCTTTTGTGTTTCTTCCATTTGCGAATAATCTTTTGTCATCTTCTCACTAAACTGCTTGGCGATGGTCTTGTAGCCCATTCCAGCCTTGTGTAGGTCTACAATCTTGTCCCTGACATCATTGGAGAGCTCTTTGGTCTTGGCCATGGTGGAGAGTTTGGAATCTGATTGATTGATTGCTTCTGTGGACAGGTGTCTTTTATACAGGTAACAAACTGAGATTAGGAGCACTCCCTTTAAGAGTGTGCTCCTAATCTCAGCTCGTTAGCTGTATAAAAGACACCTGGGAGCCAGAAATCTTTCTGATTGAGAGGGGGTCAAATACTTATTTCCCTCATTAAGATGCAAATCATTTTATAACATTTTTGACATGCGTTTTTCTGGATTTTTGTTGTTATTCTGTCTCTCACTGTTCAAATAAACCTACCATTAAAATTATAGACTGATCATTTCTTTGTCAGTGGGCAAATGTACAAAATCAGCAAGGGATCAAATACTTTTTTCCCTCACTGTAGCCTGTCTAGGTATACTGCAGAGCTGTCTGCTGAAATAGTTATAGTTCTTCAAAGTAAAATCACTAACTTCCCCTCTCCCTGTTGTCGTTGTGTACATTTCTCTTTTAGAGATTTGTATACAATGATGAGATGCTCATGTCTCCGCCTGTCACGTCCTGACCGTAGAAGGATGTTATTTTCTATGGTAGAGTAGGTCAGGGTGTGACAGTTTCTTTCTCTCTATGTTTCTATTTCTATGTTCTCAGGTTCTAGTTTTGTATTTCTATGTTGGGGTTTTTGTTTGGGATGATCTCCAATTAGAGGCAGCTGTCCTCGTTGTCTCTAATTGGAGATCATACTTAAGTAGGGTTTTTTTTCCACCTGGGTTTGTGGGAGATTATCTGTGAGTCAGTGTATGTTTCCCGTCTGCGTCACGGTTTGTTGTTTTTTGTTATTCAAGGTTATATATATGTATTGCATAGTTTCACAGTGTAAATAAAATGTGGAATGACACACACGCTGCACTTTGGTCCGCTCCTCCTTACGACAACCGTGACACTGCCCTAACAATGGGAGTCGTTATTCCGAGGGCGGGAAGGCAGGTCGACAAGCTTAGGTCAAAATAAGCCCATAGAAACGCATTGGACTTATTTTGGTGATAGTGAAACCCCTTGCTTTGCCTCTTCCTCTTTGAACGGTCTGTGAGCCGGATAAAACTGATGCAATGACCATTATCCATTGGAGTTAATTTCCATGTTTCTGTGCTGAACTAGGTTGAATGAAAACTACAACTGTCCTCAGCCCAGATTTCCACATAGTTCCTGACTTGATTTCTCTGTAGAAAAATGGCGTGTTGGGCTCAGAATTTTTTTTAACAAATTGGAATTAAAGTAATTTAAACGACATTGTTTAATAATAATAATGTAGGCTAATTGCTCAGCTGTAGTAATGTGGTCTGGACGTTTTCTCTGCTTTACAACAAGTAATACAAGGATGCATGTGTAGATCAGCAGAAGTCTTTAATTAGTATTTAAAGAAAAACACCAAATAAACATCATAATGCAACATAAAAATAAAATAAAAACTTGTACAATGTGGGTATTATCACCCCATGTCACTATTAAATATAGATATGAAAGTAATGTATAGTTCTAGCTCTATAAAGAATATAAAAAATGTATTCTTCCACTTTCATGGGAAATGATTGAAATATAGGGTAACGTGGGGTAACAACACTCTTAGAAAAAAGGGTTCCAAAAATGTTGTTCGGCTATCCCCATAGGAGAACCCTTTTTGGTTCCAGTTAGAACACTTTTTGGTTCCAGGTATGAAAATGCTAATCCAGGTACCATTGACTTGCATTGGATTGCTGGGGCCACTTAGCTTTTTCTAAATTATGACATACAGTGTCATTTTTATTTAAATAAGAATAGAATATGTTTCAAAACACTTCTAGATTCATGTGGATGCTACCATGATTATGCATAAACCAGAATGCATGATGAATGAGAAAGTTAAAGATGCACAAATAACATACCCCCCCCCAAAAAAATCTAACCACTCCTGTTATTGTAACGGTGAGAGATTAGCATCTCTTGGGTGTTTTATATTTGTGATTTTTTTAACATTTTATTTACTTAAGCAAGGAGTCATGCTGAGACTCCAATCTCTTCTGCAGATGAGCCCATCAATAAACGATAATTACACTATTCATATATATATATATACACATCAATTACACTATTCATATCTATAAACACATCAATTACACTATTCATATCTATATACACATCAATTACACTATTCATATCTATATACACATCAATTACACTATTCATGTCTATGTACACATCAATTACACTATTCATGTATATATACACATCAATTACACTATTCACATCTATATACACATCAATTACACTATTCACATCTATATACACATCAATTACACTATTCATATCTATATACACATCAATTACACTATTCACATCTATATACACATCAATTACACTATTCACATCTATATACACATCAATTACACTATTCACATCTATATACACATCAATTACACTATTCATATCTATATACACATCAATTACACTATTCATATCTATAAACACATCAATTACACTATTCATGTCTATGTACACATCAATTACACTATTCATATCTATAAACACATCAATTACACTATTCATATCTATAAACACATCGATTACACTGTTCATATCTATATACACATCAATTACAATATTCATGTCTATGTACACATCAATTACACTATTCACATCTATATACACATCAATTACACTATTCACATCTATATACACATCAATTACACTATTCACATCTATATACACATCAATTACACTATTCACATCTATATACACATCAATTACACTATTCATATCTATATACACATCAATTACACTATTCATATCTATATACACATCAATTACACTATTCATATCTATAAACACATCAATTACACTATTCATATCTATAAACACATCAATTACACTATTCATATCTATAAACACATCAATTACACTATTCACATCTATATACACATCAATTACACAATTCACCATTGGATTCAGGTGGTAGACCTACGAGACACAATAAAGCCTATTATGTAGCCTCTATTATTTCTTGGAGACCTGTGATACAGGACAGTTTCCCATCCCTGTGGAGGTAGAGGAGGGGCTGCACCAACCCAGTGATCACATTGATGGTGAAACAAATGCTTAAGGCTAACAAAAAGATAATTCACCACCATAGACAACATTATGATCAAAATCATCCTGAAGGCACTCATCTTCGTGTTATTTATCCATTCCATCTCCTCTTCCCCGACCCGCGACGTTTCAGAACCCTGAGAACTGAAAGGCAGCAGAATAACTGCAACAAAAACAACACCAGAAACTCACCAGAGTAAACATAAAACATAAACGTTATTTCACTCCCAATCGTAAGGAACAGCAAGGACCCAAGAACCATCAGCCAGACAACACTACAACACCCCACCCTGTATCTCAGGGGTTTGTACTTCAGGAAGACCACAGGTTGCACCACTGCCAGGTAGCGCTCCACACAGATACACCACTGGAACAGGGGACGGCCTGTCATTAGAAAACCTTAAGAAAACACCATGATGTACAAAACAACGATTGTGGGGTGGTGTAGCCAGATAAAATACAAGATAGCTGACAGGCAGAAGAGGACCTCAGACACAGCCAGGTTGAGAGCGAAGAACGCAGAGGCCATCTTCCCTTCTACTTCAGTCAATATCAGCCACATGCTGTAGATATTTTTGGGGAGACCCAGGATGAACTTGATTGCATAGGAAGCAGTGCTGATTGATTGATCTTGGGACAAGCATGCAGCAAATGCATTTTCAGGCAGGGTAGAGTTTGCTGGGTAGAGTTTGCTGGGTAGAGTTTGCTGCTGAGGTTATTCATATTTTTACTTGGTGCAGTTCTGATGTGTAAAGGAAGCTCAGAGAGAGAGAGAGAGAGAGAGAGAGAGAGAGAGAGAGAGAGAGAGAGAGATAGAGACTGACTGAAATAGATTAATGAATAAAAAAATGACTGATGGAGCTCTCCTCTCTCTTGGAATGTCTGTCAAGAACTGAATGCTGGGTCATTCACAGGTAAAACATATAAGCGGCAAAACATATGGAAAGGGAGGAGGTACTTCCTAAACTCATCCAATGAGAATTCTCGCCTTTGTTTTTTCACCCCATTCAAAACATTTTCCATTTGGTGTGTCCTGAACACAAGTCAGGTCTAATAGTCCCAGCTTGAACACCTGTGAGTCACAAACAGGTGCAGCAGGTCATTACACCTATGCAAATTAGTTTGACAGGATCTAATGGCCATACACAGTCTATGATTGAGGAGGATTTGTAAAACCTTAATCAAACTGCAGGACTTAAACTGAATCAGTGCAGGTAGAGTCAGTGCATAGAGTCAGCGCAGGTAGAGTCAGCGCAGGTAGAGTCAGCGCAGGTAGAGTCAGCGCAGGTAGAGTCAGTGCAGGTAGAGTCAGTGCATAGAGTCAGTGCATAGAGTCAGCGCAGGTAGAGTCAGCGCAGGTAGAGTCAGCGCAGGTAGAGTCAGCGCAGGTAGAGTCAGTGCAGGTAGACTGTGGGTGTATGTAGACAGCCGTTGATTAGCACTACAGCAGTTTTATTTTTTTGGAGAAAGAAGCTCTTCGATCCTGTTGGTCTGAGGACTGCTACTCCGGTATCGCCCGCCAGACGGTAGCGGAGAGAACAGTCCTTAGCTGAGGTGGCTGAAGTCTTTATAAAAATCCTGGATTGCTGGGAACTCACCCCCAGTGATGGACTAGGCCATCCGCACCACCCCTTGCGGTCAAGAGTGGGGCATTTACCATTCATTGTAATCAGAGGGTTCATAAAAATACTATGCATACCAGACTCTCTTGGCTAAGAGTTGAGGAGAGACTCACTATATCACTTCTTCCAAACTATTTGCATAGTCAATCTAAACAAGTCACTGAGACACAATCTTACCCCACCAGACATGCCCCTAGGGGTATTTTCACAGTCCCCAGGTCCAGAACAAATTCAATGAAACGTACAGTATTATACAGAGCCATGAGTGCATGGAACACCCTTCCATTTCATATAGCGCAAGTGAACTGCAAACCTGGTTTTAAAACAACAACAACGCTTTTCCCTCATGTGACATACTTGTTGTGTGTATATACTGACATGTATATGTAATTGATGGATGCACACACACACACACACACACACACACACACACACACACACACACACACACACACACACACACACACACACACACACACACACACACACACACACACACACACACACTACATGCTAATGTTTTGAAATGTCGCGGACATTGACGTCTTGCTCCCAGACAAATTAAACAACTTCTTTGCTCGCTTTGAGGACAACACAATGCCACTGACACGGCCTGCTACCAAAGCCTGTGGGCTCTCTTTCTCCGTTGCCAGCAGGAGTAAAACATTTAAACGTGTTAACGCTCGCAAGGCTGCCGGCCCAGACGGCATCCCTATCCGCGTTCTCAGAGCATGCGCAGACCACCTGGCTGGTGTGTTTACGGACATGTTCAATCAATCCCTATCCCTGTCTGCTGTCCCCACATGCTTCAAGATGGCCACCATTGTCCCTGTTCCCAAGAAAGCTAAGGTAACTGAACTAAATGACTATCGCCCCATTGCACTCACTTATGTCGTCATGAAGTGCTTTGAGAGACTAGTCAAACATCATATCACCTCCACCCTACCTGATACCCTAGACCCACTCCAATTTGCTTACCGCCGCAATAGGTCCACTGACGATGCAATCGCCATCACACTACACACTGTCCTATCCCATCTGGACAAGAGGAATACCTATGTAAGAATGCTGTTCATTGACTACAGCTCAGCATTTAACACCATTGTACCCTCCAAACTCCTCATTAAGCTCGAGACCCTGGGTCTCGACCCCGCCCCGTGCAACTGGATCCTGGACTTTCTGATGGGCCGTCCACAGGTGGTGAAGGTAGGAAACTACATCTCCACCCCACTGATCCTCAACACTTGGGCCCAACAAGGGTGCGTTCTCAGCTCTCTCCTGTATTCCCTGTTCACTCATGACTGTGTGGCCATGCACGCTTTCAACTCAATCATCAAGTTTGCAGATGACACTACAGTGGTAGGCTTGATTACCAACAATGACAAGACAGTCTACAGGGAGGAGGTGAGGGCCCTCAGAGTGTGGTGTCAGGAAACCTCTCGGGGAACCTCAACAAAGCAAGCGAGATGATCGTGGACTTCAGTAAACTGCAGATGGAGCACCCCCCCCATCCACATCGACTGGACAGTAGTGATTACCAGATGATTACCAGAGAAATTCAAGACAACATTTCCCCTACAGTGCAATTATCCTTCTCTTTAACCCCAGATGCAGGACAGTTTCCCAACCCTGAGGTGGTAGAGGAGGTGCTGATTAAAGCTAACCAACATGCTGAAATAAAAAGTAAGAGGGGTCAGAATAAAAGGAATATGATCCTGAAGGACTTCCCCGATGATAGGAGAGTAGTTCAGCATCAAGGTCAGCAGGATGATCTGGATGGAACGGGAGGCTCTTCTCTTCATCAGTTTCCCTTCCTCCTCTGTTTCACCCTCTCTCTCCTTCCCTCCATCCCCTGGACCAGACCTGCATCAGCACCCTCAGTAAGAAGACACTGCAGAACATGTTGAAAACAGAACCGCGGTGAAGATACCGACATTGAATTTGATGGCGCCACCAGTAGCGCCCTTTGACACAAGGAGTGTCAGCAACCATGCTATGATCACACATGCCACTCTGTACCTTAGGAGTCTGTACTTGAGGAAGACTACAGGATGGACAACCACCAGGTAACGCTCCCCACAGATGCGTCACTGGAAAAGTGAAACCTTATGGGATCAGGAAAAGAGTAGTTTGGTTCCTTCATTGCTGCACATCCTATGTTACTTTAGTCTCTGAAGACTAGGAAGAAATTAGTTCTAAGACAAATAGGGGGAGAGAAAAACAAGAGGAGAGATAATTAGGGGATATGGAGAAGTGGAACACTTAGTGTAAAACAAGTTTTATCATCACAGGAAGTAACCTAATACTCATGGATAGACAATGTTATTTTTACAAATTGATAGAAGTTACTGTGAGTTTTCAAGACAACATAAGACACAGAGATGTATCTGTACCTGCTGTGGCTTGTTCTTACTGGGGTAGAATGAGTGTCTATATTCCTCTGTCCAGGGATTAGGATTTAGAACCTACAGAATGTTGTGAAGAGGGCTCAAAACAAGATTACACTCATCTAGACTAGCCGTAATTTGACTAATGTATTAACATTTGCATTGACGTGCCTCTACCGTTAAAATAGGCGACTTTAAAGGGATAGTTTGGGAGCCTCTTTTTCTAATTCCGAAGAGTCAGATAAACTTGTGGATACCATTTTTGTATATCCGAGTCAAATATGAAAGAATTTAGAATTTAGATTCGGTATTATGTAGCAACATTAGAATTATTTTTTATATTACGCTCTGGCCAATAAGTACAGAAGTAAAGACAGTTTCAGGTGGATATTCGACAGATATTCACGCTTTCAAACCTCTTGATGTCACGTTCTGACCAGTAAGGGGTTATTTGTTATTATAGTTTGGTCAGGACATGGCAGGGGGTGTTTGTTTTATGTGGTTCGGGGTTTGTTGGGTTATGTTATTATGTAAGAGGGGTGTTTGTTTAGAGTGTTCTGGGGTTTTTGGGCTATGTTCTTGTTAGTTTTTTTCTATGTTAGTTCTAGTCTTTCTATGTCTATGTTTAGTTAATGGGGTTGACCTTCAATTGGAAGCAGCTGCTCCTCGTTGCTTCTAATTGAAGGTCTTATTTAAGAGGGGTGTTTTTTTTTCTATGGGATTTGTGGGTAGTTGTCTCCTTGTTTAGTGTTTGTGCACTTGACAGGACTGTTTCGTTATTTTTGTATTTGTGTTTGTTTCGGGTTTCCCTTCTTTCTGCCATTAAAAAAGAAGATGAGTATACACATTCCCACTGCGTTTTGGTCTGATCATTACGACACCCATTACACTTGAGCTACAGACTCCAAATAATTGTTATGATATTGGAAAAAATTGCACACAACATTGCACAGGTCTTATTTTCTCGATTTTGACATTAATTTGCTTTCCAAAGCTAATAAAAATGTGGAAATGTGATCAGCATTTTGTATTCCTAGATGAATTAGTCAGGGAGTGTAAACAAAGTACAAATATTTTTTACATTTGAATTTCAACAGCTCCTTAGTCATGTGACCAACTGACCTCAACCAAGGTTCAGAATGTCCACTGACCACCCTTTTATATTGCAATTTATATTTCCTTTAGTTTGTCCATTTTCATCTCCCACGATTTTACATGAATTTTTCTAAATGTTACATTTCAGTTCCTCCTTGGTCATGTGACCTACTGACTTCAAACAACGTTCAGAATGTACATTCAGTGGCCTACACATTGCACACCATTTAGTTTGTCCATTATCATCTCATACTTTTTTACATTCATTTTTCAAACTTTCTAATTTCAATAGCTCCTTGGTCACGTTGCCTATTGACTTCAAACAAGGTTCAGAATGTACACCCAGTGGCCTACACATTGCACACCCTTTAGTTTGTTTGACAATGCAATCCAGACTGGTGTTTGTACCATTTCCTTAGCTATCATACTCGAATTCCACTGATTTCAAAACTCGGTCCCCCAGAAAGTGGAGAGCATACACATAACGTTAGCTAGCGAGCCAGCCAACGTTATCTGGCTAACAGCACACTTTAACTTGACATTACGTTTCTGCAGTTCTACGTGATACATTTTTTTTAAAAGCAGCGTTTGACATGATTACATAAACATACTGACCAGCTCCAATAGACAGACGCGTGCTATATAGTAGACCAATCCAAACTCATCTCTCGGCATGTCCAGCCCACTCATTATCTCAGCCAATCATGGCTAGCGGAAAGGTTGCTCCCTTTGTCTGTGGCCAAACCAACTAGGGTCATAATTTAACAATTTTATTTGTATTTACAGATGGCATACAAGTTTGATTTTAAGGCACATGAAAGTTCACCTGTCCGAGAAGGCATTTTTGCCCAAAAACGCATTTTGATAAATATTTTTACGTTCAAACAGCTCTCCTGTGAAGTCGTGACTTGCGATATATGCCTAGTTTCCTGAATCGGGTCACATTTGAACAAAATTATGTAATCTTAGTGACAAACAAGGAACCTAAATTCAAAGTAGAACATATCAATATGAACAAAACAACCTTTAATTAATGCTTATGCTAAATGAATGGGCCTAATCTCATACCTATCCACCCCATCCTAAAATGAATTGTAAAATTAATCAAAGAAACCAACAACAACCAAGAAATGCTAAAGAAGTGATGCAGCTGTCGTTAACAAACAACACTAATGCTAAAGTGCAGTGTCTCACAAAATTATATTGCTACGTGCCACCAATAAAATATAATAAAAACTATTTATCAAATAAAAAATTACAAAAAGTATTATATGGCCATGACATGTGATCATGACATGTGCCACGGTATTGGTAGAACAATTTTTATTATTAAATGCGTATTTAACAAAGCGCTCTACCATAATTTAGCGATAGTTTATCACAAAAACCTGTACTTTTAGTGCCCACAACTGTACGTCTGTCAAAGGAATTATTTTATTCCCATGATAATAATTAACAATCATTAAGCCTTGACTAATACCTAAGGTTTGTAAGACAATGGGTTAATAATTAGGCAAGGACTCAGCTTTCTGCAAAAGGTTCGTACAGTTTATTCAGAGAAGGTTCTGCCCAACATTAACAAATGCCCAACATTAATCATTTTATCCTCTTTCTCCGCTTACGCACACACCTCCACACCAAAAGTAGATAACTTACGCACACACATACACACAAACAGTAGGTGAACAGTATCTCTCCCTTGACTTCCCACCACTGTTAATCACTATCCAGCGCTGCCTGTACCTTCCCCCGAGATTACTGAGACCTTGAGAGTTACTCTCATATTTGCCTCCAAAGCCTCTCAAAGTTGCTAGGTCAGGTAAAACAAATGTCTACAGTCCTCTTAGGTCCATTAATATGCACACACATTTCTCTCCCTTTCCAGCCTCTACTAGACCTTTATTGGACTTACGTTCAGTACTTTACCTATTCATTATACATGCTACATCACTTACTAATTAGATAAGTTTCAGAGTGGATTCTTTCTTCATTTACTTATAATAATTTATTTCACTTATCAAAGTCTAACGTGTCTCTGGCCCTCTTCGGCATGGCAGTCTTCCCTCTCTGTAGAGGTGCATCAGAGGTGAGACCAGGACACTGAAGATGTTAACAATGACTAACAAGGGGAAGACCTTGCAGAAGAAGTCAAGACTAGATAACAGAGCGGTCCAACCAACAACCAACGGGATGGAGCTCGCCAAGATGATCACCAGGTTGGTTAAGATAATCCCAAAAGCTCTCATCTTATGTGGGTCTGTCGTTCCCTGTTTCTTCTCTCCCCCTCTGCCCCCCGCTACCTCTCCTGGACCAGGCTGCTTCAGCACACGCAGGATGAAGAAGCAGCAGAGAGAAATGACGGCCAACCCAAAGCAATAGACACTACTGATTACATAAATTCCAGATTCATCATGACCCATTGAAGTTATAGGAGAACATGCAAATGCGAGAGACAACAGCCAGGCAGCGGTTGAACATCCCACCCTGTACCTCCGGAGCCTGTACTTGAGGAAAGTGACAGGTTGGGCCACCGCCAGGTAGCGCTCCACACAGATGCAGCTCTGGATCAGGGGCCGGCAGGTCCAGGAGAGGTAATACATGACATTATTATTATTCCGTAACATGACGTCCTTCGTGAGTAAGTAGGTGGTCACCTCAAGGAGACCCTCGACACAGAACACCAG
Organism: Salmo trutta; assembly: GCF_901001165.1. Taxonomy (NCBI): domain Eukaryota; kingdom Metazoa; phylum Chordata; class Actinopteri; order Salmoniformes; family Salmonidae; genus Salmo; species Salmo trutta. The sequence goes on from NC_042960.1 coordinate 1,887,722, forward strand.
CTCCACTGCAAACAGGTTAATAGGGAAGACCTGGGTAGGTTTGAGACCTCCAGAGAGACATCCGCTCAGAGAGATCCAGAGGCACCAGACCAGAGCTGGCATCCCCAGTAGGAAGCACAGGGCCTGGACAGCATGGCAAAGCACTGGCGCAACATAGCCCTGGTCCAAGCAAACCTCCCATCTGTCAAAGTATGTGGGCTTTCCTGAAGAGTAATTCATCCTTTTAGAACATAAGAGGGGAGATTACACAATTCATTACTTTATGTTTCAATATATTGTTGGCAAAAAAACTGATTTAATATATTGATGCAAACATACATACTTTTATATATTTAAGTCTACTCTTATGTCAGTCAAGACATTGTGCATTGACTCAGAAAGTCTGAATGAAAACATGAAGAGGAGAGGTAAAACAATTAGCCTCAGAAAACATACTCAATTAAAATGTAAAATAACCTACCTTAGTTGTTTTGGTAACTCAGACCTTGTTATGTGATATTTGTACGTCTCTCTCCAGGAGAACTCTGAGACCAACCCGATGGTTCAACACCTAGATGTATGACTGATTGTATCCAAAGCTCTCTGTCCTGTGTTCTTCCTAACAAGTCACGTGTTGTGTTATTTACATACACACACCTGTGGGCAGTGATGAATTGAGCACCATTCTATGATAAGTTTACAGCAAGTATTTGTTTTTTTTACCAGAAATTCTATATAAGTGTATCATGAACAAAACACAGATTAACAAAATGCATATGCTAAACACACACACACACACCTGCTCAGGGATTTGCATTTTGGCCTTGTCGGAAATAGAAGCATCATCACCAAGCACCTGTCTGTTCCAGCCACAGGTTAGTCCAGCCACCTGCAAGGGCTGACTCTTTCACCTTACATAATCAAATCATATGAGCTTCAGATATACACAGTATTAGTGTTGTTTGGATTCAGGATCTCTCTAATTGCATAGTCAATCAAATCAATCAAATGTATTTATAAAGCCCTTTTCACATCAGCTGATGTCACAAACAGAAACCTAAAACAGCAAGACATTTCTTTCCCCATAAGTTCACTGAGAACACCTTCTCATTTGCAGCAACAACCCAGGGAATAGTTACAGGGGAGAGGAGGGGGATGAATGAGCCAATTGGAAACTGGGGATTATTAGGTGACCATGATGGTTTGAGGGTCAGATTGGGAATTTAGCCAGGACACCAGGGTTAACACCCCTACTCTTACAATAAGTGACATGGGATCTTTAATGACCTCAGAGAATCAGGACACCCGTTTAACATCCCACCCGAAAGACAGCACCCAATCACTGCCCTGGGGCATCTGGTCTCCCATCCAGGGACTGACCAGGACCAACCCTGCTTAGCTTCAGAAGCAGGCCAGCAGTGGGATGCAAGGTGGTAGGCTGCTGGCTCAAATAATGCAGATGTAGAAGCACGGTGGCTAGGAAAAACTCCCTAGAAAAGCCAGAACCTAGGAAGAAACCTAAAGAGGAACCAGGCTTTGAGGGCTGTGCCAGATGGAGATTATAACAGTACATGGCCAAGATGTTCAAACGTTCATAGATGACCAGCAGGGTCAGATAATAATAACCACAGTGGTTGTAGAGGGTGCAACAGGTCAGCACCTCTGGAGTAAATGTCAAGTTGGCTTTTCATAGTAGATCATTCAGAGTTTCTCTACTGCACCTGCTGTCTCTAGAGAGTTGTCTACAGCAGGTTCGGGACAAGGTAGCACGTACGGTGAAAAGGTCTGGGGACAGCAAGGAGTCATCAGGCCAGGTAGTCCCGAGGCATGGTAATAGGGGTCAGGTCCTCCGAGAGAAAGAGAGAGAAAGAGAGAAAGAGAGAGAGAGAAAGCGAGAGAGGGAGAGAAAAAGAGAGAATTAGCATACTTAAATTCACACAGGACACGGGATAAGACAGGAAAAGTACTCCAGATATAACAGACTGACCCTAGCCCCCCGACACATAAACTATTGCAGCATAAATACTGGAGGCTGAGACAGGAGTGGTCGGGAGACACTGTGGCCCCGTCCGACGATACTCCCGGGCAGGGCCAAACAAGCAGGATATAACCCCACCCACTTTGCCAAAGCACAGCCCCCACACCACTAGAGGGAAATCTTTAACCACTAACTTACTATCCTGAGACAAGGCAGAGTATAGCCCAGATCTCCCCACGGCACGAACCTGAGGTGGGCGCTAACCCGGACAGGAAATCACGTCAGTGACTCAACCCTCTAAAGTGACGCACCCCTCCTAAGGATGGCATGGAAGAGCACCAGTAAGCCAGTGACTTCATAATAGGGTTAGAGGCAGAGATTCCCAGTGGAGAAAGGGGAACCGGCCAGGCAGAGACAGCAAGGGTGGTTCGTCGCTCCAGTGCCTTTCGGTTCACCTACACACCCCTGTTCCAGACTACACTCAATCATAGGAACTACTGAAGAGATGAGTCTTCAATAAGGACTTGAAGGTTGAGACCGAGTCTGTGTCTCTCACATGGATAGGCAGACCATTCCAGAAAAATGTAGCTCCATAGGAGAAAGCCCTGCCTCCAGCTGTTTGCTTAGAAATTCTAGAGACAATAAGGAGGCCTGCATCTTGGGACCGTAGCGCATGTGTAGGTATGTACGGCTAGATCAAATCAGAGAGATAGGTAGGAGCAACATAATGTAATGCTTTGTAGGTTAGCAACAAAACCTTGAAATCAGCACTAGCCTTAACAGGAAGCCAGTGTAGAGAGGCTAGCACTGGAGTAATATGATCACATTTTTTGATTCTAGTCAAGATTCTAGCAGTCGTGTTTAGCACTAACTGAAGTTTATTTAGTGCTCTATCCGGGTATCCAGAAAGTAGAGCATTGCAGTGGTCTAATCTAGAAGTAACAAAAGCATTGATTCATTTTTCATTTTTGGACAGAAAGTGATTTTTGCAATGTTACTTAGATGAAAAAAGCTGTCCTTGAAACAGTCTTGATATGTTCGTCAAAAGAGAGATCAGGTCCAGAGTAACACGAAGGTCCTTCACAGTAACCATCAAGATTAATTGTCAGATCCAACTGAAGATCTCTTTGTTTCTTGGGACCTAGAACTAGCATCTTTGTTTTGTCAGAGTTTAAAAGAAAAACATTTGCTGGCATCCACTTCCTTATGTCTGAAACACAGGCTTCCAGGGAGGGCAATTTTGGGGCTTCACAATGTTTCATCGAAATGTACAGCTGTGTATCGTCTGCATAGCAGCGAAAGTTAACGTTATGTTTCTGAATGACATCACCAAGAGGTAAAATATATAGTGAAAACAATCCTGCTTGTTGGTCCTAAAGTGGAACCTTGAGGAACACCGAAATTTACAGTTGATTTGTCAGAGGACAAACCATCCACAGAGACAAACTGATATCTTTATGACAGATAAGATCTAAACCAGGCCAGAACTTGTCCGTGTAGACCAATTTGGGTTTCCAATCTCTCCAAAAGAATGTGGTGATCAATGGTATCAAAAGCAGCAATAAGGTCTAGGAGCACGAGGACAGATGCAGAGACTTGGTCTGACGCCATTAAAATGTAATTTACCACTTTCACGAGTGCAGTCTCAGTGCTGTGATGGGGTCTAAAACCAGACTGAAGTGTTTTGTATACATTGTTTGTCTTCAAGAATGCAGTGAGTTGCTGCGCAAAAGCTTTTTCTAAAGGTTTTGAGAGGAACGGGAGATTCGATTTAAGCCGATAGTTTTTTATATTTTCTGGGACAAGGTTTGGCTTTTTCAAGAAAGGCTTTATTACTGCCACTTTTAGTGAGTTTGGTATACATCCGGTGGATAGGGAGCCATTTATTATGGTCAACATAGGAGGGCCAAGCACAGGAAGCAGCTTTTTCAGTAGTTTAGTTGGAATAGGGTCTAGTATGCACTTTGAAGGTTTAAATGCCAAGACAATTTTCATCAATGTGTCAAGAGATATAGTATTAATAAAGAACATGAGTGTCTCCCTTGATCCTAGGTCCTGGCAGTGTTTTGCAGACTCAGGACAACTGAGCTTTGGAGACATAAGGAGATTTAAAGAGGAGTCCGTAATTAGCCTTCTAATGACCATGATCTTTTCGTCAAAGAAATTCATGAATTTATCACAGCTGAAGCGAAAGCCATCCTCTCTTGGGGAATGCTGCTTTTTAGTTAGCTTTGCAACAGTATAGGTCAGGACTCCACAATATGTGGCCCATTGGCAATGGTTTTTATGTGTCAATAAAATAAGTATTTATTTGATATAATTTTCGTTGTTAGACATAAAATAACAAAATTACTAGTAAATCAGCTCAAAAGTAATTTTGGTACATCTGCTCCCAAGGATAAATAGAGACACATATTACACCTTCATTTGACGAGTTAAGTCAAATTCTTTTTACAAAAACAGCCTAACCCGGATGATGCTGGGCCAATTGTGCGCCGCCCTATGGAACTCCCAACCATGGATGGATTGTGATACAGCATGGAATCGAACCAGGGTGACGCCTCCAGCACTGAGATGCAGTGCATTAGACCGCTGCGCCACTTGGGATTTTATATTAGCCTCATGTAAAAAATATTTTAAATGATTGGGTACATACCTGCAAACATTTTTAAATTCATTGATGCAGTTTCATGCTATAGATCACTACATGTTAACTGTTCCCATAAGATAACCTGCCACACTTAGCCCTATGCTAACAAGACCAGTTGGCCACTGTCATAACGCTAACCCCTAGCAGAGTGTGTGAACCCCCCCTCTCCTGTAGAAGGGGGCAGTTTTATGAGTCATAAATTCAGTGCAGAGACTCTTCTCTCCCTGACCATGGAGAGAGAGAGAGTTTCACAGTAAGACAAAAGGGATTCTCCCACCAAATTCTACTACATCCCAGAATTTGAGAATTGAACAGTACTTCCTTGTTTGGAGAATGTGTAAACGGTTGATGGGGGGGCCAGCTACGATTCGTCCACTTTGTTCACCGTTGTGACACCATGAAAAGACAGCACAGCCACATTACCCTAACTCTGTTTATACAAGGTCCTCAATTATGAGGCTTGCATCTAAAGGTTGGATAAAATGTTTGACTAAGTATAAGAATACTTTTGTAAAGTTTACAATGTGACTTAAGTCATCTAAAATGAAAATGGCTTGTTTTAATGGTAACTCGTGTCCAGCCAGTGGCCACGCCCAAGTGAACAGACATTGGTTGGAAATGATGAACCAACTCCTTTTCTGCATTTCTATAAAAGCCCCGTGACCCAAAGTCATGTCAGATCCAAATACTGTGCGAACTTCTCCTCAATTTAAAAAGGGCTAATTCAAATATCAATTCCACAGAACAGAAAATGTGAGAGCTTGCTCCACATGTGAAATGGTATGAACTCTGAACTATTGATCACTCAAGAAGAAGTGAGTTCAGATTACAGCCTAACAGACTGCAGTTGGAAAGGTAGCAAATCTAGCAGGAACATTGACCGACGCAGAAGACCACAAGTGAGATGAACATCTCACTCCACGACACCCCTGAAGAATCTACAAAGGACAATGGCAAACTCGACTGGGCAAACCAGAGCCTCACATCACCAGCTCAATCATAAATACTGATTACATTCCTTTATCCGAACGAGTGATAGTTAAAGTGCTTATATGTATTCATATTTATGCGAGAATAGCTTGCAATGTCCGATAGAGACCCATGTTCCTTTGTCTTCCATGTTCCTTCCCTATCTTTTCCTCTCTGAATCTATCGTGTTATAACCAAACAGTTTTTGTTTAGTCCACTAGGGACGGTATTTGCTGTATAATGTTATTACGTATTGTATATTCTGTAATTGTTTAATTAGTTAGTAAATAAATAATTGAGCCAATTTGTGTATGGATGATTCATAGTAAAGGCTGGGTTCGTGAAGATAACCAAGAATTTGATGATGTTCAGATAAGACTGATAGAAGGTAAAGAAAAATTAAAGACTGATTGACTGCTATTGATATAAAAGATCTTCAGATCTTTAAGAATAGATTTGGGAGATTAGTTAGTTATTAGGTAGTTATTGCCTACGTATGGTTGATGAGGATCTCCATATTTCAAATGTACGGTCCCTTACTAGACGTCCGCGACTGTTATTAAAATAGGCCGACGGCCTCAGGTCGTACCCCAGGGCCCGGTCTTCTGGAAAGTCATCAAATAACATTGCTCTGACATTTGGTCTCCGCGTTATACATTTTTCTTTTTTTTCCCCGCTTTACCGGAAAATTCCACCAGATGGTGACTGGTTGCTTATTGCAAATGGATAAAACATTATCAAATAGACATGGCTGTTTCTCCTAAACAGAAAGGACTTCGAAGACGAAACTCTGTGAGCACAGGTTTGACCAAATGTACTTTTAGCCCCAAAACAAGATGGCATTGAGGCCTCAACGTTCTTTGAGTTAATGCCCATTTACTAGGATTAAAGGTTGAAAACTGTAATACAGAGCTAATTTGACTGCTTCATGTCAAAGTACGTAAACCTACCGTGTAAGGAAAAATAGAACCAGCCAATTATCTATTGTAATTTACAAAAAATCGTACAACTTCCGTTTGATGACGGTTAAACAAATGTGTTTTGTATTTCAAAAATGTTTTAGATCCAGTTGTGGCGTGTTAAGGCGAACCCGTTAATCCAGCCACTTTGTCAGATTTCAAAAAGGCTTTACGGCGAAAGCACACCATGCGATTATCTGAGAACAGTGGCCCGCATACAAAAACATTACATACATTTTCCAACCAAGCAGAGGCGTCACGAAAGTCTGAAATAGCGATAAAATAAATCACTTACCTTTGAAGATCTTCCTCTGTTTGCAATCCAAAGGGTCCCAGCTACATTACAAATGGTCCTTTTGTTCGATAAAGTCCTTCTTTATATCCCCAAAAAATCAGTTTAGTTGGCTCGCTTCACTCAATAATCCACCGGTTTACCTTGTTAAAAATGCGTACAAATGAATCCCGAAAGTTACCAATAAACTTCGTCCAAACTAGTCAAACAACATTTCTAATCAATCCTCAAGTTCCCTAATATGTAAATAAACAATACATTTTATGGCGGAGAATAGTATGTTACCAGAGATAACGGAGATAAATAACGAAGTGCGCGCTATCATCCACGCTCGTCATAACACTACAGCCAAAATGGGAGCCACTTACAAAAACTACAAATTCTAGGTCATTTTTCAAAAAACAAGCCTTAAACTATTTTTAAAGACTGTTGACATCTGCTGGAAGCCCAAGCAACTGCAATCTGCGAGGTATTCCTTTTATATTCTCATAGACAGCCATTATAATGAGTGGTGAGCTCAAAAAAGAATATTTCCAGATGCATTCTCCTCGGATTTTTGCCTGCCATATCAGTTCTGTTATACTCACAGACATTATTGTAACAGTTTTAGAAACTTTAGAGTGTTTTCTATCCAATACTACCAATTATATGCATATCCTAGTTTACATTGGGCACCTCAGTCATGCAAACTTCCGAATACTCCCCCCTACACCGAAGAAGTTAAGAATAAGTATTTTGAAGTTATTATTTCGTTTGTTAATGTAATTGTTATTATTATTTATTATAAATATACAGACATATCCTTTATGTGTCATCTTTAAAGAAGTCAGACAGACAGGGAGCTCCTTAATAAGTGTGTATTGAATCACATCAACCCAACAATATCTACATTGTAACTCATATATCATTTGAAGGGAAAACACATGAAAATGTTTGGTGCCAACTGTTTCTGCATTAGCTAGCTGAATGGTCTGTCTCTCTGACAATAAAACATCACTCTAATATTAAAACAGAATAACACCAGCTGAATTTACAAACCATAATATTGACATTTAATGGCAATTTCATTTGAGCCGACATGTGCAGCGTTTACAATGAATGTGATCTCGGTGAACGCGGTTCCGTTGCCTTTAAAAGCTGCATTGTCTACAAGCTAGATCGGTTTGTATCTTGGCCTATATATCTAAATATGAACAATTTGAGAAGATCTTGGGCTCATTTACACTGTGTGAGTAAATAAACTGCAGACTCAATATTATCAAAACAAAATAGACAGCATGAGGACTCCAACCATAATATTCTAGCATGGGTTGGTACCAAAATAATTTTACAATTGTTTCATTCTGAATAGAATCACACTTTTTTTTGTTCCTGTTCCACTGTTCCGACCATCAAAATAAAGTTTTGAACAGGTTGGACTAAAAAAAGTAATGTTTTTTATTGTTCATTTCTTTTTTAAAACCTTTAATTTTAATCGTTTTTTTACATTTAGATCAACATTAAATTACTTAACAAATAATTGCGGATAGAACAGCTTGCTATGGCGATAACTACAGTATTCTTAACTCGCATTGAAATAGTTAATCCATTCTTCTCTAAATAAACATCTCTCTCTCTCTATGCTTTGTTGCATTCTGCGGACATAAAAAAGAATCCCGGAATGTAAAAGAGCATTATTAATCAGTTCTCATGCTTTTAAAAATAATGTTTCTGTTCTAGAACAGTATAGATCAGTTTCATTCCCGGTTTGGATTCTTATTTTTTTCTGTTCTGTTCTATGAACTGGTTCCAACATCTGCTTTTTAGTCCACTGATTACATTGGAAATAATGGTTCCAACATCAGGAATTGAAAAACAATAAAATTCATGTGTGAAAAAAGTATACATTTCAATTCACAAATGATTATGGAAAAACACAAAACATAAATATAATGACATATCCTACATTTGTTAAGGCACTAATGGGTTGAAGAGATTTAACTTTTTATCTTAGAGTCCTCTGATACAGGGCAGTTTTTCAACCCTGTGGAGGTAGAGGAGGGGCTGCACAAACCCAGAGATGACGTGGAGGCAGAAACAAATGGCCATGCCTGAATAAAAGTCCATTACAGGAATGCAACTTTGAGTCAGTGCCATCAATGCCACTGGGAGTTGAGACACCACAGCATACACCAGGATAATCAAAATTATTTTAAAGGCCTTCATCTTAATGCTGTTTGTCCCCTCCCTGTCCCCATCCCCCGGCCCTGGACGTTTCAGAGCCCAGAGAACTGAGAGGCAGCAGAATGACATAAGCAAAAAATAGATCATTGTCTGGACAAAGAGAGAGTAAACAAAAGGTGGTGAAAACAACTCAAACAAACATAGACAGCAGGACCCAAGAACCATCATCCAGACAACACTACAACACCCCACCCTGTATCTCAGGGGTTTGTACTTCAGGAAGACCACAGGGTGAACCACCGCCAGGTAGCGCTCCACACAGATACAGCACTGGAACAGGGGACGACCAGAGAAAATGAACCCAAAAGAAAAATGAGAAGCTTTGTTGACAAAACCAGACTGGATGTAGAGATCAGCCATGCTGATGGTATTATAGAGGCAGAAGACGATATCAGACACGGTCAGGTTGAGTGAGAAGAACTCTGAGGCCATCGTCCCTCCCGCTCCAGTCAGTATCAGCCACAGGATGTAGACATTGGTTGGGAGACCCAGGAGGATGTTGATTGAAAAGGAAGCAGTTAGGATGGAGACGTAATCTACCACATAGACACCCTGTACACCTGGTTCAATGAGGGAGATAGGAGGAGGGGTGGATGTATCATTGACTCCAGATACATTCATCTCAATGATTCATCTAACTGTGAAGTGTGAAAGTTCTTGAGATCTGTAAGGGAAAGAGCCAAAGAGAGTGAGAGGGAGAGGGAGATAGAGGGATGGGGATAGAGAGAGAGAGAGAGAGTGAGTGAGAGACAGAAACAGAGAGAGAGATAGGGGGAGAAACAGAGAGAGAGATAGGGGGAGAAACAGAGAGAGAGATAGGGGGAGAAACAGAGAGAGAGATAGGAGGAGAAACAGAGAGAGAGATCGGGGGAGAAACAGAGAGAAAGATAGGGGGAGAAACAGAGAGAGATAGGGATGAGGAGTAGAGAGATGGGGGAGAGAGAAGCAACAGGATCATGCAAAGTATTTATTCTCGATATAATATTAGTCTTTATTCATCGCATAAACGCACAAATAATCATTATGTACGTTTTATTTGTCACATGGGCCGAATACAACAGGTGTAAACCTTACAGTGAAATGCTTACTTATAAGCCCTTTACCAACAATGCCGTTTTAAGAATTAAAATAATAAGAAAATATAAAAATAACAAATAATAAAACAACAGTAAGAAGGCTATATACAGGGGGTACGGGTACAGAGTCAATGTGATGAGGCACAAGTTAGTCGAGGTCGTTGAGGTAATGTACATGTAGGTAGAGGTAAAGTGACTATGCATAGATAATAAACAGAGTAGCATAAAAATGTGTGGGGGGGGGGGGGGGGCATTTCAAATAGTCCAGGTAGCCATTTGATTAGCTGTTCAGCAGTCTTATGGCTTGGGGGTAGAAGCTGTTAAGAAGCCTTTTGGACCAATATACAGTAAAAATAAAAGCGTTAATTTAACTCCAATAGAGTTGAATTCAACACTGTTTCAGATAACGTTTGGTCCCAGCCTACATAGTGTTAAAGTTACTCTACAGTTATTGTCACCTTTTCAGAGTTAATTTGACTCAAAATGGTGTTAAAGTCCACTGAATTGAGTTGAATTTACACTGCAATGACTGCATAGTATTTCCGACACTAGAGCTCATTGACTCCTCACAAGGTTGAAAATACTCATCCTAGGTTAAAATAAGTCAACACAGTAATTTTTACACAGCCTTTTTTACTGTGTAGGATGTTAGGTGTGTCATCGCTGGTAGAAAAATACATGTAAAATGCTGAGTTCCATAAGCAGTGGAAACCTGTGAAGCTAAATTAAGAAAGACACTCTCACAATCCTTTGTCGATAACATTTGCATTAGAGATGATCACTTTGCCAATATGACGAAATATCAAAATGTGTCCATAAATTGCCAATATGCAAATAAAAATATGTATTTGTTTTACATCTAATGTAATGTGTTTTGCCATAAGCCACATAATTCTATATAAATTGGGGTTTACATTTAAAGTTAAAACATTTTAAAATATGATTTTTTTGATAAAAAACAAAGGTTTTGCTAACCTGTATTGACGCAGCGTCCTCTCTCCTGGGGTGTGGTGTGGTTGTGTCTGTCACTGGTGCTGGAATAGTACTGTATATACAAATCTCTGCCTGACCCTGCCCTGCCCTGCTCTGCCACACCTGAGACACGTGAACGTCGTAATATAGACTACGATGCATCCTAATTGGCACTCTATTCACTATGGGTCCTGGTCAAAAGTAGTGCACCACAAAGGGTATAGGGTGCCATTTCAGATGTCAACCAGAGCACCTACAAGAGGAGTGTCAGTTTGTAGGCAAATAAGATGCACTCTTGGTTTAAAGCCGGTATATAACAATTTGTTCAGCCAAGACCCTCTTTAAAAACCTACAAATAATAATACACTTAAAAAGAAGCAACACATTTCACTTCAATTAACAGTTAGAAAAAGTTTTGTTTTGAGAAAGACTAATCAGGGGAAATCCTTTGGGTAACAAACTACTGTGAAACAAAATTAAGAAATTGGGGGTGTTTTATTGTAAATACAGAAGGATCAAACAAGATGATAAAAATCAGATTAGAAGTGATTTACAATCAACGATTAAAGATAAACATCTTCAGTTTCTATCTGCTCTAGAAGAGTCCCCGATTAGAGATCAGATACAGCTTCCCAACAGCCTGGGTTCAAATGCTAATTGAAATATTTTACATGTTTTGAACTTTGTCCTAGACAAGAGCTGTTCAATTCTTGTCCTGTTTGACAGAAACACTTCTGTTTTTTCTTTCTACCTGGTAATTAATTGCACTCAACTGGTGTCCCAGGTCTGAAATAGTCCCTTAATAGAAGGTGAGGATGAAAACTAGAAGTGTTTAGTTCTTCCAGGACTGACATTGAACAGCCCTGATCTAGACTAAGGTGGTAGGAGGGTAAAGTTGCTCCTAAACACTAGTCTTGTGTCAGTTTATAATTTTCCCCAATAACGGTTAAGGTTAGGATTGGGGTTGGGCATGCTTCTCAGATTTCCCGATCTAAGTTTCTGTCTATGAAGAGAATGGAAAGGTTCAAATAAATGTGAGACCTTGTGTCACCTCTTCCTCAGAGACCTTTTATACAGGGCAGTTTCCCAGTCCTGTGGAGGTAGGGGAGGGGCTACACCAACCCACAAGCACAAGTGAAGATCATGGTAACGCTGTGGATGACACAGTACACATAATCCTTCACGTTTCCAAACAGGAAGTGCATTGCGATGAACGGGAGCAGGCACATTCTTCCGAGTCCTCTCTCCTCTCTCCTCCTCCTCATCTTCCTCCTCTTCTCTCCATCTCTCCCTGCCCCGACTCTGGGCGTTTCAAGATGGGGAGGATGGAAATGCTGCAGAACAGATCAACTATCACCAAGAGGATGTTGTATCCAGAAACAGGAAACTCAGGAAGGTAAGCGTAAAACAACAGGTGAATGCTGCTACATCTCTTTAGACCACTGTCACCAACCCCCCCGTGTACCTCATGGATTTGAACTTCTGGAAGACCACAGGGTGGACTACCGCCAGGAAGTGCTCAAAACATATACAGCAGTAGAACAGGGTGTGGCTGCAGTAGACGACAGCATAAGGGAAGACGATGGTTTTCACCTAGTGTAGAAGGTCAGAGACGAGAAGTGTTACGACCAGAACTCACAGGCAGAAGAGGAGCTCGGCGGCGGCCATGTTGAAAATTAAAATCTCAGGGACAAGGAGTTGCCAGTAGCGGTCAGCCACATGACGTATGTGAAGATGGGTACGCCGAGCACAAAGGTGACCACGCTGATGGACACATAGACAGGAAGGTTACTGGCATGGAAATCCCAGCAGTATCCAGAGGAATAGGAGGAGCCATTTCCATCTGTGGTGTTCATATCTTCAGAGGAAGGACTGGAGAGAATGAAAGATGGCTTTAGTTTTATTTCAGTATGCATGGTAGCTAAATGGCTTTAGTTTTATTTCAGTATGCATGGTAGCTAAATGCTGAATATGTTTACATCAGGAAATCTAAGAAAACTAAATAAATCAAGAAAGTTAAGCAGTTATCTAATCAATGAAGTTCAGACGTCATGGATGGATCATGGATCATGGATCAGGGATGAAGATGGAGAGATAGCAAGTGAGAATTCTATATCAGGATCTATTATTGTGAATTTATTTCACTGACGTTGTTTATTGGTGGAAGAAATTATCCCCTTCTCTGAAGTATGAAGACAATTTAACCCTCGTGTGATGTTCAGGTCTGTGGGACCCATTTTCAATGTTGACTAAAATAAAAATTATACTATTCATATTTTTTTTCAACCTGAGCCTCACTGGCCTTGGCTCATTTTCTGTGAAGAACGTGTAAAATAACAGATTTTCATTGAGTGCACACTGTGCACCCTCCTACACATTTATATTACATATGTGGTGTTCGGCTCCACTGGACCCGAGGGTATTAAAAGTGGGGAAAAGTATGTCTGTAGGTGAAAACAAGAAAAAATGAATCAAAAAGCCTTGCTATGTGACTTCAGTCTGTCTTCCTCCTTCCTGGTCCTGCTGTTTCAACATAGCACCAAGAACATGTCTGTCTCCCTGCCTGTCTGCCTGTCTCGCTTTTCTCACATTCTTTACCCTTTGTAGTGTGTGAAACTACACAATATCTTGCAGGAACCTGCACAATGTTATTTCAATACATTATTTCTATACATTATTTCGATACATTGTAAAAAAAATCTGTATATTCCCACACTCTACCCCAGCCAGGTGCAAATTGGGGGAGGGACACAACAAATAGCTTTGCATGTGTGGCTCCTTACCACAATCAGTATGGCAAAACATAATCTCTGCTTAGAGGCCCTTAGAAATCATTTTTGCAGAAAGAGAAGCTAGTGTGGAAGGAGGTTCTTCCATTTTGGAAGATTAGGAGTTTTCCTAATATGAGGATCATGTCTCTTTCAATTCGGAGTCTGACAGTGAGTTGGAAGAAGAGGATGAGATTGACCCTCAGCCAGCCACCGGACCAGCCCGTCAGCAGCCAGCCCCAGGACCAGCCAGTCAACAACCAGCTCATCAGCAGCCTGCAGGAGGAGAAATATGGATAGTGAAATTGAATGTTCTACTGCCCAAGGAAGGAGCCACCTGCATGGCTGCCAATGTGATAAGGATGCAACCATGGTCGACGAGGATGGCGGTTACTCATGTGCAAGACATAGTCTTCTTTTGAACTGTTCATCCCAGACAACATCCAGAAAATCATTCTGGACTGCACTAATTTGGAGGGGCGACTCCAGGATATTGGCCTTCTAGGCAGAGTACCTTTTATTTGGCCAGTCTGAAATATGCCTTTTTCTTTGCAAGGCCAGCATCCCGGAGTCGCCTCTTCACTCTTGACATTGAGACTGGTGTTTTGTGGGTACTATTTAACAGAGGTGTGGACTCAAGTCATATGACTTGGACTCGAATCAGACTCGAGTCACAAATATGATGACTTGCAACTCGACTTTGACTTTAACACCAATGACTCATGACTTAACTTGGACTTGAGCATTTTGACTCGAACTGACTTGCTATCCTCCCCAAGCCCAAATATAAAAAATTATGCAATTAAAAAAAGTGTGCAGCGCATCAACTCTTAATTTAACGGATTACTGTTTGAATCAGACAGCAGCCAATCAAATTGTGCCAGCTGAGAAAAAGTTATGTGTGGAAGTGCAGAGGAACGTCGGCGAGTGAATTCAGATGGAGCCCTTGGAAAGATGATACCCCAAATTATTATTTTTGGATATAAAGACTAAGCTGTATCAACAAAAAACGTATTGCAACTTGCAAAACATGTGGGAAGAAAATGACAGACGGAGGCGCAACAACTTCCAACTTTGTTCGACATTTGAAGCTGCACAAAGAACGGTAAGTCGTGGCTAATATAGCTGACAGCTATATCATTCATAACTTTGCCAGTGTAGCATGTTGGTTAACATAACGTTAAATCAATGAGCCTCCACACAGTCAGTCAGTGCGGGATCGGGATCATTGCACCCAAGATTGAGCTGCAACAGGCTAGGCAGTTGGTAGCCTAAATCCTGCCTGATGTTACTTCTGTTCCTAAATCCATTGACATATGTTAGCCTACTGTGTGTTAATGTTGGGCAATTGTGTACAAGCCTACATCACCTGATTGCGTTCCATAGCGATCCTCGATAGTTGATCGCTATTGGGGGGAGGGTCTTTCTTATGGCTACCCATGTATTTCCATGGAAATATAAAGTTTATTTGGAAATAAATATAAATATTTTTAAAAGCATTCATGGTTTGCGTAAATGTAATATACTAACTATTACTCTTGTTAAAAATATGAAATGGTATTACATTTGGTGAAGAGCACATTATGACTTGAGACTTGACTTGATACTTGAGGGTCTTGACTTGAGAATTGACTCAGACTTGCCTGTCTTGACTTGGGACTTGAGTGCTAAGACTTGAGACTTACATGTGACTTGTAAAACAATGACTTGGTCCCAACTCTGCTATTTAATGAAGCTGCCATTTGAGAACTTGTGAGGTGTCTGTTTCTCAAACTAGACACTCTAATGTACTTGTCGTCTTGCTCAGTTGTGCACCGGGGCCTCCCACTTAACTTTCTATTCTGGTTAGAGCCAGTTTGCGCTTTTCTGTGAAGGGCGTAGTACACAGCATTTTACCAGATCTTCAGTTTCTTGGCAATTTCACGCATGGAATAGCCTTCATTTCTCAGAACAAGAATAGACTGAGTTTCAGAGCCTGTAATCGAACCCACAAATGCTGATTCTCCAGATACTCAACTAGTCTAAAGAAGGCCAGATTGATTGATTCTTTAATCAGAACAACAGTTTTCAGCTGTGCTAACATAATTGCAAAAGGGTTTTCTAATGATCAATTAGCCTTTTAAAATGATAAACTTGGATTAGCTAACACAACATGCCATTGGAACACAGGAGTGATGGTTGGTGATAATGGGCCTCTGTACGCCTATGTAGCTATTCCATAAAAAAATCTTCCGTTTCCAGCTACAATAGTCATTTACAACATAAACAATGTCTACACTGTATTTCTGATAAATTTGATGTTATTTTAATGGACAAAAAATGTTCTTCAAAAACAAGGACATTTCTAAGTGACCTTAAACTTTAGAACGGTAGTACACGCAAAAAAGATATGGAGGATTGGAAGTGATGCAGACAATTACATTGATGGAAGATACAATCTATCTGCAATATTAAAGCTGATCTACACTGTAAAAAAGGAGATAAAAGAGGGTTACATAAAAGAACAGATTTGAATCAGCTATGCCAAAAAATTGGATTTGAGTCACTTCAGACTGCTAATGTGAACAAGAGGTGACAGCACCAATGCAGAAAGGGTGGCAGGTAGCCTAGTGGTTAGAGCATTGGACTAGTAACCGAAAGGTTGCAAGATCAAATTCCTGTGCTGACAAGGCAAAAATCTGTTGTTCTGCCCCTGAAAAATGCAGTTAACCCACCCGGCTGTCATTGAAAATAAGAATTTATTCTTAAATGACATGTCTAGTTAAATAAAGGTAAAAAGAAGCTAGGGACAGGAGACTTCCTAACCATGTGAATGTAAAAAACACAACAAAAAAACAGATATAGTTTACATTTTAGTCATTTAGCAGACGCTCCTACGGTAGTCAGTGCATATTATGGCAGTGAGTCCATACATTTTTCGTGCTTGTCCTCCGTGGGAATCTAACCCACAGCCCTGGAATTGCAAGCACAATGCTCTACCAGCTGAGCCACCCAGGACATATAGTAAGGAAGTAAATATTCAACCATTCAGATCCATGCAGATGAATAGACAGAAAATGCGTTAAGTTTAGGATTAAGGTTAGGGGTTAAGGTTAGGGTTAAGGGGATGGGTGTAGCGTTAAGGGTTAACTTTAGGGCTAACACACATTTTTTTAAAGGCTACAAAGGCTGGTGGAAATGTAAATAGACAGTTCTAGGAACCCTCCAAATATAAAAGGGTTCTTTGTAGTACCCTTCATAGGAAGTTCTAGAAAGAACCATTAGATGATCAAATTGTTCTTGATAGAACCCATCGTAGAGGGTTCTAGGCAGAACCATTCATAGAGGCTTCTAGGAACCATATACAGGGGTTATTTGAAGAACACTACATATAGTAGAGGGTTCTAGATTCTAGGTTCCCCTATAAATCTACTTTGCACATTTTTTTGTTCTCCTCTACCACTGTTTATCATCAAGCCATCAAATCAAATCAAATTGTATTTATTACATGCACCGCATACAACAGGATTCCAATAGGAATTACACATCACATTGCAAGTCAGCAAAATTAAATGCTGACTTACATGCCCTAAACCAACAATGCAGTTTTATAACTTCTTACGACACCAATCCCGTTAGCGGGATTTGAGTTTGACAATAGCCAGTGAAAAATCAGAGCGCCAAATTCAAAACCACAAATCTAATAATTTCAATTTCTCAAACATACGACTATTTTACACCATTTTAAAGATACACGTCTCCTGAATTGAACCACGTTGTCCGATTTCAAAAAGGCTTTACAGCGAAAGCAAAACATTAGATTATGTTAGGAGAGTACATAGACAAAAATAACCACACAGCCATTTTCCAAGCAACTAGATGCATCACAAAAACCCAAAACACAGAAAAATTAAGCACTAACCTTTGACGATCTTCATCAGATGACACTCCTAGGACATCATGTTACACAATACATGCATTTTTTGTTCGATCAAGTTGCTATTTATATCCAAAAACAGGATTTTACATTGGCGCATGATGTTCAGAAAATATTTTCCCTCCATACTGCCGGTGAATCAGCACAACAACTTACTAAAATACTCATCATAAACGTTGATAAAATATTAAACTGTTATTCAAAGAATTATAGATGAACATCTCCTTTATGCTAACGCTGTGACAGATTTCAAAAAAGCTTCATGAGGAAAGCACTCTTTCCAATAATCTGAGTTCTGAGCTCAGAAAAATACACTAGGCTATACAGATAGCCGCCATTTTGGAGTCATCTAAAATCATAATTGCATTAGAAATATTCACTTACCTTTGATTATCTTCATCAGAAGGTACTTCCAGGAATCCCAGGTCCACAATAAATGTTGTTTTGTTCGATAAAGTCCATAATTTATGTCCAAATAGCTCCTTGTTGTTTGCGTGTTCAGTAAGCTACTCCAAATGTAGGAAGCGCATGGAAAATTTCACGACGAAAAGTAAATAAAAAGTAAACCAATCTTTAGGGCCTTTTTAACGTCAAACTTAAATAATATTCCAACCGGAAGATTCCAATGTCTTGAAAAACGTTTTGGAACACAGCTACCTCCTCACGTGAATGTGCGCCAATGAACTCATGTCCTTCCCTGAGTCACCAACTTCCCCACCTTCTTGTTCACTCTCTGTTCACTGCAAAAGGCTGAAAGAAGGTTCTAAAGACTGTTGACATCTAGTGGAAGCCTTAGGAAGTGCTAAATGAAACCTTAGTCACTGTGTGTTAGATAGGCAAAGATTCCACGCATTAGATTTCCACTTCGTGTAGAATTTTTCTCAGGTTTTTGCCTGCCATATTAGTTCTGTTATACTCACAGACATCATTCAAACAGTTTTAAAAACTCCAGAGTGTTCTCTATCCAAATATATGCATATCCTAGCTTCTGAGTTTGAGTAGGAGGCAGTTTAATATGGGCACGTATTTCATCCGAAAGTAAAAATACTGCCCCCTAACGGGATTGGTAATAAGTGTTAAGTAAATAAATATAGATGAGTAAAAAATGTAATATCTACCACTGTTTAACATCTAGCCATCTAGCAGTTACCATATTTAAAACTTGTCTAGATACAGTTGCTTATCTGACCTCACCGCAACCACTCATCTATAATGACCACAACCTCTAATCTATGTAAACCAGGTTACCACTCATTGACCATTTATCAACAAAAGGCGATTATCAACATCTCAACTACTGCTATGCATATGCAGTGGGCTGGCTACCATATCTCAAGCACTTTTCTACCTACTGTAAGAGCTGGCAAGCCTGTTGCATTTCCTCCTTTGGAATGGCAGAGGCTAGTTTCCTCAAAACAAATTGTACATCATGGTCGTGTTCAATAGAAACCTGACATGCAAATGTTTTTCGCTGGTTATGACAACACCAAGTGATGTTTAGTGTGGCTGAAGAGAATATGCTGTGCTGTGTAAAATGTGTTGTGGGGGGATAGGGCGTTGAGTTTTCCCAGACCAGGTCAGGTTAAAAGTTCAGGAAAAACTCCAGGCTCTAGTTGCACAATTTGGTGATCAGCGCAGAATGATTCAATGTAAATTTTATGACACCATTATAGCTGGAACTGACCATTGATTTCAAGGAAAATATATTGAAATATTCTTATTATTCTATGTTTTGTTATAATTATTGTTATTATTTATTAGAAATATACATAAAAAATACTCTTTAAAGAAGACAGACAGAGCCCTCCCTAGTGGCACTGTGCACCGTCTTAGCCGGCCGACGCACAATTGGCCCAGTGTCGTCCGGGTTAAGGGAGGGTTTGGCCAGCAGGGATTTCCATGTCCCATCGCGTTCTAGCGAGTCCTGTGGTGGGCCGGGCGCATGCATGCTGACACGGTCTCAAGGTGTACAGTGTTTCCTCTGACACATTGATGTGGCTGGCTACCGGGTTAAATGGGCATTCTGTCAAGACCATAACACCCCACCCTGTATCTCAGGGGTTTGTAGACCACTCGGTGGACCTCTGTCAGGTAGAGCTCCAAACAGATAGAGCACTAGAACATGGGACAGCCTGTCATTAGAAAACCTTAATAAAATGCCTGTCAAGGATACTCAAGGAAGCAGGAGGGGTGAAGTCAGGTGCAGGAGACTAATGTCCGTGAACACTCGTTTAATAAGCACAATTGCCAAAAACAGGTAGGGCAGGGCAACAATACAAATAACGGAATGAGCCCGAAAACAGAGTAGGGATGAAGCCCAAAACTCGCAGCCTACAAACACAAAGGCAGAGGGAAAAAACACCTATTCCCCAGCCTAACAAACCTGACGAAAACAATCACAAACAAACCCAAACCTAAACAGAAAGACTAAATAACCCCCCACTAATGAACTAATACAATACAGGTGTAAACCTAAACTAGACCTAACCAAAAGACAATGAACAGAGGATCGGTGGCAGCTAGTAGGCCGGCGACGGCGACCGCCGAGTGCCGCCCGAGCGAGGAGAGGCACCACCTTCAGTCGATGTTGTGACAATACCATGATGAATGAGACAGTGGTTGTGGGGGGGTGTAGCCAGATGAAATACAATATGGCTGACTGGCAGAAGAGGTAAATATATCCAATGCAAAAAACATTTACATTTAAATGGTATTAATATTACAGTTTCTCGATTGTTTACACACATTTTCTGAAAGCCTGCCTCATATTCTCAGAACTCTACACACAAATCAAAAAACACACACACAATGGGCAAAACCCCTCAATTCTCCAGCAAAATGAAACTTTACATTCAAAACAATGTTATTTCTTATCAAAATGGTATTCTGTTTTCAAATGACACACACAAACCATCATATGAATAGACATTTATAAGAACCAGTTGAACACTGATGTGCTCAATGTAAAACACTATGATGAATGGAAAACACTTCTTTTCCATTCATCATAATGACTTAGGCCTTTTTTTGGTTCAGTGTTGCCATTACTACAGACAGTACATACATAAGTGTGTTGTAAAATATTTGAGATTATTGTTTTTATACTCAGAACACACAGTAACAAATATATTTTATTTTTCCCACAAAAACAATGTACACAGTGTACATCCCATTCCCAACCAACACAAAGTTGCACATACAGTGGTCTACATACAAAACAGAAGAAAAAAAAAGAAAAAAAATCTATGCTGCATCTTCTCTTCTGTTGCGGTCTGGCCACAGCACCTCATCCACATCACAAGCAATGTTTTCCCTGGCCAAGCAGCGGGGGAAATATGGCCTAGCATGGCGATTCCAGCCATGAAAAGCATCAGCTGCTATATCTCCACATGCGTCGTCCATAGCTTGGAGAAGAGGTATATGCGTTTGTGGATTTCGGTCATACACTTTCCATCTCCAGGCAGAAAAAAAATCCTCAATAGGATTGAGGAATGGAGAATATGGAGGGAGATAAACAACTAAAAAGCGTGGGTGGGCAGTGAACCAGTTACGAACCAGAGCAGCCCTGTGGAAACTTACGCTGTCCCAAATGACAACGTACCTGAGCTGCTCTGGGCCATCTACCTGATCTGGTGGAATGAGTGTGTTGTGTAGGGTGTCCAGGAATGTGATCAGATGGGCGGTGTTGTAGGGGCCAAGGGTAGCATGGTGATGGATGATGCCGTGGTGGGTAATCGCTGCACACATTGTGATGTTCCTTCCACGCTGGCCAGGGACTTGAACAATGGCACGCTGGCCGATGATATTCCTTCCCCTCTTTCGTCTTTTTGTGAGGTTGAATCCAACCTCATCAATGAAGATGAACTGGTGCTCCACTGCAGCCACCTTTAGCTCAAGGACTCTCTGAAACACACATGACAATATCAGAAATAGACATGGAGTGGTCACTATTGTGAAGCACAATCATTATGATTACAATACTGAAATATGTATAATTTATACAGTGTTGAGAGTATGCATCAATTGTGGGATTGTATAGGACTCACTTGCACATAGTTATATCGCAATTCTTTGACTTTTTCTGAATTGCGTTCAAATGGCACCCTGTAGACCTGCTTCATCCTGAGATTATTTCTGCGCAAGACACGGTCCAGTGTTGATAAGCTTACCCTATCAATATTTGGAAATATCTCATTGTTTTCAATTATTTTTCTTTGTATTTGCCGTAATGTTATGCCGTTATTTTCTAGGACCATGTTCATGATTTCAGTTTCCTGTTCAGGAGACAGAACACGTTCCCGACCACCTTGTGTTGGTAATCTTTCAGTTCTGCCAAACAAATAGTAAAATACTGTAAATACAAAGTAGGAATAGATTTCCCAAATACTTGAAACATACTTTATTTTTACAGTCCTACAGAACAGTCCACAGGCAATACTGTACTACTGTACTCATTGAGTACTGTATTGATATGCAGTACTGCAATTTTCTAGTGAGAGTAGATTTCTTACCTATTCTCATTTCGGAATGTCCGGATGATGGATGCTACAGTGTACCTGCTCAAATTTGGCTGTACTATTTGCGCAGCCTCCCTCATTGTTAGACCATGGTTGACCACATGATCAACCATCAGAGATTACGGTCCTTGGCCTTCCTCGTCCTCGTCCTTGTCCTCCCCGTCCTCCTCCTCTTACTCTCACTCCTCTGGCTCTGCCTCTGTTTCCAATGTTGGCATCCATTGCTCCAAAACAGAAGAGCTCACCTGTTGCCCTTTTATGCTAAAGCTCTGATTGCTAATTGTAAAACTGTGTGACGGGTGTTTGCCCATGTGATGAATCAGTGTGCATATTTGAATGGCAGTGTGTTCATTGTGAAAACAAGAGATTTTCTGCATGAAAATTGTGCCAAATGCAAAGAATTGTGTGTAGTGTTTTGAAAAAAGTGTGTTTTAGAACTGCAATTTGAGTGTAAAGCAGGAATTGTGCTTGTAGTTTAGCAGAATTGGTTCAGGGGGTTGGTGCATGAGTTACATGTTGTGGTCATTGTGTCTCAAGTACCAGTATTTGTGTGTAAACAATTGAGAAAAACTGTAATTTGCATATATTTCCGTTAATTCCCATATATTCCTGTTAATTCCCATATATTCCCATTAATTCCAACGGAAAGTTTCCACCTCTGAATATTCCCCAAAATGTGCAACCCTACATGTCATTTTTTAATTTTTATTTAGTAGACACCCTTATCCAGAGCGACTTACAGGAGCAATTAGGGTTAAGTGCCTTGTTGAAGGGCACAGATATTCTTCATTTAGTCAGCTCAGAAATTAGAACCAGCAACCTTTCGGTAGGACAGGCTACCTGACACCCATTTCTGAAGGAACTGTATATCAGTAAGTCTGAAAGAAAACATTAAACGGGATGTAAAACAATTAGCCTGAGATATCATACTCAGTGATATTAAAATGTAAAATATCCTACCCCTTAGTTGATTTGGTAACTCCTTGATTTGCAATCTTCGTAGTGTTCTGTAATGCAGAAGGCAGAGTCCAACCTGCTTTTACATCAAATCAAATCACCTTCATGTATGAGTGTACGAGAGAGCTGAAGCTCTGTGTCCTGTTTTCTTCCTAAGAAGTCACATGGTGCGTTATTTACATACACACCAATTAAGTCAAAGTTTATTTGTCACATGCACAGGATAAAGGAGCTGTAAACAGTAAAGTGAAATGCTGACTTGGAAGCTCTGCGTCAGTAATGAAGAGTGTCAAATCCAAAATTGATTCTTGAAAAGAGCACAGGATTAATACTAAGACAGATATAATAAAATACACAAGAAATAAAAAAAACACTAGAATATTCTCTCTGTACAAGTCCAGGACCACTACCATATCCCCGTGCTTACTGCTTCATATGTAATCAATATCATCCGGGGTCTCCCCACCAATGTCTATATCCTGTGGCTGATACTGACTGGAGCGGGAGGAACGATGGCCTCAGAGTTCTTCTCTCTCAACTTGACCGTGTCTGAAGTCCTCCTCTGCTTACTTAACGCCGTCCGCATAACTGACCAATATGTCCAGTCTGATGTTGTCCACAAAGCTGCTGCTTTTTCTATTGGGTTACTTTTCTCTGGTCGTCCCCTGTTCCATTGCTGTATCTGTGTGGAGCGCTACCTGGCGGTGGCTCACCCTGTGGTCTACCTGAAGTACAAACCCCTGAGATACAGGGTGGGGTGTTGTGGTGTTGTCTGGCTGACTGTTCTTGGCTCCTGCTGTCTATTTGTGTTTGAGAATTTTACACCAGTGTCATTCTACACTGTCCTTGGCCAGTCACTGATCTTTTATTTATTGATTTTATTTCTCAACTAATCATCTGAAGGAGGTTCGTCGACCAGCCATCGCTATTGCAGAGCTCTCGTTAGTAAAGACTCAGTTTAAGTATGACTCTGACTTGTGTGATAAGTTTGTCTCTCCTCATTTGATAACACAGAAATGAACAACATCGAGGAGGAAGATGAAGATTATTATTTTAGAAAGACTACACCGTCCCATCTGTCAGCCCTTTGTCCAGTTGAAATGTTGCTTGTGTTTTAGTAACTTTGATTGTTAGATGGTGAGGTTTGACTTCTGTTAAGGACACTTTCATGAACAAGTGTTCTATCACATCCAACTACATCAACATTTGTTATTGGCTGATTCAGAATATTTTATAGGAAATAATAACGTGGCCAGCTGGTCAGGTTATCTTTTGGGGACAGCTAACATGTAACGATCCATAGCGTGAAACTACGTCAAATAATTGAATTGGTAGATGTGGATTTTGAGAAAGATGTCAACATTTTCTTGCAGGTATGTACCCAGTCATTTCAAATCTTGACTAGATTGGGATAGGATCAAATATGTCTCTCTATTTATACATGGGAATATTTGGGAACATCGTATTTTATTGACAAATAAAAAACATTGACCGTGGGCCACCTATTGGGGAATCCTGACCTATACTGTATACACTATGCAATCAGCGAGAGATGCTGAATCAAAACAACAGACTAATGCCGTGTATGTCTGAAGTCCATATGATTTGATTATGGAAGATGAAAGGGTCAGCCCTTGCAGGTGGCTGGGTTAACCTGTGGCTGGAACAGACAGGTGCTGAACGATATGAGTGAGGATGCTTATATGTCCGACATTGCCAGAATGCAAATCCCTGAGCAGGTGTAGGTAGGTGTGTGTGTGTGTGTATGTGTGTGTGTTGTGGGTTCGATACCCACGGGGGGCCAGTACAAAAAAAAAATTGTGAAATGAAATGTATGCATTCACTACTGTAAGTCGCTTTGGATAAGAGCGTCTGCTAAAACGACTCAAATGTAAAAATGTGTGTGTGTGTGCAGCATATGCATTTCTGTGTTTGGTTCATGACATGCTTTGATAGGATTTCTAGTCAAATAAAATGACTTGCAGTAAACTAGTCATACAATGGTGCTCAATGCGTCAACTCCCATCAACGTTTTTATGTAAATAACACAACATGTGACTTGTTATGAAGAACAAAGGAAAGAGAGCTTTGGCTAAAATCACTAATACATGTTGGTGTTGTACCATCGGGTTGGTCTCAGAGTTTTCCTGGAGAGAGAAGTACAAATATCACAAAGCAAGGTCTGAGTTACCAAAACAACTAAGGTAGGTTATTTTACATTGTAACCTTATTGAGTATGTTTTCTGAGGCTAATTGTTTTACCTCTCCTCTTCATGTTTTCATTCAGACTTTCTGAGACAATTCACAATGTCTTGACTGACATAAGAGTAGACTTGCATATATCAAAGTATTTGTTATGTATGTTTGCATCAATATTTTAAATACATTTTTTTGCCAAGAATATATTGAATCAAAAAGTCATGAATCGCGTGATCTCTCCTCTCTCATTTCCCTTATTCCAAAAGGATGAATGTCTCTTCAGGAAATCACACTAACTTTGACAGATGGGAGGTTTGCTTGGACCAGGGCTATGTTGCGCCAGTGCTTGGCCATGCTGTCCATGCCCTGTGCTTCCTACTGGGGACGCCAGCTCTGGTCTGGTGCCTCTGGCTCTCTCTGTGTGGAAGTCTCTCTGGAGTTGTCAAACCCACCCAGGTCTTCTCTATTAATCTGTTTTCAGTGGAGCTGGTGTTCTGTGTTGAGTGTCTCCTTGAGGTGACCACCTACTTACTCACGAAGGACGTCATGTTACGGAATAATACTAATGTACTGTTTTACCTCGTCTGGACCTGCAGGCCCCTGCTCCAGATCTGCATCTGTGTGGAGCGCTACCTGGCGGTGGCCCAACCTGTGGCTTTCCTCAAGTACAGGCTCCGGAGGTACAGGGTGGGATGTTCAACCGCTGCCTGGCTGTTGTCTCTCGCATTTGCATGTTCTCCAATCACTTCAATGGGTCATGATGAAGCTGGAAGTTATGTGATCAATAGTGTCTATTGCCTTGGGGTGGCCATCATTTCTCTCTGCTGCTTCTTCATCCTGCGTGTGCTGAAGCAGCCTGGTCCAGGAGAGGTAGAGGGGAGCAGAGGGGGAGAAAAGAGACAAGGGACGACAGACCCACATAAGATGAGAGCTTTTGGGATCATCTTAACCAACCTGGTGATCATCTTGGCGAGCTCCATCCCGGTGGTTGTTGGTTGGACCGCTCTGTTATCTAGTCTTGTCTACTTTTGCAATGTCTTCCCCTTGTTAATAATCATTAACATCTTCAGTGTCATGGCCTCACCCCTGATGCACCTCTACAGAGAGGGAAGGCTGCCATGCCATAGAGGGTCAGATACACATTAGACTTACAGTTGTGGGCACTAAAGGTACAGGTTTTTGTGACAAACTAATTTGCTAAATGATGGTGGAGCGTTGTGTTAAATATGCATTTAATTACAATTCTTCTAGCAATACCGCGGTGCAGCCTAACTTCTTTGTGCCTGCGACTGTAGTTTAAACATACATAGACAAGTTATAGGCATATCATACATTGTACTTTTTTATTTGATAAATAGTTTTTAGTTTACTTCATCTGATGGCATGTAGCAATATAATTTTGTCAGATCCTGTACGTTAGCATTAGAGCTGTTGTTAACTATAGCTACATCACTTGCTTAGCTTTTATAGTGAATGTTGGGCTTATACAATTAGTATTAGGAAGGGGTGGCTAGATAGTGGATTAGGACAATTCATTTAGCATTTACAGTGAATGTTGGTTTGTTTGATGAATTATAAAATTAATATTAGGATTGGGTGGAGAGGTTTTGGATTAGGCCCAATCATGTTGCATCAGCATTAAGTCATGATTGTTTTGTTCATCATGGTATGTTTTCTATTGAATTTAGATTCCTTGTCTGTCACAAAGATTACAAAATGTTGTTCAATTGTATGGGGACTGAAAGTGCATGTGACTTGGCAAATACTGTCATCGTTGCTCAACATTCTAACCCAGACAGTGCACACTCCTAGAAAGCCATTAAAGCCGTAAAGAAATAAACAACAGTAAAAAGACAGGCTATAAACAGTAGCGAGGCTATAAAAGTTGCGAAGCTACATACAGCCACCGATTGGTCAGGCTGATTGAGGTAGTATGTACATGTAGATATGGTTAAAGTGACTATGCATGAACAGAGACTTCAGGCTTTTCCATTTGTTTCTGCATCCATGTGATCTCTGGGTTTGTGCAGACCCTCCTCCACCTCCACAGGGTTGGGAAGCTGCCCTGTATCAGAGGTCTCTAAAACAAAAAGTTTAAATCTCTTCAACCCGTTAGTGCTTAAAAAATGTACAATATGTCATTATGTTTATACTATATGTTTTTTCAGATTAATTTGTGAATTAGAATTTATACTTTTCATCTAGTTAGATGTATTCTTGTCCAATTCTTGATGTTTGAATGTGTTGGTATGATTTCCCCCCTGTAGATTCTGTTTTGATAATATTGCGTCTGCAGTTTACAGACCCACATAAAGCGTGAACCAGCCCAAGAACTTCTCAAATCGTCCATATGTAGCAAAAGTATTGCCATATATAGGCCGAGATTCAAAACGGTTGAAGTTGTAGAAAATGTAGCTTTAACAGTCAACGGAACCGCGTTCACGGTGATGGCATTCAAGGTAATCGCTAATCAAGGTAATCGCTGGACATGTCGGCTCAATTGGAAATTACCTTTAAATGTCAGTAGCATGGTTTTGCACTGAAATCTGGCAATAATGTACTAGTTTGTAAATTGACCTGCTGTCATTCTGTTTTAAAATGAGCGTGATGTTTTACTGGCAGAGAGACAGAACATTCAGCTGGCTAATGCAGAAACAGACTGGCGCCAATCATTTACATGTGTTTTCTCTTGAAATGATGGATAATGATTGTGCTTGAAAGTTAAAATGTAGATATTGTTGGGTTGATGAGATTAAATACATTATTAATAAGGATCTCCCTGTCTCTCTGTCTTTTTTTAAAGAGTATACATTAAGGACATGTACTGTATATGTATAATAAATATTAACAATATTTACAATAACAAATAAAATAAACATATTTCATTATACTTATCATTAAAGTCCATGATCAGTTCCTGCATATATGGTGTCATAAAATTGCATTAAATGACATTGAATACTTCTGTTCTGATTGTCATATTGTCTAACTAGGGCCTGGAGATTTTCCTGAACTTTTAACCTGACTTGGTCTGGAAAAATTCAGGACCCTATCCACCCATAGCACATTCTACTCAGCACAGCAATATTATCTTCAACCATACTAAACATCACTTAGTGTTGTCATAACCAGTGGAAAACATTTGCATGTCAGGTGTGGTCCATTAAGTGAGGTGATGCATCAGTTTACAGACGGTAACATCAGAGGTGTCTTGGTGGTGGTGTAAACATGATCCTAAGCTTGATCTTAAGATTGATACACATTAAGTCGACATCTCTGCGGGCTCAACATCCAGAACTGGTGGCAAGGACAGAGCGTGGGAACTACAATCTCTGGTTGACAGGACTCACTGTGTCAGTCAGTATTAAAGGTGGAGACAGGGACAGGGGTCGATACTAAACAGGAGGACTCACTGTCTTAGTCAGGAGTGTTTCTTATAGGAGAAGTCCTGGTTGTCCCTCCTTTATTTCAGTCCACTCACTTCTATTTGGATTCCAATGAACACGACCCTGATGTACCCTATATTCTGAGGAAACTAGCCTCTGCCTTGCCACAGGAGTAAAGACAACTGGCTTGCAGTTGGTTGAAAGTGCTTGAGATATCGTAGCCAGCCCACTGCATATACATAGCAGTGGTTGAGATAAGGTAGCCAGCCCACTGCATATGCATAGTAGAGGTTGAGATATGGTAGCCAGCCCACTGCATATGCATAGTAGTGGTTGAGATATGGTAGCCAGCCCACTGCATATGCATAGTAGTGGTTGAGATATGGTAGCCAGCCCACTGCATATGCAAAGTAGTGGTTGGGATATGGTAGCCAGCCCACTGCATATGCATAGTAGTGGTTGAGATATGGTAGCCAGCCCACTGCATATGCATAGTAGTGGTTGAGATATGGTAGCCAGCCCACTGCA
Source organism: Salmo trutta (assembly GCF_901001165.1). NCBI lineage: Eukaryota > Metazoa > Chordata > Actinopteri > Salmoniformes > Salmonidae > Salmo > Salmo trutta. Next base: position 1,917,091 of record NC_042960.1, read on the forward strand.
TATGCAAAGTAGTGGTTGGGATATGGTAGCCAGGCCACTGCATATGCATAGTAGTGGTTGAGAAATGGTAGCCAGCCCACTGCATATGCATAGTAGCGGTTGAGATATGGTAGCCAGCCCACTGCATATGCATAGTTGTTGTTGAGATATGGTAGCCAGCCCAGTGCCTATGCATAGTAGCGGTTGAGATATGGTAGCCAGTCCACTGCATATGCATAGCAGTTGTTGAGATATGGTAGCCAGCCCAGTGCCTGTGCATACTAGTGTTTGAGATGGCCACCCGCCTTTTGTTGATAATTGGTCAGTAAATGGTAACCTGGTTTACATAGTGTCATGACGTTGGCCTGTGGGTAAGGTTTATGACCCCCCCCCCCATAAATACCTTTCTCCCTTCCCTCTCTCTCTGACTCTACTGAAGGACTCTTGAATAGCCTTTGTTAAACATAGAGTCTGGGAACATCAAACAAGTGGGGGGAAAGGAACCTTATTTCAGTAATAGAACCAGTTGAAAATATGCGTTGGTACTTAATGAATATGATGTCAGTTCGGTTGTCATCTGAGACATTATGACTGATGACAGGACGACATAAACTGTATCTGGGAAAGTCTACACGTTCTAGTTATCAGATTCACATGGAATTGTGCAAATTAAATGTTTGAATATGAAACTATTTGTGATAAGATTAAATGTAATTTTAGCTTCCAAATGAGAGAATTGGGTTTTCATAAGGATAGAGCACTGCTCAATCAGTGACCCGCCCCTGTGAAGAGACATGGGTTATAAACTATGAAACACACCCTTCTCTCCCTCCACTATATAAGCCCTTGACAAAAATGTAACCTCCTGTTCCGAGGACGATAGGACGACGGTCCATACGTTAAAAAGGACTAACATGCCCTGCCCTGTGGCTCAGTTGGTAGAGCATGGTGTGTGCAACGCCAGGGTTGTGGGTTCAATTCCCATGGAGGGCCAGTACAATAAAAATGCATGAAATGTATGCATTCACTGTTGTGAGTTGCTCTGGATAAAAGTGTCTGCTAAATGACTAAAATGGTAAATGTAACTACAGAACTAAGCCAACCTCAGCATGTGCTTTGGTTGTGAATGGTATGAACTTTGAACTCTTATTCACTAAAGAAGTGAGACCTCCTAGCCGTTGAGTTAGCAGCAACAGCAGCTGTAAACGTGGGCTAGGAAAGGACGGACGACGTATCCAATCTAACACACAACGAAGTTACTACAACGTATCCAATTTACCCCCAGAGACATTCTTCTGAGGACAGGAAGATCTCTGTTGGCCAGCATCTACGACCAACCTACCGAAGCGCAGCTCAGAGTAAATATTACATTTTCCTTTTCCAAATGGGCGGTAATTTAGAATGCATCAGATACTGTATTTACGAAAGCTTAGCTTCTCCCTTTGTTCCTCAGTCTTCCCGCTCTTTCATTCCAGCCCAACCCCCTCTCTTTGTGTAGCAAGCCATCATACAGGTTCCGTCCACCAGGGACGTTTTCTGTATGACATAATTTGCATTCAGTGTATATGTAATTCTGTGTGATTAGTTAGTTATTTAGGAAATTAATAATTAAACCCAATTTTGTATTGCTGATTCAACTTGTTAGCCAGGGTTCGTGAAGATAACCAAGAATGTAACATTGTTCGATGATCCGAAAAGGGTCTGAACATAAAAAATATTTGGAGCCCCCGTGCGAGGAATCTAAAATAGGATGACGCTTTCATTTTGATTCAGCCTATATAAAATTTAAAAGCAGATTACATAATATACCAAGTTTATTATATACATTATGGGAGTTGGAGACAGGAATTATTGGTGCGAGTGTACTCTGGAAAAATGCCTCCGTGTTGTGCTCTGACATAGTCACTGGGTAGCATAAACTATACATATCTGTACTAGGGCTGATAAAGCTATCTGAGAAATAGAGCATTTGGCCAAACGCAGGGCTATTTCTGCCTCGCGCGTTTCAGACGCGTGTAGGCTTGGTCATTATTCATTTCTCGAGCGAGGACAAATAGCCAGCCGATTGAAATTGAGTAGATATTAGCTTGACCAGCGATAATTATCTCTCTGTCTCTCTCACGTTTCCATGCGAGTAGACACAGCTTCCCTGTGGCTCAGTTGGTAGAGCATGGTGTTTGCAACTCCAGCATGGTGTGTGCAATGCCAGGGTTGTGGGTTCGATTTCCACGGGGGGCCAGTACAAAAAAAATACGCATGAAATGTATGCATTCACTACTGTAAGTCGCTCTGGATAAGAGCATCTGCTAAATGACTGAAGACTGTTATGGGTGTAAGATGGCACAGTGATGCCATCTGTTGGTAAATGTTAATTACTGCAACTCCAGTGTTTTTACCGGTGTGCTTGAAATTCCCGGATGTATTGCAATATACTGAACAAGAGTGGTTACCCACATCAATGCCTCTGTCTCGTCATTTAACATTCAAACGATTCAGGGGCCACATGTAATGTTATGAGCCTTAAAGATAAAAGGAGGCTCGCGCCCAGAGACAAACTCACACAGAGTAGCACCTAGCTGAAACTGTATTCAGGCCAGTTCATGACCTCTTTAGGCCTGTTTGTGTCAGAGTGTGTTTTACGTGGCCAGACACACTCTTGAGTTTGAAATAGTTGAGGCTAGTCAACAGCCATTACTGTCAGGTTCTACATGCGAGCGCCTTGGGCTTATTAACTTCACGATCCCAGCTGATCTTAACATTATAGACAAAGTCCAGGCTGGGCCCCTGAGCAAGGAGACACTCCTAAGCAAGTACTATGATATCTTCAACGCACCGGTCGAGTCAGTTCCCGGCGAAGTCCACTTTGAGTTGGACGCAGCAATCCAGCCTGTCCAGTGTGCACCCCGCAATGTTCCAGTGGCCATGAAAGCAGCTACGAAGGCTCAGCTTGACAAATACGAAGCAGATGGCTACATCATATCCGGCACCGAGCCTACAGACTGGATAAGTTATATGGTCATCGTCAAGAAACCAGACAAGCTACGGATATGCATTGATCCTAAACACCTCAACCAGGCTCTGAGACGTTCACATTACATTATGCCCACGTTGGAGGATTATGCCCACATTATGCCCACGTTCTTTACAAGCTCCCAAAGGCCAGAGTCTTCACGCTCATGGACGCCAGAGATGCCTTCCTGCAGTGCAAGCTCGATGAACCCAGCAGACCACGTTTTGGACACCCTGAGGCAGGAAGAGGTGGTTGAAGCTCCCGTTTGGTGTCTCCGTGGCTCCAGAGGTGTATCAGCGGAAACAGCACAAGCTGTTGATGGGACTCAGTGGCGTGGAACCCATAGCAGATGACATCCTCGTAGTGGGCTGTGGGGACAGTGATGAGGAGGCAGAATGTGACAATGACGCCAAGCTGCTGGCCCTGATGGTCAGATGCAGACAGGTCAAGCTAAGGCTAAGCATAAAAAAGCTTCAGTTTAAAGTGCTAGAGGTTCGCTTTCATGGGCACATCTTGTCCTCCACCGGATTGAAAGCGGATCCAGAAAAAGTGAAGGCTGTCTTGGAAATGCTCCACCCATCTGACGTGAAGGCAGTGCAGCACTTCGTCGGATTCGTCACCTACCTGGCCAAGTTCCTACCGCGGCTCTCTGAAGTGTGTGAGCCACTAAGGAGGCTCATGGACAAGGTTAAGGTCTGGTTATTACTCCTGCCCAGAAACTAGAATATGCATATAATTGTATGATTTGGATAGAAAACACCCTAAAGTTTCTAAAACTGTTGGTGTCTGTGAGTATAACAGAACTCATATGGCAGGCCAAAACCTGAGAAGATTCTATACAGGAAGTGCCCTCTCTGACCATTTCTTGGCCTTCTATAGCCAGAGGATCTCTGCTGTAACGTGACATTTTCTAAGGCTCCCATAGGCTCTCAGAAGGCGCCAGAACGGGGAATGATGACTCTGCAGTCCCTGGCTGAAAAACAGTAGCGCATTTGGAAAGTGGTCGATCTGAGAACAATGACACGGGCGTGCGTGTGCATGTGAAGACACCATTTTCTATTTTCAGTCTTTGAAGGAAAACAAAGTCTCCCGGTCGGAATATTATCGCTATTTCACGAGAAAAATCGCATAAAAATTGATTTTAAACAGCGTTTGACATGCTTCGAAGTACGGTAATGGAATATTTTGAATTTTTTTGTCACCAAATGCACCGGCGCGTCACCCTTCGGATAGTGTCTTGAACACAAGAACAAAACGCCGCTATTTGGATATAACTATGGATTATTTGGAACCAAAACAACATTGGGTGTAAAGTAGAAGTCCTGGGAGTGCATTCTGACGAAGAACAGCAAAGGTAATCCAATTTTTGTTATAGTAAATCTGAGTTTGGTGAGTGCCAAACTTGGTGGGTGTCAAAATAGCTAGCCTGTGATGGCCGGGCTATCTACTCAGAATATTGCAAAATGTGCTTTCACCGAAAAGCTATTTTAAAATCGGACACCGCGATTGTATAAAGGAGTTCTGTATCTATAATTCTTAAAATAATTGTTATGTATTTTGTCAACGTTTATCATGAGTAATTTAGTAAATTCCCCGGAAGTACAACGAAAGCAAAACATTAGATTATGTCAGGAGAGTGCCCAGCCAGAAATAATCAGACACCCATTTTTCAAGCTAGCATATCATGTCACATAAACCCAAACCACAGCTAAATGCAGCACTAACCTTTTATGATCTTCATCAGATGACACACCTAGGACATTATGTTATACAATACATGCATGTCTGTTCAATCAAGTTCATATTTATATCAAAAAACAGCTTTTTACATTAGCATGTGACGTTCAGAAAAAGCATACCCCCCGCAAACTTCCGGGGAATTTACTAACAGTTTGCTAAATTACTCACGATAAACGTTCACAAAAAGCATAACAATTATTTTAAGAATTATAGATACATTATTCCTCTATGCACTCGATATGTCCGATTTTAAAATAGCTTTTCGGATGAAGCACATTTTTCAATATTCTGAGTACATAGCCCAGCCATCACGGGCTAGCTATTTAGACACCCGGCAAGATTAGCCTTCATCAAAATCACATTTCCTATAAGAAAAATGTTATTACCTTTCTTGTTCTTCATCAGAATGCACTCACAGGACTTCTACTTCAATAACAAATGTAGGTTTGGTCCCAAATAATCCATCGTTATGTTCCAAAAGCGGCGTTTTGTTCGTGAGTTCTAGACACTATCAGAATACTAAATCATGGTCACGGGCATTGCGCATGGCGTGACAAAACATTTCTAAATATTCCATTACCGTACTTCGAAGCATGTCAACCGCTGTTTAAAACCAATTTTTATGCCATTTATCTTGTAGAAAAGCGATAACATTCCAACCGGGAATCTGCAATGAGCCTAAACCGCCGACTGAAATTTCTCCACGGGGGCAAATCGTGCACGCGCCTCATTGCATTGACACCTAATCGGACACTTGGAAAAGGCGATAATGTGTTTCAGCCAGAGGCCGCCTCGTCATCATTCCTGTTTTTCCCGGGTTCTGAGAGCCTATTGGAGCCCTAGGAATTGTCACGTTACAGCTAAGATCCTTACTCTTCAATAAACAGATGCAAGACGCACGACTCCTTGTCAGACAGGGTACTTCCTGCATGAAACCTTGTCAGGTTTTTGCCTGCCATAGGAGTTCTGTTATACTCACAGACACCATTCAAACAGTTTTAGAAACTTTAGGGTGTTTTCTATCCAAACCTGAACAATAATATGCATATTCTAGCTTCTGAGTTGGTGTAGGAGGCAGTTAAAAATGGGAACATATTTTTTCCAAAATTCTCAATGCTGCCCCCTAGCCCCAACAGGTTAACGAGAGTCTTATCTTTAAAATGGTGTAAAATAGTTGATTGTTTGAGAAAACTGAATTGTGGTATTTTATTTGGTTTTGTATTTCGCGCCGTGCGATGCCATTGGCTGTTGGCTAAGGGTTCCGCAGGCGGAACGTCTGTCCTCAACAGGTTAACTGCCTTTTTCAGGGGCAGAACGACAGATTTTTACCATGTCAGCTCGGGGACTGTATCTTGCAACCGGTCCAACGCTCCAACCACTAGGCTACCTACCTGTCACGCCCTGACCTGAGAGAGCCTTTTTATGTCTCTATTTAGGTTTGGTCAGGGTGTGATTTTGGTGGGCATTCTATGTCCTTTTTTCTATGTTTTTGTATTTCTTTGTTTTGACCTGGTATGGCTGTCAATCAGGGACAGCTGTACATCGTTGTCGTTGATTGGGAGTCATACTTAGGCAGCCTGTTTTCCTTTGGGGTTTTGTGGGTAGTTGTTTTCTGTCTTGTGTGTGGTCACCTGGCAGAACTGTTGGCTTTTGTTTTCTTGTTTGTTTTAAAGTGTTTCATTAAATATAATTATGACCACTTACCACTCTGCATCTTGGTCCCCTCTTTCAGACGATCGTTACAGAACTACCCACCACAACTGGATCAAGCAGCGTGCTTGGGAGGAGATGGACACCTGGTCTCATCAGGAGTGGATTGGGAGGAGAGACTGGACTTGGGGCCAGGTGATCGACAGATATCGGAGCCTACCCGGGAAGAACGAGAGGCAGCCCCAAACAATTTTTTTTTGGGGGGGCACACGGGTAGTTTGACTGGACCAGGGGTGAGGCCTGAGTCAACTACCCGTGCTTTTTGTGGTAAGCATGTGCCTGCCTCTCGCACTCTCTCTCCAGTGCGCCTGCCCAGCCCAGTACGTCCTGTTCCTGCTCCTCACACTAGCCTTGTAGTGCGCACTCCCCGTTCAGAGCCTCCGGCAACAGTTCCCCGTTCAGAGCCTCCGGCGACAGTTCCCCGTTCAGAGCCTCCGGCGACAGTTCCCCGTTCAGAGCCTCCGGCGACAGTTCCCCGTTCAGAGCCTCCGGCGACAGTTCCCCGTTCAGAGCCTCCGGCGACAGTTCCCCGTTCAGAGCCTCCGGCGACAGTTCCCCGTTCAGAGCCTCCGGCGACAGTTCCCCGTTCAGAGCCTCCGGCGACAGTTCCCCGTTCAGAGCCTCCGGCGACAGTTCCCCGTTCAGAGCCTCCGGCGACAGTTCCCCGTTCAGAGCCTCCGGCGACAGTTCCCCGTTCAGAGCCTCCGGCGACAGTTCCCCGTTCAGAGCCTCCGGCGACAGTTCCCCGTCCAGAGCCTCCGGCGACAGTTCCCCGTTCAGAGCCTTCGGCGACAGTTCCCCGTCCGGAGCTTCCGGCGACAGTTCCGCGTCAGGAGCTTCCGGCGACGTTTTACAGTCTGGAGCCTGCAGAGACGGCCTACAGTCTGGAGCCTGCAGAGACGGCCTACAGTCTGGAGCCTGCAGAGACGGCCTACAGTCTGGAGCCTGCAGAGACGGCCTACAGTCTGGAGCCTGCAGAGACGGCCTACAGTCTGGAGCCTGCAGAGACGGCCTACAGTCTGGAGCCTGCAGAGACGGCCTACAGTCTGGAGCCTGCAGAGACGGCCTACAGTCTGGAGCCTGCAGAGACGGCCTACAGTCTGGAGCCTGCAGAGACGGCCTACAGCCCTGAGCCTCCAGCGACGCTCCTCAGCCCGGAGCCTCCAGTGCTCCCCCACAGCCTGGTCTATCCTGGCTGGAGCCTGCAGCAACAGGTAAGGCAATCTGCTGTAGCTTTTTGGACTCTTTCCCGAACTGAAGCCTGTGTGCTCTCGTACAGTTGTGGAATACGTGATTTTTGAAAGGGTTTTCCTGCTTGGAACTGTGTACATTGGATTTAGGCTATTTCTATAATTGCTATAAAACCTCTGTCCTCCACGATCAAAAATGGCTGGAAATCGGTGGCAATCATTTTAGCCAATGCAATATCAATTTGGCCTTGTTTTGCTATAGACATAGAATTTGGCATAAACTGGTCCATAGAAGACAGCGTTGCTGAGGGTCGCGGAGTAGGCCTACTTGACTAAGTGGATACATCTCCACGTATGGAGGTGCTGACTCCACCACTATCACTAGCAGGCCCACTAGTTTCTCGAAGCTCCGCTACAGCTAGCTTCACAGTTGGGTGCACAGTTCGCATATGCCGGTGAAGGTTCTGCATAGAACCGGCTTTATATGAGATTTTGTTTGGCAAATTCTACACTGTACTCTAACATTGTCTACATTATTAAAATAAAATCAAATGCTACTGTGCTTCCTACTCATTTTCCAGCTGTTGTTTTCACAGCTGTCCTTCATCTCTCTCTTCAGCTGCTAAGTTTGTGACTGTGAGTTGGCTTGGCCCTCCCTCATGCATCATTGGTTCATTGGTTGACACTGTCTGACAGGAACAACAGGTGAGGCTGTTAGTCTGAGCAGAAAGTCAGAGCGAATGTGTGCGCTTGAGCATTTAGGCCTATATTATTTAATTTATTTTTTCTTTCTTTGAATTAGTTAATTATATTCATTTAAATATTTTGAATATTCATATCTTCATTTTATATACTTTTTATAAATAGATTTGGCTCTTCTGATATGCGAGCCAGCTCCCAACGTTCACCTACAAGAGCCAGCTCTTAGAGCCATCACGACCCATCATTATTGTTGGATATCCTAACTCTGTCTGGATTCCAAAAGAAATTACACATCACTTTGCAAGCCAGCATAATGTGACTTGCAGGCCTGATGTGGCCTGTAAACTAGGAGATTCCTAAAACCGCTGTGTAAGGTTATAACTAGGACCTCAAAGAAAGGCCTTATATATGATTTGCATTGTCATAAGCCATTAAAGGCTGGTGGAACTGTTCATAGACGGTTCAAGGAAGAACATATAGATTACAAAATGGTTCTTGGCTGAACCCTTCATAGACTGTTCTAGGTAGAACCATATACAGGTGTTTTTTTTAAAACCTTACATAGAGGATTCTAGATAGAACCCTCTGCAAAGGGTTCTACCCAGCACCAAAAAGGGTTCCCCTATGGTTCTTCTTAGCACCTTCTTTTCTAAGAGTGTACCACCATTGATTAGGCTGAGTTCTCCTCTACCACAGTTTAACATCTAGCTGTCTAGTGGTTACCATAGGTACCACAGTTTAACATCTAGCCATCTAATGATTGCCATACATTCCACTGTTTAACATCTAGCCATCTAGTTGTTACCATAGCTACAACTTATCTAGATGCAGTTGGTTATCTGACCTCACCGCAACCAATCATCAATGACCACAACCACTAATCTATGTAAACCAGGTTACCATTCATTGACCACTTATCAACAAAAAATATGATGTGCTGTGTAGAATTTACATTTAAGTCATTTAGCAGACGCTCTTATCCAGAGCGACTTACAAATGGGTCATTCACATTATGATATCCAGTGGAACAACCACTTTACAATAGTGCATCTAAATCTTTTGGGGGGGGGGGGTTAGAAGGATTACTTTATCCTATCCCAGGTATTCCTTAAAGATGTGGGGTTTCAGGTGTCTCCGGAAGGTGGTGATTGACTCCGCTGTCCTGGCGTCGTGAGGGAGCTTGTTCCACCATTGGGGTGCCAGAGCAGCGAACAGTTTTGACTGGGCTGAGCGGGAACTGTGCTTCCTCAGAGGTAGGGAGGCGAGCAGGCCAGAGGTGGATGAATGCAGTGCCCTTGTTTGGGTGTAGGGCCTGATCAGAGCCTGAAGGTACGGAGGTGCCGTTCCCCTCTCAGCTCCGTAGGCAAGCACCATGGACTTGTAGCGGATGCGAGCTTCAACTGGAAGCCAGTGGAGAGAGCGGAGGAGTGGGGTGACGTGAGAGAACTTGGGAAGGTTGAACACCAGACGGGCTGCGGCGTTCTGGATGAGTTGTAAGGGTTTAATGGCAAGGGCAGGGAGCCCAGCCAACAGCGAGTTGCAGTAATCCAGATGGGATATGACAAGTGCCTGGACTAGAATGTGTTGTGGATGGATAGGTGCTGAGTTTTCCCAGAAGAGACCAGGGGAAAAGTTCAGGAAAAAATCCAGGCCCAAGTTAAGTGTCTAATATCGGCTGAAACGTTAAATTATTGTTAATCTAGCTGCACTGCCTGATTTACAGTAGCTATTACAGTGAAAACATGCCATGCGATTGTTTGAGGATGGCGCCCCACATCACCGGCACAGGTTTCATACATTCACAAATAACTTTTAAATATTCACTCAGGGTCCCAGCTATAACATGTAGTGTCGTTTTGTTAGATAAAATCCTTCTTTATATCCCAAAAAGTCTTTAGTTGGCACCATCAATTTCAGTAATACACTCGTTCAACATGCAGAGAAAGGAATCTGAAAATCTACCCCTAAACTTTGTTTCAACAAGTCAAAATACGTTTCCATTTACTCCTCAGATACCCTAAAATGTAATCAAACTATAATATTTCTTTTGGAAAGAAGGATGTTCAATAGGAAACTGATTTTAGCAGGTGCGTAATGTCTTCATGGCGTGTGCTAACACGAATTTCCAAGACTGTGTCCCTCTACTAAAACTGATATTTCTTATTCGTTTTTGAAGTTACAAGCCTGAAACCTTGAACATAGACTGCTGACACCCAATATGACCTTTCTCTTGCAATTCTTAGAGGATGGTCTCTCTCAAAAAAAAGGTCTGGTTGGTTTTTCTTTGGATTTTCTCTTACCATATATATTGTGTTATATTCTCCTACATTATTTTAACATTTATACAAACTTCAAAGTGTTTATTTCCAATGGTATCCTGGCATCAGGGCATGAGCTACAGGCAGTTTGCTTTTGGCATGTCATTCAGACAGGAAGTGGAGAATGAGGTGCCTAGCCCTAAGAAGTTTGGAACCACCAAGACTCTTCCTAGAGCTGGCTGCCCGGCCAAACTGAGCAATCAGAGGACAAGTTCCTTAGTCAGGAACGTGACCAAGAACCTGATGGTCACTCTGGCAGAGCTCCAGAGTTCGTCTGTGGAGATGGGAGAACATTCCAGAAGGACAACCATCTCTGCCGCACTCCACCAATCAGGCCTTTATGGTTGAGTGGCCAGACGGAAGCCACTCCTCAGTAAATTCTACATGACAGCCTGCTTGGAGTTTGCTAAAATGCACCTAAAGGATTCTCAGACCATGAGAAACAAGATTCTCTGGTTTGATGAAACCAATATTTAACTCTTTGGCCTGAATGCCAAGCACCTCATCGTGAGGAAACCTGGCACCCTCCCTACAGTGAAGCATGGTGGTGGCAGCATCATGCCGTGGGGCACAAATCAAGCAGAAAGCCATGCAATCCCCACTGAAAAACATTGCCAATAAAATGCCTTACTGAAGAGCTCGGTGACTTTCAATATGGCACCGTTATAGGATTCTACCTTTCCAACAAATCAGTCAGCTCATCAAATGTATGCCCTGCTAGATATGCCCAGGACAACTGTAAGTGCTGTTATTGTGAAGTGGAAACGTCTAGGAGCAACAACAGCTCAGCCACAAAGTGGTAGGCCACACAAGCTCAGAGACTTGGACCGCCCAGTGCTGAAGTGCGTTGCGCATAAAAATCGTCTGTTCTCGGTTGCAACACTCACTACTGAGTTCCAAAATGCTTCTGGAAGCAACGTCAGCACAATAACTTAGTCGGAAGCTTCATGAAATGGGTTTCCATGGCCGAGCAGTCACACACAAGCCTACGGCTGGAGTTGTGTAATGCTCACCGCCGTTGGACTCTGGAGCAGTGGAAATGCATTCTCTGGAGTGATAAATCACGCTTCACCATTTGGCAGTCCGACCATTGAATTTGGGTTTGGCGGATGACAGGAGAACACTACCTGCCCGAATGCTTAGTTTTTCATGGTTCGGGATAGGCACCTTAGATCCAGTGAAGGGACATGTGACATTCTAGGCGATTCTGTGCTTCCAACTTTTTATTTTTTTTAAATTTTTTTAAATTTTATTTCACCTTTATTTAACCAGGTAGGCAAGTTGAGAACAAGTTCTCATTTACAATTGCGACCTGGCCAAGATAAAGCAAAGCAGTTCGACACATAACAGCACAGAGTTACACATGGAGTAAAACAAACATACAGTAGAAAAATAAGTATACAGTGAGGGAAAATATTTGATCCCCTGCTGATTTTGTACATTTGCCCACTGACAAAGAAATGATCAGTCTATAATTTTAATGGTAGGCTTATTTGAACAGTGAGAGACAGAATAACAACAAAAAAATCCAGAAAAACGCATGTCAAAAATGTAATAAAATTATTTGCATTTTAATGAGGGAAATAAGTATTTGACCCCTCTGCAAAACATGACTTAGTACTTGGTGGCAAAACGTTTCTTGTAGTTGGCCACCAGGTTTGCACACATCTCAGGAGGGATTTTGTCCCACTCCTCTTTGCAGCTCTTCTCCAAGTCATTAAGGTTTCGAGGCTGATGTTTGGCAACTCGAACCGTCAGCTCCCTCCACAGATTTCCAGGACCTTAATGTGCTTCTTCTTGAGCCACTCCTTTGTTGCTTTGGCTGTGTGTTTTGGGTCATTGTCATGCTGGAATACCCATCCACGACCCATTTTCAATGCCCTGGCTGAGGGAAGGAGGTTCTCACCCAAGATTTGACGGTACATGGCCCCATCCATCGTCCCTTTGATGCTTTGAAGTTGTCCTGTCCCCTTAGCAGAAAAACACCCCCAAAGCATAATGTTTCCACCTCCATGTTTGACGGTGGGTATGGTGTTCTTGGGGTCATAGGCAGCATTCCTCCTCCAAACATGGCGAGTTGAGTTGATGCCAAAGAGCTCCATTTTAGTCTCATCTGACCACAACACTTTCACCCAGCTGTCCTCTGAATCATTCAGATGTTCATTGGCAAACTTCAGTCGGGCATGTATATGTGCTTTCTTGAGCAGGGGGACCTTGCGGGCACTGCAGGATTTCAATCCTTCACTGCGTAATGTGTTACCAATTGTTTTCTTTGTGACTATGGTCCCAGCTGCCTTGAGGTCATTGACAAGATCCTCCCGTGTAGTTCTGGGCTGATTCCTCACCGTTCTCATGATCATTGCAACTCCACCACGTGAGATCTTGCATGGAGCCCCAGGCCGAGGGAGATTGACAGATCTTTTGTGTTTCTTCCATTTGCGAATAATTGCACCTACTGTTGTCACCTTCTCACCAAGCTGCTTGGCGATGGTCTTGTAGCCCATTCCAGCCTTATGTAATCTACATTCTTGTCCATGACATCCTTGGAGAGCTCTTTGGTCTTGGCCATGGTGGAGAGTTTGGAATCTGATTGATTGCTTCTGTGGATCTCAGCTCGTTACCTGTATAAAAACACCTGGGAGACAGAAATCTTTCTGATTGAGAGGGGGTCAAATACTTATTTCCCTCAATAAAATGCAAATCAATTTATAACATTTTTGACGTGTTTTTCTGTATTTTGTTTGTTGTTATTCTGTCTCACTGTTCAAATAAACCCACCATTAAAATTATAGACTGATAATTTCTTTGTCAGTGGGCAAACGTACAAAATCAGCAGGGAATCAATTTTCCCCTCACTATATATACAATGTGAGCAAATGAGGTGAGATGAGCGAGGTAAAGCCAAAAAAAGGCCATGGAGGTTAAGTAAATACAATATACCAAGTAAAATACTGGAATGGCAGATTTGTTGTGGAAGAAAGTGCAAAGTAGAAATAGAAATAATGGTGTGTAAAGGAGCTAAATAAATGCAGTAGGTGACGAGGTAGTTGTTTTGGCTAAATTATAGATGGGCTATGTACAGGTGCAGTGATCTGTGATCTTCTCTGACAGCTGGTGCTTAGAGCTAGTGAGGGAGATAAGTGTTTCAGAGATTTTTGTAGTTCATTCCAGTCATTGGCAGCAGAGAACTGGAAGTAGAGACGGCCAAAGGAGGAATTAGCTTTGGGGGTGACCAGAGATATACCTGATGGAGTGCGTGCCACAGGTGGGTGCTGCTATGGTGACCAGCGAGCTGAGATATGGGGGGACTTTACCTAGCAGGGTCTTGTAGATGACCCGGAGCCAGTGGGTTTGGTGACGAGTATGAAGCGAGGGCCAGCCTACGAAAGCGCACAGATCACAGTGGTGGGTAGTATATGGGGCTTTGGTGACAAAGCAGATGGCACTGTGATAGACTGCATCCAGTTTATTGAGTAGGGTACTGGAGGCTATTTTGTAAATGACATCGCCGAAGTCGAGGATCGGTAGGATGGTCAGTTTTACGAGGGTATGTTTGGCAGCATGAGTGAAGGATGATTTGCTGCGAAATAGGAAGCCAATTCTAGATTTAATTGGAGATGATTGGAGATGTTTGGTGTGAGTCTGGAAGGAGAGTTTACAGTATAACCAGATACCTAGGTATTTGTAGTTGTCCACATATTCTAAGTCAGAACTGTCCAGAGTAGTGATGCTGGACGGGCGGGCAGGTGCGGGCAGTGATCGGTTGAAGAGCATGCATTTAGTTTTACTTGTATTTAACATGTTTAGGATAGGGGCAGTATTTTCATGACCAGATAAAAAACGTACCCGATTTAATCTGGTTATTACTCCTGCCCAGAAACTAGAATATGCAGATAATTGTTTGATTTGGATAGAAAACACCCTAAAGTTTCTAAAACTGTTGGTGTCTGTGAGTTTAACAGAACTCATATGGCAGGCCAAAACCTGAGATTCTATACAGGAAGTGCCCTCTCTGAGCATTTCTTGGCCTTCTGTAGCCTCTTTATCGAAAACAGAGGATCTCTGCTGTAACGTGACATTTTCTAAGGCTGCCATAGGCTCTCAGAAGGCGCCAGAATGGGGAATGATGACTCTGCAGTCCCTGGGCGAAAAACAGTAGCGCATTTGGAAAGTGGTCGATCTGAGAACAATAACACGGGTGTGCACGTGAAGAGTCCATTTTACATTTTCAGTCTTTGAACGAAAACAACGTCTCCTGGTCAGAATATTATCGCTATTTTTACGAGAAAAAATGCATAAAAATTGATTTTAAACAGTGGTTGACATGCTTCGAAGTACGGTAATGGAATATTTCGAATTTTTTTTGTCACGATACGCACCGGCGCGTATCGTGACAAAGACACTACCCTTCGGATAGTGTCTTGAACGCAAGAACAAAATGCCGCTATTTGGATATAACTATGGATTATTTGGAACCAAAACAACATTGGGTGTAAAGTAGAAGTCCTGGGATTGCATTCTGATGAAGAAGAGCAAAAGTAATCCAATTTTTGTTATAGTAAATCTGAGTTTGGTGAGTGCCAAACTTGGTGGGTGTCAAAATAGCTAGCCTGTGATGGCCGGGCTATCTACTCAGAATATTGCAAAATGTGCTTTCACCGAAAAGCTATTTTAAAATCGGACATAGCGATTGCATAAAGGAGTTCTGTATCTATAAATCTTAAAATAATTGTTTTTTGTGAACGTTTATCGTGAGTAATTTAGTAAATTCACCGGAAGTTTTGGTGGGTATGCTAGTTCTGAACGTCACATGCTAATGTAAAAAGCTGTTTTTTGATATAAATATGAACTTGATTGAACAAAACATGCATGTATTGTATAACATAATGTCCTAGGAGTGTCATCTGATGAAGATCATCAAAGGTTAGTGCTGCATTTAGCTGTGGTTTTGGTTTTTGTGACATTATATACTAGCTTGAAAAATGGGTGTGTGATTATTTCTGGCTGGGTAGTCTCCTGACGTAATCTAATGTTTTGCTTTCGTTGTAAAGCCTTTTTGAAATCGGACAGTGTGGTTAGATAAAGGAGAGTCTTGTCTTTAAAATGGTGTAAAATAGTCATATGTTTGAAAAATTGACATTTTGGATTTTCGAGGAGTTTGTATTTGGCGCCACGCCTATCATTGGATATTGGAGCAGGTGTTCCGCTAGCGGAACGTCTGTACATATGACTATGTTTGTAAATAGACCTGGTGTCATTCTGTTTCAACTTTAGTGTTATATTTTATTGGCAGAGCAAGAGATCATTCAGCTGGCTAATGCTGAAACAGACTGGCATGTGTTTTCTCTTGAAATTATAATTGTGTTTGAAAGTTACATTGTATATATTATTGGGTTAATGTGATACAATACATTCTTAATAAGGAGCTCCCTGTCTACCTCTCTGTCTTTATTAAAATTGTGAAAGTAATATGTTGGTATATTTATTATAAATAATAACAATAATTATAATAAAATAATCATGATTCTATCCATCCACAACACATTCTGCACAGCATATTATCTTCAACCATACCAAACATAACTTAGTGTTGTCATAACCAGTGGAAAACATTTGCATGTCAGGTGTGGTCCTTCAGGTGAGGTCATTGGCAGTTTACAGACCGGAGCAGCACAGGTGTCTTGGTGGGGGGTGTCTTGAGGGAGGGTGGGTGGGAGGGAGGGAGCCAGGAAGGGAGGAACATCTGCTTGGTACATCAACATACTACTAGAAACCTCATCCTGATGTTTGTGACGTTATTCTGCTGCCTCAGTTCTCAGGGCTCTGAAACGTCCCTGACCAAGGTAAGGGGACAGGGAGAGGAAGGGGACAAATCACATGAATATTAGAGTGTTGAAGTTCATTTTGATTATCATGGTGTCTATGATGGTGAACGAGCTTTCTGTGATTGTAATTGTGTCTTTGTACAATGTCCTTGATCAGGTTGTGTTTGGTCGCTATCCTTTTCCTTCTCCATCATTGTGATCTTTGGGTTTTATGCACAGGGCTGGGACATTGTCCTGTATCAGGGGTCTCTGAGTAAGAGGTGACTGAGTCGTTCCATGAACAGATTGCCTTTTGTGTAGTGTAATTTAGTACAAATGCTTTTAAAAACACATTCAACATAAAAATGTTAAATACATTTTTTTCCAATCTCCAGAGGTTAAAGTAAGAAACATGACTATAAAAGTGTACAATGAAAGTAACATGGTTGACCATAACAGGGTGGACCATTTCATCTTAAATCAGACATAACTCTCCTTGTGACAGGAGGAAAGGAAGCTTGTTGTGAGCAGCAGGGAGTGGAAATTGCATGCAAGCTGAAATGTTTTTTTTTTTTTTTTGAAATTATTTGCCTGCAATCTGACACAGCTCTTGTCTGTGGTCTGCTCTGTGTCTAAAATGGCACCCTATACCGTATACAATATAGTGCACTAACTTTTATCCCATAGGGCTCTGGTCAAAGGTTGTGCACTTTATAGGGAATGGGGTGCTATTTTGGATGCTGCATGGTCTACATCACCAGGTTGAGATGACTCGACACTCAGGTGGGGCAGGGCAGAAGATGGATATTTAGCATCAGGTTATCAGTTCCAGCACCTGTGACAGACACAACACACCTCAGAGGACAGAGATACCTCAACAGGCTACAGGTGAGTTAAATAATTTTATTTTTTATTTTTAAATGAATGAAAATTCATTTAGAATTCAAATGTAAGTTGATGAAGATTGGTGTATCTTGTGAAAAAACGTTAGATGGAGAATATGATATATTTTTTTTAATCTGAGTATTGGCAATTGATGCAAATATATGGACACATTTTGATATTTCGTCACATTGACAAAGTGATAATCTCTAGTGCATACATTATCTACAAAGGATTATATGATATTATCTTTCTTAATTTATCTTCGGCAGGTTTTTTGTGTGCGTTATGTCGATTCTAGCAAGGCTGCACATCTAATTGACAGTACTCGGCGTTTTAAGTTTATTTTTCACCCAGGATAAGAAAAGACTTTACACACAGTAGTACCTAACACCCTATTGCAGAGGTTACAGAATGATTCTATATGCATATATATGATGACTAAAGACTGATATTATAGTAATATAAATAATTTGTATGATCCTTTTGCTTGTATAACAATCCTCCTCTCCCCCACTCCCTCCCTTTTTCTGCTCTCTCTCTCCCTCTTTCTCTCCCTACTCCCTTGTTCTATGTCACTGTCTCTCTCCCTCATTCTCTCCCTACTCCCTTGTTCTCTGTCACTCTCTCTCTCCCTCTTTCTCTCCCTACTCCCTTGTTGTCTGTCACTCTCTCTCTCCCTACTCCCTTGTTCTCTGTCACTGTCTCTCTCTCCCTATTCCCTTGTTCTCTGTCACTGTCTCTCTCTCCCTACTCCCTTGTTCTCTGTCACTGTCACTCTCCCTACTCCCTTGTTCTCTCTCTCTCTCTTTCTCTCTCTCTCTCTCTCTCTCTCTCTACCTCTGTCCCTCCCTCCCTCCCTCTTTCTATATCTCTATCTCTCTCCACCACTCTCTCTCTCCCTCCCTCCCTCCCTCCCTCTTTCTCTCCCTCCACCCCTCTCTCTGTCTTTCCCTCCCACCCACCCTTTCTCTCTCTCTCTCTCTCTCTCCCCTCTCTCTAACTCAATCTCTCTCTACCTCTCTATCTCTACCTCAATCTCTATTCTTATAGATCTCAATAATTATAACACTTTACAGTTACATACATCTTTGACATGAATTTATCTACAGTCAATGATACTTCCACATCTCCTCCTATCTCTCTCATCGATCCGGGTGTCCATGTGATAAGTTATATCCCCATGCTTACTGCTTCATATGCAATCAACATCATCCTGGGTTTCCCCACCAATGTTTACATCCTGTGGCTGATACTGACTGGAGCGGGAGGAACGATGGCCTCAGAGTTCTTCTCTCTCAACTTGACCGTGTCTGAGATCCTCCTCTGCCTCTTTAACGCCGTCCGCATAGCTGATCAATATGTCCAGTCTGATCTTGTCCACAAAGCTACTGCTTTTTCTTTTGGGTTAATTTTCTCTGGTCGTCCCCTGTTCCAGTGCTGTATCTGTGTAGAGCGCTACCTGGCGGTAGTTCACCCTGTGGTCTTCCTGAAGTACAAACCCCTGAGATACAGGGTGGGGTGTTGTAGTGTTGTCTGGCTGATGGTTTTGGGGTCCAGCTGTCTATTTTTGTTGAAGAGTTTTACACCAGTGTCATTCTACCTTATCCTTTGCATGTCACTGATCTATTTTTCTCTGATGTCATTCTGCTGCCTCTCAGTTCTGTGGGCTCTGAAACGTCCAGGGCCAGGGGATGGGAACAGGGAGGGGACAAACAGCATTAAGATGAAGGCCTTTAAGATCATTTTGATTATCCTGGTGCATGCTACTGTGTCTCAACTGCCACTTGTACTGGTGATATCAATTAAAAGTTACATTGCATTAATGGACTTTTCTTCAGGCTTGTCCATTTGTTTCTGCATCATTGTAATCTCTGGATTTGTGCAGCCCCTCCTCTACCTCCACAGGGTTGGGAAGCTGCCTTGTGTCAAATGTCTCTAAAACAAAAAGTAAAATCTCTTCAACCCATTATTGCTTTAAAAATGTATTATATATCATTATATTGATATTCTATGTTTTTTCATGCTTATTAGTGAATACAAATGTATGGTTTTCTTACATGTGCATTTATTGTTTTCCTCTACATGATGTTTTGAATGTATTTCCAATGTAATCAGTAGCACGGAAAGTGTTGGTTTGATTTCCCCTCTGTAGATTATGTTTTGATTATGTTGGATCTGCAATTTATGTACCCACAGAGTATAAACCAGCCCTAGAAATTTTCAAATCGTTCATATGTTGCAAAATTATTGCCATATACAGGCCGAAGTTCAAACCGATTGAGGTTGTAGACAATGTAGCTTTTTAAAGTCAAAAGAACTGCGTTCACTGTGATGGCGTTCAAGGTAAACACTGCACACGTCGGCTCAATTGGAAATTACCTTTAAATGTCAATAGCATGGTTTTGTATTGAAATCTGGCAACAATGTACTTGTAAATTGTAGTTTGTAAATTGACATGGTGTAATTCTGTTTTAATAATAGCGTGATGTTGTAATGGCAGAGAGACAGACCATTCCGCCGGCTAATGCTGAAACAGACTGGCACCAAACAATTCCTTGTGTTTTCTCTTGAAATGATTGATAATTGTGCTTGAAAGTTGCAATGTAGTTATTTTGGGGTTGATGAGATTAAATACATACTGATTAAGGAGCTTCCTGTGTGTCTGACTTCTTTAAATGTGATAAATAAAGGATATGTCTGTATAATTGTAATAAATAATAACAATAACTACGATGACAAATAAAATAGTAATATTTCAATGTACTTATCCTTAAAGTAAATGATCTGTTCCCACTATGGTGTCATAAAATTGCATTAAGAATGATGGAGGCCACTGTGTTCTTGGAACCATCAATGTTGCAGAATTTGTATAAACGTGTCAGGAACGGGTGTGGATGAAATAGTCTAATCAACAAATTTGAAGGGGTGTCCCCATACTTTTGTGTGTATATATAGTATATGTGCACTAAAGATGATCACTTTGTAAACATGACAAGTTATCAAAATGTGCCCATAAATCTGCATAAATTGCAAAAATTAAATAAAACATTTTTTACATTTAATGCATTTGGTCATAAATCTCTATAAAATGGGGTTTAAGTTAAAACATTTTTAAGTATGATTATGTTTTGTAAAAAAAGAAAGGTTAAGCTAACCTGTATTGACGCAGCGTCCTCTCTCCTGGGGTGTGGTGTGGTTGTGTCTGTCACTGGTGCTGGAATAGTACTGTATATACAAATCTTTGCCTGACCCTGCCCTGCTCTGCCACATCTGAGACACGTCAACCTGGTGATTTAGACAATACCGCATCCAAAATGGCACCCTATTCCCTATGGGTCCTGGTCAAAAGTAGTGCACTATAAAGGGTATAGGGTGCCATTTCAGATGCCAACCAGAGCACCAACAGGAGTGTCAGTTTATAGGCAAATAAGATGCACTCTTGGATTAAACCAGGGATATGACAACTTGGTCAGCCAAAACCCTCTTAAAAACCTACAAATAAAAAAAGAAAGAAAAATGCAACTTATTTCACTCCAATTAACAAATTAACAGTTAAAATTTTTGTTTTGATAAAGAGTAATCAAGGGAAATCATTGGGGTAACAAACTACTGCAAAACAAAATGAGCAATCTGGTTTTTCTTTCTAACTTGTTAATTGCACTTACCTGGTGTCCCAGGTCTGAACTAGTCCCTTATTAGAAGGAGACGATGAAAACCAAAAGTGTTTTCCCTGTTCACCCACGACTGCGTGGCCAAATGATGACCGACAATGATGACCGACAATGATGAGACTGCCTATAGGGAGGAGGTTAGAAAACTGGCAGTGTGGTGCCAGGACAACAACTTTTCCCTCAATGTGAGCAAGACAAAGGAGCTGATCGTGGACTTCAGGAAAAGACGTCCGAACAGGCCCCCAGTACTCCACCATGCTTCGTGTGATGGCTTCTGCATTCTGTCACATGGAATGATGCTGGAGAGTCACACATAACAGGTGATGAGTGAGTCCAGGTGAGTCCAATATCGCTGATGCGCGTGACGAGGGAAGGAAGGTGTGCGTAATGGATGATAGGAGTGCGTGATGCAGGGCAGGATGGCGCCCTCAAGCACTGGGGGGGGGGGGAGCAGACGTGACAATGAATGCGCCAATGCTAGATTATCCAATATATTTCCAATCATTGCACTAACGCTAGTTAGCAATCTCTCCAGAAAACTACCGCCAACATCTTTCAAACTTAAGGAATTGCCAAAATCTCAATCTATCCCTTTAATATATACAAAGTGCAGTACAGCGCCCTTAGAAATATAATTACTAGAACAGACAATCCCAATCAACTCAATGGTCTGTGATGGGTTTACCGGCGGCCATCTTGAGTGTACACAATTATATTTCTATGGCTCTGCCACCTCTCACTCACTGGCCCGTGAGGCAACAGGGTTGTTTCCCACTCCTGTGCAGGTAGATAGGGGCTGCACCAACCCACAAAACACCAGGAGTAACATGTTGAGGACACTTTGGCCTCGATGGAGTCGCACAGCAGGTAAATGACTGTTGTGGGAAGGTTGTTGATCAACAACAGAGACGATCGTGAATGCGTTTTTCTTCATGGCGTTCATCCCTTCTTTCTCAGTTTCCCTTCCTCTTCTCTACATCTATCCCTGCCCCAGTTTTGTGCGCTTCAGGACACGGAGGACTGCAGAATAGAAGGACCAATAGTAAGAGCAGGATGTAGGTGAGGAAGCAGTGGATGGGGAACTGAGGTGCATAGAGGGAAACAGCCGTCCTTGTGAACATCAGCATGACCCACCAGGCCCCAGCCGCCCACCCCACCCCACCCTGTACCTTATTAAGGGTTTGTACTTCATATAGACCACAGGGTGGACCACCGCCAGGTAGCTCTCCACACAGATACAGCACTGGAACACGGAATTGCTGAAGAGGAGAAGAGAGGCGGTGTAGGTGATGACTCTGAAGTGGCTTTGATATGTTGTGAGGAGGTAGACGGCATTGGCTAGTGGGATGAACAGAGATTGTAGCCAATCTCTAGGACGGCCATGTTGAAAATTAAGATCTCCATGGCGATGGAGGCGGAGGCGGAGGCGGTGGATGAGGAAAGCAAGAGCCAACGCTGTGAGTTCACAGGCAAGGAATACTGAGGTTAGGTCCTTACAGTATTCCCAGTAAAAGTTTAAGTCTTCAGGGTAGGAGAGGTTCCTCTCTAGGGGAGGTGGGACGAAATCGTCCCACACTATTCAACAGCCAGTGAAAAATCAGAGCGCCAGATTTAAAACCACAAAATGTCACAATTCAAAGTTCTCAAACATAGGACTATATTACACCATTTTATAGATACACTTCTCCTGAATCGAACCACGTTGTCCGATTTCCAAAAGGCTTTACAGCGAAAGCAAAACATTAGATTATGTTAGGAGAGTACATCGACACAATAACCACACAGCCATTTTCTAAGCAACTAGCATGCATCACAAATACCCAAAACACAGCTAAATGAAGCACTAACCTTTGACGATCTTCATCAGATGACACTTCTAGGACATTATGTTATACAATACATGCATTTTTTTGTTCGATAAAGTTCATATTTATATATAAAAACAGAATTTTACATTGGCGCATGACGTTCAGAAAATATTTTGCCTCCAATACTGTTGGTGAATCAGCACCACAATCTACAAAAATACTCGTCATAACATTGATAAAATATTAAACTGTCATTCAAAGAATTATAGATTAACATCTCCTGAATGCAAGCGCATTGCCAGATTTCAAAATAACTTTACTGGGAAATCACACTTTGCAATAATCTAAGTACTGTGCTCAGAAAAAAACACTAGGCGATACAGATAGCCGCCATGTTGGAGTCATCTAAATTAATAAATAGTATTAGAAATATTCACTGACCTTTGATGATCTTCATCAGAAGGCACTTCCAGGTATCCCAGGTACTCAACAAATGTTGTTTTGTTCGATAAAATCCATAATTTATGTGCAAATAGCTTATTGTTGTTCGTGCGTTCAGTTCAGCTACTCCAAATGCGCGGACAATGTTACGATGAAAAGTTACAAAAAAATGTATTTACGTTCGTTCAAACATGTCAAACATTGTAAAACATCAATCTTTAGGGCCTTTAGAACGTGAAGATTCAGTAATATTTCAACCGGACGGTTCCTGTGTCTTGAAAAGGGTTTTGGAACGGAGGATCCACCCTCGTGAACGCGCCCCAATGAAGTGATGTCATTCCCTTGGTGACCAAGTTCCCAGCCTTCTCATTCGGTCTCTGTTCATCGTAGACGCTTCAAACAACTTCCTAAAGACTGTTGAAATCTAGTGGAAGCCTTAGGAAGTGCAAAATGAACCCTAACTCACCATGTGGCTCAGTTGGTAGAGCATGGTGTTTGCAATGCCAGCATAGTGTGTGCAACGCCAGGGTTGTGGGTTTGATTCCCACAGGGGGCCAGTACAAAAAAAAAAATGCATGAAATGAAATTGTATGAAATGTATGCATTCACTACTGTAAGTTGCTCTGGATAAGAGCGTCTGATAAATGACTAAAATGTAAAATGTGTGTTCGATTGGCAATGACTTGAAAGGACTACAAGCACCAGAATTCTCACTTCCTGCTTAGATTTTTCTCAGGTTTTTGCCTACCATATGAGGTCTGTTATACTCACAGACATCATTCAAACAGTTTTAGAAACGTCAGAGTGTTTTCTATCCAAATCTACTAATAATATGCATATTCCAGTTCCTGGGCCCGAGTAGTAGGCTCTTTAATTTGGGTACGTTTTTCTTCCGGCCATGAAAATACTGCCCCCTATACCAAAACAGGTTAAGATAAGAGGAGTTAGCTTCTGTGAAATTCATTTCTTCAAAAAGAGATGAACTGAGTCAATGGCAATGATGTGGTTGAAAGAGAAAGTTACAGTGGGACAAATGCAGCCCTGCGAGAGAGAGAGGGAGAGAGGGAAGAAAAGACAGAACATACTTCAATGTCTGAACCAAAAGGTGAGAGTCAAGGTTTTTCCAGAACACAGACCATATGCAATTCTGCTTTTTTTTAAATACATCACGTAATAGAACTGCACAAGTGTTGCTCTCCACTTTCTGGAGGACCTAGTTTTGAAATCAGTGTAATTAGAGTATGATAGCTAAGGAGATGGAGAAAATGCTGGCAATTAATTGCAAATATGCAGATGGAGTCAAAAAGAGAACACACAGAAGGCTCCGGATTATATCTTCAAACTCAGGGCAACCATGGCATCCGTGACAGAGAGGGAGAAGGCGCCATTCAAGTATATGGGTAATAGAGTCTAGCTATCTACATTTTCATATATTACACATTTCTAATTTGGTCAGAAAGTCATTTTCATTTCAAGTTAAAGTGTCCTGTTAGTTAGCTAGCTAACATTAGCTGCCTGGCTAGCTAGCTAACAGTACGTCTATGATCTGTGTAATAATAGTATTTGTGTCTTAGAGCCATTTGCATTGCTAGTTATAGCCTAATGTTAGCTAGCTAAAATTGAACCTGGTTGTTTAGATGCCTGCAGATTCATGCAGGGTAGTAACGTTATGAATTAGGCTTATGGTTCATTGTTTAGCTAGCTACAGTACATGTCTAAACAAAACACTCCACTATGCAAGTAACTATTTCAATAGATTGTTTGCGATGTCACTGCGAGAACTGTCGATAGTCATAGCTAATAAATTTGCTCTGGCTATCTACTCCGATTTCAGAGCACTCTCGTCTCAGAATAACTGACAAATTTGCAAATGCTCAACACCTGTTGAATATGGCTGGTGTCAGTAAATGTTGGCGAAAAAGTGTAATGTGTAATTTAATAGTTGCCAGCAGCACAGTTGCAGTCACCAACACTCTGGATAACATAAAACAGCCTAATCAGCTCTGCTAGGGCAAGTAGAATGGTCAGTGAGCTGTTCTCTCATTTGTGTCTGGAAGTAGCTAGCAAGCTTGCCAACGTTAGCCAGTTAGCTTGGGTGCTTGACTGCTGTTGTTAGGCAGAACACAAATGAGAGATTGGCCATAGCGTCCAGTGTGCACTCTGAACACTCCAAGAGCAAAAAGCTCTGAATTTACGAATGGCCGATCTGACAACGCTCTGAGTTTACAAACACCCAGAGCACACTCTGGCACTCCAGATTAAATGTACGAACACACCCGTAGTACAAGCCAGGCTTTAGTCTTTGGTTGTTTAGTACATAGTATGTGAATAGTTAAAGAGATGGGTGGAGCTAATGCTTAAAAGGGTGTGAACAATGCTGAATGGATGTAGACAAAGAAGTGCTCTCGAGTAGGTACCAAAACATTCAAGGTCCATTTTCTCAAAAGTGAGATTTACATTTTTACATTTACGTCATTTATCAGACGCTCTTATCTAGAGTGACTTACAAATTGGATTACAAGTTTATCAACTTTCAAAGTAGAATTACTTTCCCATGGGTCCTCAACTGTAGTGTACAATAAACCATTTTCTAGCTCTGAGTCTCTACTTTTATCAAATGTAAAAAACACCATTTTAAATGTTGCTACATATGACAGAATCGAGCCGATCGGTCAAATATCTACCACTGTTTAACATCTAGCCTTCTAGTGGATACCATATCTACCACTGTTTAATATCTAGCCATTTAGTGGTTACAGTTAGCAGTTGATGTTATTCTTCAATAACACAGATCCCAAAGCAAATCAGGAGGAGGTTATAGGTTTATTCAAAGAAAACAAATCATGCGGGGAGGTAGATGGTAGATGTTCATGCTCTACTGTCCTCAGTGATTTTCTCCACAGAACAAAGGGACATGATGTAGTTTTATACCCCAGCCCTAACCTGTGGTTGACCAATTAGAATTCCTTGCAATTAAACTGGGCCAATGGCCAAAAAACAAGTATCCTATTTCAGGTTCAATGTATAAACAATATGGACCAATGAGAACTTGCCATGTAGCTATGAGTCCCGGACTGAAATTCCTCCCATGTCTCTGACCCATTGATATTACAGAAAAAACACTACTTCCATTGATCGTTAGTACTCCACTGACTTCTCCTCTGCATTGTGTATTGTCCTTAAAATATTCTTACATTACCATATTTACAAGTTCTATAGATACAGTTGGTTATGTGACCTCACCACTACCACTCATCTACAATGACCATAACCACTAATCTACAATGGCCATAATCACTAATCTATGTAAACCAGGAGACCATTCATTGACCACATAACAACAAAAGGCGGGTGTCCAGCCAAACCACTACTATACATATGCAGTGTGCTGGCTACCATATTTCAATCACTTTTCTACATAAGAGTTGGCTTGACTGTTGTCTTTCATTCTATCCTATTATCTATGCCTAGTCACTTCACCCCTACCTACATCTACAAATGACCTCGAATAACCAGTACCCCCGGTATATAGCCTTGTTACTGTTATTTTATTGTGTTACTTTTTTAGAATTTTTTATTTAGTTTATTTGGAAAATATTTTCTTAACTCTTCTTGAACTGCACTGTTCTTAACTTGTATTCGGCAAATGTGACAAATAAAGTTTGATTTGATTTTGATTTGATTTGAAAGAAGAAGAAACACTCATTTGTTTTCCATTTCAAAATGTTTTGTTACTGAACACAGCCCAGTCTCCTCATAGGCAAATATGTTGCATGTTGACTTAACAACAATCTTCAGTGTCTTTGACATATAAATGATAGGGATCGTGTCTGTGTCCTCCTCTCCACCCTGACCTCCAGGTTGGTCTGTGTTGTGTTCTGTGACCTATTCTCCACCCAGACATCCAGGTTGGTCTGTATTTGGTTCTGTGACCTATTCTCCACCCTGACCTCCAGGTTGGTCTGTGTTGGGGTCTGTAGCTTCTCTCTGCTTCACTTATGCTGACTGTAATGAAGACGCGTCAGGCTTCTCCACTTGCCCCTTCACTTCTAATGCTGGAGACTCCTTCCCTGTGGCTTGAACCCCTTCATCAACCATCCCTTCTTTCAACCCCTGGCTGAGCCTCCTCTGTTTCAACCTTAGTATCAACCCCTGTCCCTGTATCCACCTTTAATCCTAACTGACACAGTGAGTCCTCCATTCTAGTATCAACCCTGTCCCTGTCTCCACCTTTTTATCCTGACTGAGACAGTGAGTCCCCCTGTCAACCAGAGATCGTATTTATCAGTCTGTTTTTGCCACCAGTTGGAGCCGTAGAGCCGGCAGAGGAGATGACGACTGAAGGTGTATCAGTCTTAAGGTCAAGCTTGGGATCAGGATTACACCCCCACCAAGACACCTGTGTTGCTCCCGTCCGTAAACTGATGCTGCCCATCACCTCACTAGATGGAACACACCTGACATGCAAATGTTTTCCACTGGTTATGACAACACTAAGTGATATTTAGTATGGTTGAAGAGAATATGCTGTGCTGTGTAGAATGGTTTTCCAGACCAGGTCAGATTAAAAGGCAAGGAAACCTCCAGGCCCTAGTTACACAATATGCTACTCAGTGCAGAAGTATTCAATGTTATTTAATGCTATTTTATGACACCACAATAGTGGGACCTAATTGTTGACTTTAAGGATAAGTGTATTGAAATATTTTGTTGTTGTTTTGTTATTGAAATTATCGTTATTATTTAGTATAAATATACAGTACATACATATCCTTTATTTTTCCTCTTTAAAGAAGACAGACAGACAGGGAGATCCTTGTAAAGAATATATTTAATCTCATCAACCCAACAATATCTACATTGCAACTTTCAAAAACAATCATCAATCATTTCAAGAGAAACACATAAATGTTTGGTGCCAGTCTTTGTCTGCATTATCCAGCTGAATGGTCTGTCTCTCTGAAAATAAACCATCAGCCTAATGTTAAAACAGAATGACACCAGGTCTATTTACAAACAACTACATTATGGCCGGGATTCAATACAAAACCGTGCTATATCCCTCTTGACATTTCCAGGTCATTTTCAATAGAACCGACATGTGCAGTGTTTACATTGAATGCCATCTCTGCAAACACGTAAACACTACCTTTATTAATTAAAAGACTCATTGTCTATAAGCTTGATCAGATTGATTCCAGATAAACACTTTTCTTGCTAAAAATGGATGATTTGAGATGTTCTGGTTTACACTCTGTTTGGGTACGTAAACTGAATACCCAATATTATCAAAACAAAATCTACAGGGGGGAATCAAACCATCACTTTGTAGGATTATGTTGGAAACACGTTCAAACATCATGAATTGGAAAATAATCAAATGGGAAAAAATCATACATTTAAAATAACAAATGATTATAAACATAGAAGATAAATACAATCACAAATACAATCACATATGCTATGTTTTTAAGGTACTAATTGGTTGAAGAGATTAGATTTTTTTGTCTTAGAGACCTCTAATACAGGGCAGCTTTCCAACCCTGTGGAGGTAGAGAAGTGGCTGAACAAACCCTGAGATAATGCTGATGCAGAAACAAATGGACATGACTGAAAAAAACACCATGTACGTAACGTAACTTTGAGTCAGTGCCATCAATGCCACTGGGAGTTGAGACACCACAGCATACACCAGGATAATCAAAATTATCTTAAAGGCCTTCATCTTAATGCTGTTTGTCCCCTCCCTGTCCCCATCCCCCGGCCCTGGACGCTTCAGAGCCCAGAGAACTGCGAGGCAGCAGAATGACATCAGCGAAAAATAGATAATTGACTGGGCAAAGAGAGAGTAGACGAACACTGGTGTAAAGTTCTCAAAAACACATAGACAGCAAGACCCAAGAACCATCAGCCAGACAACACTACAACACCCCACTCTGTATCTCAGGGGTTTGTACTTCAGGAAGACAACAGGTTGGACCACCGCCAGGTAGCGCTCTACACAGATACAGCACTGGAACAGGGGACGACCAGAGAAAATGAACCCATAAGCAAAATCTGAGACTTTGTCAACAAAATCAGACTGGACGTAGACGTCAGCTATGCTGAAGGCATTCAAGAGGCAGAAGAGGATCTCAGACACGGTCAGGTTGAGAGAGAAGAACTCTGAGGCCATCGTCCTTCCTGCTTCGGTCAGTATCAGCCACAGGATGTAGATATTGGTGGGGAGACCCAGGAGGATGTTTATTGAAAAAGAAACCGTAAGCATGGGGACAAAATGTGCCACATGGACACCCTGAAAATGTGTCTCAATGAGGGAGATTTGAGGAGATGTGGACGTATCATTGACTGCAGATAAATTCATCTCAACGATGTATGTAACTGTAATTTATGGAGATCTTGAGATTTCTAAGAAAATAGACAAACAAAAATAAAATGAGAGAGAGAGAAAGGAAGGAGGTGACAGAGATAGAGAGCAAGAGAGAGAAATAGAGAGCAAACAAGGGAGATAGAGACAAAGAGAGAAAGAGAGAAAGAGAGAGAGAGTGAGAGAGAGAAAGAGAGAGCGAGGGTGATAGAGAGAGACAAAGAGAGAGCGAGAGAGAGAGACAGGGACAAAGGGAGACAAGGACAGAGGGAGGGGAGAGAGAAGAGAGAAGGAGGGGGAGAGAGAAGAGAGAAGGAGCAGGGAGGAGGATTGTTAAACAAGCAACATGATCACGCAAAGTATTTATTCTAGCTATAATTGAAGTCTCATCTGATATATGCACATATAATCATTCTGTAATCACAGTAGGGGAGTGTTACTTTGACCAAAAAATGTTTTCACCCTTTTTGAAAAATAAACGTAAAACGCTGAGTTACGTCAACTAGGTGGGCAGACTTGCTAGAATCACAATGAATCACTCAAAAAACCAGATGAAGCTAAATTAATATTCTCTCTTACAATACTTTGTAGATAATACATGCATTAGAGATGATCACTTTGTAAACATGACAAAATATCAAAATGTGTCCATATGTTTTCAGAAATTGCTAATATTCTGATTTGTTCATAAGCCTCATCAATATATATATATACATATAAATACATCTGATTTTCTCACCTGTAGCCTATTGATTCAGCGTCTCTGTCCTCTGAGGTGTGTTGTGTTGTGTCTGTCACAGGTGCTGGACCTGATACTCATACTAAATATCCAAATCTCTGCCCTGCCACACCTGAGTGTCGTGTCAAGTCAACCTGGTGATGTAAACCATGGTGCATCCAAAAAGGCACCATGTTCCCTATAAAACGTACTACCTTTCACCAGAGGACAAAGGGCCCTGATCAACATGTTTACACTATATAGGGTATAGGGTGCCATTTCAGATGTTGTCCAGAGCACTGACAAGAGGAGTGTTAGATTGTAACTTCTCATTTTTTGTTAAGCTTGAATTCAATTGCCCCTTCCTCCTGCTCAAAACAAGCTTACTTTCCGCCTGTCAAAAGGGGAGTGATGACTGATTTAAGATGAAATCTTAAATCAAAGGGGGTACAAATCCACAGATAACAATGATGGAGAAAGAAATGGATAGTGACAAAACAACACAACCTGATGAAGGACATTGTACAGACATAATTACAATCATGGAGAGGTAGCTAAATTAATATACTCTCTTACAATACTTTGTAGATAATCACCATCATAGACACCATCATAGACACCAGGATAATTCAAATGAACTTACACCCCCTCATCTTCATGTTATATGTCCCCTCCCTCTCCCTGTCCCCTTCCCTCATCCAGGGACGTTTCAGAGTCCTGACACCTGAGATGCAGCAGTATCTTGAATTGTAATTTGCACTGTACTTTGGATTAGACCTAGATATTTTGTGTATGTACTGATATGTATGTGTGCCATTTTAAATGTATGTATTTCAGTCCTTGACTAATAATGTTCTGTCCTATGTATTATGTCATGCTTCATGTGGACCCCAGGAAGAGTAGCTGATGCTTTTGCATCAGCTAGTGGAGATCCTAATTAATACCAAATGAAGACCTCAACCAAGAATGTCAAGTAGTATATTGATGTACCAAGCACATGTACCTCCCTCCCCTACAATCTCACGCTCACCCACCCCCACTAGACACCTGTGTTGCTCCCGTCTGTAAACTGATGCCGCCCATCACCTCATTTAATCGACCACACCTGACATGCAAATGTTTTCCACTGGTTAAGACAACACTAAGTGGTGTTTAGTATGGTTGGAGAGAATATGCTTCGCTGTGTAGAATGTGTTAGGGATGGATAGGGCACTGAGTTTTCCCAGGTCAGGTCAGGTCAAAAGGTCAGGGAAAACTCTCAGTATTCAATGTCAATTGTATGAGACCTTCATAGCTGGAACTGACCATTGATTTCAAGGATGAATATATTCAAACACAATAACTTCATTGCCCGCACTATGAAATACTGCGTGTGGGGGGGAATCTATCTACGTATGTCCGGTGGTCACACACAATATCTCAGACAACACTGGCTCGATTTTGATGAAACTTGGGTGAATGATGCGTCTTGCTATAGACAGTAGTAGTAGTGATGATTCCCTATGAAAAGCCACTGGCACAGGAGAGAGCTGTCCATAACACGTTCACAAAAAGTTCCCATTTATTGCGCATATAAATATAAATAGCTCCAAAACACATTCCTATAGAAAAGGTGCAGAGAGAAGCATTCTATAAGCTGTATCTGTGATACGGTAACAACTGAATGTGCTCTCCTCTCACTTATGCTAACTTTTCCTGGTCACCTATGCTACCTATATCCACACATGACCAGTGTCCCATGACCCCAACATATTTCGTTTTTTTTTATTTTATTTCACCTTGATTTAACTAGGCTAGTCAGTTAAGAACAAATTCTTATTTACAATGACGGCCTAGGAACAGTGTGTTAACTTCTTCGTTCAGCGGCAGAATGACAGATTTTCGCTTGAGCCACTAGGCTACCTGCTGCCCCATATAGTGCCCTCTAGTGTACAAAACAAGTTAAAAATAACCCTTGACAGACAACATCTAAAATACACAACACATAAACAGGCCAAAACGGCTCCTACATCTGGCATTTACAAAATTACACTGACAGGCACAAGTGGGGGCGCTACAGTAATCAACAGAAATTCTAATCTTTGAACAGGCCCAATGGGGTGGGGGTGGGGGGACTGCCTCATTGTTTACATTGTTTATAACATGTTTACTGTTGCCTTGTTTGTTATCATAATTATAGTTGTTATCTATTATAAATATACAGACATATCCTATATTTATACACTTTAAAAGCCTCATTGTCTACAAGAGTGATCGGGTTGAATTCCAGCCTGTATATACACATATTCTTGCTCAGTATGGGCGATTTGAGAAGTTCTTGGGCTGGTTTACCCTATGCGGGCGGGTACATAAACTGCAAACCAGATAATATGAAAACAAAATCTACAGAGGGGAAATCTTACCATCACTATCTAGGAAAATGATTACATTGGAAATAAATACATTCAAACATTGGGAATTGGAAAACTATAAATCCATATAGAAGAACATCTAAAATTATAATTCACAAATTAATATGACATAATGCATTTTTAAAGCACTAAATGGTTGAAATATTTAAATGTTTTGTCTTAGAGACCTCTGATAGAGGGCAGCTTTCTGACCCTGTGGAGGTAGAGGAGGGGCTGCACAAACCCAGAGATGACGTGGAGGCAGAAACAAATGGCCGTTCCTGTAAGAAAGTCCATATATGGAATGTAACTTTCAGTCAGTATCATCAGTACTAGTGGGAGTTGAGACACAGCAACATACACCAGGATAATCAAAATGATCTTGAAGGCTTTCATCTTCATGCTCTTTGTCCCTTGTCTGTCCCCATCCCCCGGCCCTGGACGTTTCAGTGTCCAGAGAACTGAGAGACAGCAGAATGACATCAGAGAACAATAGATCAGTGACTGGACAAAGACAGAGTCGAAAAACACTGGTGTAAAGTGTTCAAGCAAGATAGACAGCAGGACCCGAGAACCATCAGCCAGACAACACTACAACACCCCACCCTGTATCTCAGGGGTTTGTACTTCAGAAAGACCACAGGGTGAACCACCGCCAGGTAGCGCTCTACACAGATACAGCACTGGAACAGGGGACGACTATTTGCAAGAAACCCAGAGGAAAAAGCATTCGTTTTGTGGACAATATCAGACTGAACATAGATGTCAGCTTTGGTGAACGCACTAAAGAGGCAGAAAAGGATCTCAGACACGGTCAGGTTGAGAGAGAAGGACTCTGAGGTCATCGTCCCTCCTTTTTCGGTCAGTATCAGCCACAGGATGTAGACGTTGGTTGGGAGATCCAGGATGATGTTGATTGCACAGGAGGTACCCTTTACACCCGGTTCAATTAGGGAGATAGGAGGAGATGTCGAATCCTTGTCTTGAGATACGTTCATCTTAACAATGGATGTAACTGTAATGTGTGAACGTTCTTGAGATATGTAAGGGAGGGAGGGAGGGAGGGAGGGAGGGAGGGAGAGAAAGAGGGAGATAAAGAGGGAGAGAAAGAGGGAGAGAAAGAGGGAGAGAAAGAGGGAGAGAAAGAGAGAGGGGGGATAGAGAGTGAGAGCGAGAGGGAGAGAGAGAGAAAAGGAGGGAGTGAGGGGGTGAGAGTGGGTGAGAGAGACAGAAACAGAGAGACAGAGAAGGAGGAGGAGAGGAGGAAAGTTGCACTAGCAGCTGGATCAAGCAAAGTATTTTTCTCTTTTCACATCCAGTATAATCATTCTGTAACCACTACAACAGTGTGTTAGGTATTACCCTGGTAAAGTTGAATTTTGTTAGGGTTTAAAAAAAACGATTTAAATGCTCAGTACCGTCAACTAGGTGCCCAGCTTGCTAGAATCACTAAAAAGCACCAAAAAGACCTGAAGAAGTTAAATTAAGTAAAATAATCTCTAACAATCCTTTGTAGATAATTTCTGCAAAAGAGATGATTACTTTAACTTGACAAAATATCAGAATGTGTCCATTTATTTTAAGAAATTGCCACTGTTCGGATTAACAAATATTATCTTATGTTTTTGCTCACAAGCTACGTCAATATCTATATACATCAATTGAGATTTAAACGCAAAATGAAAAAACGATGATATAAAAATAAAACTGGTTTGCTCACCTGTAGCCAATTGATGCAGTGTCTCTGTCCTCTGAGGTGTTGTGGACTGTGTCTCTCACAGATGCTGGAACTGATAACCTGATGCTAAATATCCAAATATCTGTCCTGCTCTGCCACAACTAAGTGTCATATCAGGTCATCCTGGTGATATAAACCTTTGTGCATCCAATATGGCACCCTATTCCCTTTAAAGTGCACTACTGTTGAGTCCTATTGGTGCATTATATAGTGTATAGGGTGCAATTTCAGACGTCGACCAGAGCACTGACAAGAGGATTGTCCGATTGAAGGCAAAGAAATGTCTCATTTTCTGTTAAGCTTGAATTCAATTGCCACTCTCTGCTGCTCACAACAAGCTTCCTTTCCTCCTGTCACAGGGGAGTCATGGCTGATTTAATATGAAATGGTGCACCATGTTACGGTCAAACCTGTATCTTTAATTGTTACCTTTTATAGCAATTTTTCTTAATAAAATATCTGAAGATGGGAAAACCAGTTTTTTTGTCAAGTTTTACATGTGTTCATTATGACAGCATTTTCAAATTTGGTGAAATAAATGATTATATATTACAACAACCAAAAGGCAATCTATTCACCTCTTCCTTAGAGATCCCTGATAGAGGACAATGTCCCAGCCCTGTGGAGGTAGAGGAAGAGCTGATACAGGACAGAGTCCCAGCCCTGTGGAGGTAGAGGAGGGGCTGATACAGGACAGTGTCCCAGCCCTGTAAAGGTAGAGGAGGGGCTGATAAAGGACAGTGTCCCAGCCCTGTAGAGTAGAGGTCTATACAGGACAGTGTCCCAGCCCTGTTGAGGAGAGACTGATACAGAACAGTGTCCCAGCACTTTGGAGGTAGAGGAGAGGCTAATACAGGACAGTGTCCCAGCACTTTAGAGGTAGAGGAGAGGCTAATACAGGACAGTTTCCCAGCACTGTGGAGGTAGAAGAGCTGCTGATACAGGACAATGTCCCAGCCCTGTTGAGGTAGAGGAGAGGCTGCACAAACCCACAGATCACAATGATGGAGAAATAAATGGATAGTGACAAAACAACACAACCTGATAAATGACATTGTACAAAGACATAGTTATGATCATAGAGAGGAAGTTCACCATCACAGACACCAGGAAAATCAAAATAAACGTAAACACTCTTATCTTCATGTTATTTGTCCCCTCCCTCTCCCTGTCCCCTTCCCCTGGCCTGTGACATTTCAGAGCCCTGAGGACTGAGGCAGCAGAATGACATCACAAACATCAGGATGAGGTAGTCAATCAAGTAAGTCCAGTGGAATGTTGATATACCAAGCAGATGTTCATCCCTCCCTCCCTCCCTCCCTCCCTCCCTCCCTCCCTCCCTCCCTCAACTACAACCTCACTCTCAGACATCCCCACCAAGACAAATGTGTTGCTCAGGTCTGTAAACCCACGCTGCCAATGAACTTGCCTGAAGGACCAAACCTGCCATGCAAATGTTTTTCACTGGTTATGACATCACTAAGTGATGTTTAGTATGTTTGAAGAGAATATGCTGTGCTGTTTAGAATGTGTTGTGGATGGATAGGGCACTGTTCTGCCTGCGGCTACGGAACCCTGACATGTTCACCGGACGTGCTTGTTACACCCTCGACAACTACTATGATTATTATTATTTGACCATGCTGGTCATTTATGAACATTTTAACATCTTGACCATGTTCTGTTATAATATCCACCCGGCACAGCCAGAAGAGGACTGGCCACCCCTCATAGCCTGGTTCATCTCTAGGTTTCTTCCTAGGTTTTTGGCCTTTCTAGGGAGTTTTTCCTAGGGAGTTTTTCCTAGCCACTGTGCTTCTTTCACATGCATTGCTTGCTGTTTGGGGTTTTAGGCTGGGTTTCTGTATAGCACTTTGAGATTTCAGCTGATGTACGAAGGGCTATATAAATACATTTGATTTGATTTTGATTTGATTTGAGTTTTCCCAGACCAGGTCAGGTCAAAAGCTCAGGAAAATCTCCAGGCTCTAGTTGCACAATATGGTGGTCAGTGCAGAAGTATGTACATTTTATGACACCATTATAGCTGGAACTGAACATTGATTTCAAGGAAAAATACATTGAAATATGATTATTTAATGCTTTATTATAGTTATTGTTATTATTTATAATAAATATAGAGACATATATTCCATTTTAAAGAATACAGACAGACAGGGAGCTCCATATGTATTTGTATTGTGTTGAATGTATTGAATGACATCAACCTAATAATATCTAGACTGTAACTTTCAAGGACAATCATCATTTCAAGAGAAAACACACATAAATGTTTGGTGCCAGTCTGATTCTGCATTGGCCAGCTGAATGATCTCTCGCTCTGCCAATAAAATATCTTGCTAATGTTTAAACAAAATTACATCAGATATAAGGGTACAAGGCGAGACCCAGATGCAGACACAGGAGGCAGATGGTTTGAGTCTTTGATATTTATTATAATCCATAAGGGTAGGCAAGAGAATGGTCGTGGAAAGGCAAAAGGTCAAAACCAGTTCAGAGTCCAGGAGGTACAGAGTGGCAGGCAGGCTCGAGGTCAAGGCAGGCAGAATGATCAGGCAGGTAACAGAGTCCAGAAACAGGCAACGGTCAAAACCGGGAGGACTAGCAAAAAGAGAATAGAAAAAGCAGGCGTATAGGAAATACACGCTGGTTGACTTGAACATAGATTTTTCAGAGTAAATAACTCACTGACACTAGAGAAGCATAACTTCTTGTTGGTGGCAGGATTCGGTTTTTCGGACGACTGACGTGCCCAAAGTAAACTGCCTGTTACTCAGGCCCAGAAGCTAGGATATGCATATAATTAGTACCATTGGAGCAAAAACACTTTGAAGTTTGTAGAAATGTGGTATTGGGTGGTATTGGGTAGAAAACACTCTGAAGTTTCCAAAAGTGTTAAAATAATGTCTGTAAGTATAACAGAACTGATATAGCAGGCAAAAACCTGAGGAGAATCCGTCCTGATTCTTTTTGTTGTTGAACTCACCACTCATTATAATGGCTGTCTATGGGTATTTCAAAGGAATACCTCCCAGACTGCAGTTCCTAGGGCTTCCAGTAGATGTCAACAGTCTTTAAAAAGAGTTTCAGGCTTGTTTTTTGAAAAAGCTAGCTAGAATTTGTAGTTTTTCTAAGTGGCTCCCATTTTGGCTGTAGTGTTGTGGTGAACATACTATTCTCCGTCATAAATGTTTTTGTTTATTTACATAATAGGGTACCTGAGGATTGATAAGAAGTTTATTGGTAACCTTTGGGATTCATTTGTATGCATTTTGAACGAGGGAAACCGGTGGATTACTGAATGAAGCGTGCCAACTAAACTGACATTTGGGTGATATAAAGAAGGACTTTATCGAACAAAAGGAACATTTGTTATGTAGCTGGGACCCTTGGGATTGCAAAAAGAGGAAGATCTTCAAAGGTAAGTGATTTATTTTATCATTATTTCTGACTTCCGTGACGCCTCTGCTTGGTTGGAAAATGTTTGGAAAGCTTTTGTATGCGGGGCGCTGTCCTGAGATAATCGCATGGTATGTTTCACCATAAAGCCTTTTTGAAATCTGACAAAGCGGCTGGATTAACAAGAAGTTAAGCTTTTAAATGATGTAAGACACTTGTATTTTCATGAATGTTTAATATTATGATTTTGTATTTTGAATTTGGCTCACTCTTGATTTCACCGGATGTTGTCGAATTTGATCCCGGTAATGGGATCTCCGCTCAAGTTTAATTCTTCAGATAAAGACAAAGACATGTTCCCATCATCACAAGTATATATACTCCACTTTAGACACCCCTCCTTCTCTCCAATCCTTACATCTTATGGTTCTACTGGAAGAGTGTAACAGGATAATAAACCATTATTTCTCCTTCAGGGGATCTGACCTGATCTCCTGACCTCCTGACCTCAACTCCTCCTTCGCCTAATCCACAGATGTCCTCTTGTATCGCCTATTGCACTCCTGTGACTCCCTCCCATCCACCCAGCACATTCCACAACCATTAAAACTTCTTAGGGCCAGGCCCCTTTTTTTCCATTTCCGCCTGAATGACGTGCCCAAAGTAAACTGCCGGTAGCTCGGGCCCTGAAGCCAGGATATGCATATAATTGGTACCATTGGAGCAAAAACACTTTGAAGTTTGTAGAAATGTTTCAATAATGTAGGAGAATATAACACAATAGATATGGTAGGAGAAATTCCAAAGAAGATCCAACCGGCATTTTTTTGTTTTGAGAGACTATCCTCTTAGAAATGTGAGTGAAAGCTCATATTGTAAAATAGCTCCCTGGATGCAATTCCTATGGCTTCCACAGGGTTTCAGCAGTCTATGTTCAAGGTTTCAGGCTTGTAACTAAAGAACGAATAAGAAATAACAGTTTTTGTATGATGACACACTCTTGGAAATCCGTGTCTTTGAGCATCATAAAGAAGTTGTGCATCTGCTAAAATCGGTTTCCAATTGAACATAATTCTTTCTGAAATAAATATTATGGTTTGATTACATTTTAGGGTGTCTGAGGAGTAAACAGAAACATATTTTGACTTGTTGAAAGAAAGTTTAGGGCTAGATTTTCGGATTCCTTTCTCTGCAAGTCGAACGAGTGGATTACTCAAATCGATGGCACCAACGAAACAGACTTTTTGGGATATAAAGAAGGATTTTATCTAACAAAACGACACTACATGTTGTAGCTGGGACCCTTTGGATGACAAATCAGAGCAAGATTTTCAAAAAGTAAGTGAATATTTCATCTTTATATGTGAATGTATGAACCTGTGTCGGTGGAAAAATATTTTGATGTTGGGCGCCGTCCTCAAACAATCGCATGGCATGTTTTCGCTGTAATCCTGTACAATTCTGTATCAGAGATCTATGGACAATTCCTTTGACCTCATGGCTTCGTTTTTGTTCTGACATGCACTGCCAACTGCGGGACTAATGTAGACAGCTGTTTGCCTTTCCAAATCAGGTCCAATCAATTGAATGTGCCACAGGTGGACTCCAATCAAATTGTAAAGACATCTCAAGGATGATGTATGGAAACAGGATACACCTGAGCTTAATTTCGAGTCTGAACAGTTAAATGTAAATAAGGTTTATTTAAAAAACATATACACTACAGTTCAAAAGTTTGGGGTCACTTTGAAATTTCCTTGTTTTTTAAATAACATTTTTAAAATGGTCCATTAAAATAACAGCAAATTGATCATAAGTACAGTTTAGACATTGTTAATGTTGCAAATTACTATTGTAGCTGGAAACGGCAGATTTTTTTATGGAATATCTATATAGGCGTACAGAGGCCCATTATCAGCAACCATCACTCCTGTGTTCCAATGGCACGTTGTGTTAGCTAATCCAAGTTTATCATTTTAAAAGGCTAATTGATCATTAGAATACCCTTTTGCATTCATGTTAGCACAGCTGAAAACTGTTGTTCTGATTAAAAAAGCAGTAAAACTGGCCTTCTTTAGACTAGTTGTGTATCTGGAGCATCATCATTTCTGGGTTCAATTACAGGCTCAAAATGGCCAGAAACTTGTCAGTCTGTTCTTGTTCTGAGAAATAAAGGCTATTCCATGCGAGAAAATGTCGAGAAGCTGAATTTCTCATACAACGCTGTGTGCTACTCCCTTCACAGAACAGCGCAAATTGGATTTAACCAGAATAGAAAGAGGAGGCCCCGGTGCACAACTGAGCAAGAGGCCAGGTACATTAGAGCGTCTAGTTTGAGAAACAGACACCTCACAAGTCCTCAACTGTACACATCACTGACAAACTGAAATGGTCCACACACACAGATTGTGTGGTGAAGAAAGCGCAACAGAGCCTCTTCAATTTCAGAAGACTGAAGAAATGTGGCTTGGGACCTAAAAACCTCACAAACATTTACAGGTGCACAACTGAGAGCATCCTATCGGGCTGTATCACCGCTTTGTACGGCAACTGCACCGCCCGCAACCGCAAGGCTCTCCAGATTGTGGTGCGGTCTGCCCAATGCATCACCGGGGGCAAACTACCTGCCCTCCAGGACACCTACCCTTTGTCACAGGAAGGCCAAAAAGATCAACAAGGACAACAACCACCTGAGTCATTGCCTATTCACCCCGCTACCATCCAGAAGGAAAGGTCAGTACAGGTGCATCAAAGCTGGTACAGAGAAACTGAAAAACAGCTTCTTTCTCAAGGCCATCTGACTGATAGACATCACTAGCACATAGAGGCTGCTGCCTATTTACATAGACTTGAAATCACTGACCACGTTAATAAATGGAACACTAGTCACTTTAATAATCTTTACATATCTTGCATTACTCATCTCATATCTATATACTGTATTCTATACTATTTTACTGTATCTTAGTCTATGCAGCTCTGACCTTGCTCGTCCATGAATTTATATATTCTTAATTACATAATTTTACTTAGATTTGTGCATATTGGGTATATGTTGTGAAATTGTTAGTTATTACTTGTACGATATTGTCACTGTGTTGCTAGGAGTGGTGGTAGGAGTCAGGCGCAGAGAGCAGAGGTACGGAACTTCGTGTTTATTTGAACAAAAAAACCAACACGATAAACGCCAACACAAACGGCGTGGGAAAATTGCCCAGTGCCCAAAACAGGTGCACAGCAAGCATATAATAATAAGTAATAAATCGCCAGCACATCCAACAGTAAAAGTACAACCTGACGCTAAAATAATCCCGCACAACACTGGGCGGGCTAACCAGGCTTAAATAACCAAAATCAAAAGACCAAATGAGGGACAGGTGCAAACAATAAGACATACCAAACGAAAAGGAAAAAGGGATCAGCGGCGGCTAGTAGGTCGGTGACGACGACCGCCGAGCACCGCCCGAGCAGGCAGGGGAGCCACCTTCGGTGGGATTCGTGACAGATATTACTGCACAGGCGGAGCTAGAAACACAAGCATTTCGCTACCCGCAATAACATCTGCTAAACATGCGTATGTGACCAATACAGGTTGATTTGATTTGAACCTCATTCAAAACATTTTCCATTTGGTGTGTCCTGAACATAAGTCAGGTCTAATAGTCCCAGCTTGAACACCTGTGAGTCACAAACCGGTGCAGCAGGTCATTATACCTACGCAAATGATTGTTTGACAGGACCTAATATCCATACAATGTCTTTGATTGATTTAGGAGGTTTTGTAAAGCCTTGTTCACACAGCAGGCCTTCATAAGCAAATCAGTTTTGTGTTTCAAATCTGTTTTGGAATACTGACTGTCCAAACAGCAAGTTACAAGTGACCAAATTGGATTTCTGTGCGATCAGAAAGCCGTCATTTGCTGACATTTCAACGCTAATTGTCATAGTAACCACAGGTGTGTGTGTGTGCAGTGGTGTAGACTGATTGGAGCCCTGCTTCCTTTGAAGTTATGTAACAAACTAAGGTGATAACAATTCCTGCCATGGATGTGTCGCAGTTGCTTTGAATGTTCAAAATCATAGCTTAAGAACACGTTTAAAGCCTCAAATGATAAGATGATCCAACTTTCAGAACAATACATTTTTGGCTAGCCACAGATAGCTATGTAGCTATTCAGCTTTGTAGCACGTTCACTAATTTCTTTGAAAACAGTTACCAAGCTACATGTTCTTGTCAAAACTGTCAACAGTGTAGCTAGCAAGCAGCAAGTTATGCCAAATAACAGTCTAAAAAACACTTGAGAACAAATAAATACAATTTGATCATTCAGACACAAGTCGCATGGCCAGGAATCAGATTTGTATCTGATTTCAAAATACCTATGAAGGTGGTCTAAAATGTGGCTTGAAATATCTGCTGTTTGGCCATTCAGACTGCATGAAAAGAACAGATTCTAACCAGATATGCAAAAAAAAAGGATTTGCCAATGTGAACAAGGCTTAAGTGACAGCACCTATACAGTAGCTAGGGATAGGAGACTTCCTAACCATTTACATTTTAGTAATTTAGCAGACGCTCTTATCCAGAGCGACTTACAGTAGTGAATGCATACATTTCATACCAAGCTTTTTTTTTTGTACTGGCCCCCATGTGGGAATCAAACCCACAACCCTGGCGTTGCACACACCATGCTGGCGTTGCAAACACCATGCTCTACCAACTGAGAGTCCATAAACAACACAACAAAAAAACAGACATAGTTAAAATTTTAGTAGATTCTCTTTTCCAGACAGATTACAGTTGTGAGTACA
This sequence comes from Salmo trutta, assembly GCF_901001165.1. Classification (NCBI taxonomy): domain Eukaryota; kingdom Metazoa; phylum Chordata; class Actinopteri; order Salmoniformes; family Salmonidae; genus Salmo; species Salmo trutta. The sequence continues at coordinate 1,959,794 of NC_042960.1, forward strand.
TCCTTTTTTTTCATACCGGTCCACCATGGGACTCAAACCCACTGCCTTGCAGGTTCCCTGCCCAACCAACTCAGCCACACAGAACAAGAGGTTAGAATTGGTCAACTTTAGGGCTAAGGTTAGGGGTTATGGTTAGGCTTAAGGTTAGCTTAAGTGTTAAGGTTAGGCAAAGCAGGGTTAGTGTGACTGCCAATCTGAACCATGCAAATCTGGCAGTCATATATTCACTACCTACAGTATAGTTCAATTATCTCATAATTCCACACACTGTTTAGCATTGTCAAGTATGTATTCAACCAGTACATGCCCACTGGGCAACAACTGATTGAATCAACATTGTTTCCACGTCAATTCAAGTCCCAAAATCATTGTGATGAAGTTGAATCAACGTGGAAAACGGATTGCATTTGCAAAAATGAATCAACATATGTGCTTAATTTTTTTTATTTTGATCAAAACATAATAACTAGATAGCACTTCCCAATCAACTCAATGGTCTGTGATGGGTGGACCGGCGACCATCTTGAGTGTACCCAATTCTATTTCTATAGTTGTGCCACCTCTCCCTCACTGGCCCCCGAGGCAGCAGGATTGTTTCCCACTCCTGTGCAGGTAGAAGAGGGGCTGCACCAACCCACAGAACACCAGGAGTAACATGTTGAAGGCATCGAGCAGGCAGAACACTTTGGGTGCGATGGAGTTGTACAGAAGGTAAATGACTGCTGTGGGAATGTTGTTGATCAACATCATGGTCATGACGACAGAGACGATCGTGAATGCTCTCTTCTTCATGGCATTCATCCCTTCCTTCTCCTTTTCCCCGCCTCCTCTTCTCTCCATCTCTCCCTGCCCCAGTTTTGGGCGTTTCAGGACACGGAGGATGGAAAGGCTGCAGAATAGATCGACGAATAGGAAGAGCAGGATGTAGATGAGGAAGCAGTGGATGGGGAACTGAGGTGCGTAGAGGGAAACAGCCGTACCGGTGAACATCAGCGTGACCCCCCAGGCCCCGGCCGCCCACCCTACCCTGTACCTTAAGGGTTTGTACTTCATATAGACCACAGGGTGGACCACCGCCAGGTAGCGCTCCACGCAGATACAGCACTGGAACACGGGACGGCTGAAGAGGAGAAGAGAGGCGGTGTAGGCGATGACGCTGAAGTGGCTCTGATATGTTGTGAGGAGGTAGACGGCATCTGCTAGCGGGATGAACAGACTGTAGCCAATCTCTAGGACGGCCATGTTGAAAATGAAGATCTCCGTGGCGATGGAGGCGGAGCCGGTGATGAGCCAGAGAGTGTAGCCGTGGATGGGGAAAGCAAGAGCCAACGCTGTGAGTTCACAGGCAAGGAATACTGAGGTTAGGTCCTTACAGTATTCCCAGTGAAAGTTTAGGTCTTCAGTGTGGGAGAGGTTTAGAGAAGAGGAGTTAACTTCTGTGAAATTCATTTCTTCAGAAAAGAGATGAACTGATTCAATGGTAATGATGTGGTTGAAAGAGAGAGTTACACAGTGTGACAAATGCAGCCCTGCAAGAGAGAGAGGCAAGAAAAGACCGAACATACTTCAATGTCTGAACCAAAAAGTGAGAGTCAAGGCTTTTCCAGAACACAGACCATAGGGAATTCAATGGAAATCTATGAAGTAAGACATCAATTTCAACAGTTGAATTTAAATTACTAATTAACAACAGCATTGTTAAAATGTATTAACAACGCAGTTCATTCGATTGCTATTAACTTATGACATGCATTTCCCCACCTTTATATTTGATGCAAACCGACAATCACAAAGAATCACCATTACATACCTGGATGCAGAACTCTCTGTGGTCTCTGTGTGAATGGTTCATCGACTGAGATTGTGATCCTAGAGCCACAGGCCACACCCAGGTAGTGTGTGAGTGTAACTCTCTGTACATCCAAATGGCATCCTATTCCTTACGTAGGGCACTACCCTATCCCCTAAAGGATGTTGTTTACTACCCTATCCCCTATGTAGTGCACTACACTATCCTCTATTTAGTACACTACCCTGTCCCCTAAATTATGTTGTTTACTACCCTGTCCCCTAAAGGATGTTGTTTACTCCCCTTACAACTAAAGCAGGTATTCCCAAACTGGGGTACGCGCAATGCCGTCAGGGGTACGCCAAATATAGATATATATATTTATATATATATTTTTTTTTATATAGATACATTATTTAAACTTTTTTTTTTCAAACTGTCCATTTTATTTTCCAAGGGGGCTATACATTTGGGTGTGTTTTTCTTTCTTGCCTGAGTAGCCTCGTTTCACTGCCAAACATAAAATTAAACCATCTAGTGTTCAGTGAAACAGCAACACAATGTCAAATACAGGTAACCTAGTCAAATAATGAATATCCAATCACATTAACCGTTACTCTCTCGTGGGAATTCCACTAACGGTCCGTATGTAGCCAAAGGTAGCTGCTGTTGTTTTGGTATCTGTACTGATGGAGCAAAAGCCATGACAGGGAGACATAGTGGAGTGGTAACGCACGTGCAAGCAGTTGCCCCCGACGCCACTTGGGTACACTGCAGCTCCAACCGAGAAGCTCTTGCTGCCAAGGGAATGCCTGACAGCTTGAAAGACGTTTTGGACACAATAGTGAAAATGGTTTACTTTGTTCAAGCAAGGCCCCTGAACTCTCCTGTATCTTCTGCGCTATGCAATGACATGGCCAGCGACCATATGACGTTTTTACAACATACAAAAGTGCGCTGGTTATCAAGGGGCAAATTATTGACACGTTTTTTTTTTTTAATTGACAGACGAGCTTAAAGTTTTCTTTACTGACCATAATTTTTGCTTGCATGATGACGAGTTTCTCACACGACTGGCCTATCTGGGCAATGTTTTTTCTCACCTGAATTATCTGAATCTAGGATTACAGGGACTCTCCGCAACTATATTCAAAGTGCGGGACAAAATTGAAACTATGATTAAGAAGTTGGAGCTCTTCTCTGTCTGCATTAACAAGAACAACACACAGGTCTTTCCATCATTGTATGATTTTTTTGTGTGCAAATAAACTCAAGCTTACGGACAATGTCAAATGTGATATAGTGAAGCACCTGAGTGATTTGGGTGCGCAATTACGCAGGTAATTACCAGAAACGGATGACACAAACAACTGGATTCCTTATCCCTGTCATGCCCTGCCTCCAGTCCACTTTCCTATATCTGAACAAGAGAGCCTCATCGAAATTGCTACAAGCGGTTCTGTGAAAGTTGAAATTAATCAGAAGCCACGGCCAGCTTTCAGATTATCCTGCCTTGACAAATCGCGCTGTTAAGACACTGATGCCCTTTGCAACCACGTACCTATGTGAGAGTGGATTCTCGGCCCTCACTAGCATGAAAACTAAATACAGGCACAGACTGTGTATAGATTATTTAAGACTGAGACTCTCTCCAATACAACCCAACATTACAGAGTTATATGCATCCTTTCAAGCACACCCTTCTCATTAACCTGTGGTGAGTTATTTAACATTTTTGATGAACAAATAAGCATTTATATTTAATATGTTTAAATAAAGAGCAAAATGATTGATTATTATTATATTATTATTTGTGCCCTGGTCCTATAAGAGCTCTTTGTCACTTTCCACAAGCCGGGTTGTGACAAAAACTCAAACTCATTCTTATGTTTAATAAATGTATCGTATAGTGTGTGTGTGGCAGGCTTACAATGATGGCAAAAAACAACATTTGAGAGTGCGCTGACCCTGGTGCTAGAGGGGATACGCAGCTGGAGGTTGAATGTTTGAAGGGGTACGGGACTATAAAATGTTTGGGAACCACTGCCCTAAAGGATGTTGTTTACTACCCTATCCCCCATTTAGTTCACTACCCTATCCCCTAAAGAATGTAGTTTACTACCCTATCCCCTAAAGGATGTTGCTTACTACCCTATCCCCTAAAGGATGTAGTTTACTACCCTATCCCGTAAAGTATTTTGTTTAGTACCCTATCCCCTAAATGATGACGTGCGCTACCCTATCCCCTAAAGGATGTTGCTTACTACCCTATCCCCTAAAGGATGTAGTTTACTACCCTATCCCGTAAAGTATTTTGTTTACTACCCTATCCCCTAAATGATGACGTGCGCTACCCTATCCCCTAAAGGATGTTGCTTACTACCCTATCCCCTAAAGGATGTAGTTTACTACTCTATCCCGTAAAGTATTTTGTTTACTACCCTATCCCCTAAATGATGACGTGCGCTACCCAATCCCTTAAAGTTGTGCCGTATATTGGAAATATGATGACATTTGAGAATCTCCTATGTTTAATATTGGGTCACGATCTAACATCATGCTGAGGGAGTGATATTCAAAGTCATGATCATAATATACTGCTAAAAAAAATAAAGGGAACACTTAAACAACACATCCTAGATCTGAATGAAAGAAATAATCTTATTAAATACTTTTTTCTTTACATAGTTGAATGTGCTGACAACAAAATCACACAAAAATAATCAATGGAAATTCAATTTATCAACCCATGGAGGTCTGGATTTGGATTCACACTCAAAATTAAAGTGGAAAACCACACTACAGGCTGATCCAACTTTGATGTAATGTTCTTAAAACAAGTCAAAATGAGGCTCAGTAGTGTGTGTGGCCTCCACGTGCCTGTATGACCTCCCTACAACGCCTGGGCATGCTCCTGATGAGGTGGCGGATGGTCTCCTGAGGGATCTCCTCCCAGACCTGGACTAAAGCATCCGCCAACTCCTGGACAGTCTGTGGTGCAACGTGGCGTTGGTGGATGGAGCGAGACATGATGTCCCAGATGTGCTCAATTTGATTCAGGTCTGGGGAACGGGCGGGCCAGTCCATAGCATCAATGCCTTCCTCTTGCAGGAACTGCTGACACACTCCAGCCACATGAGGTCTAGCATTGTCTTGCATTAGGAGGAACCCAGGGCCAACCGCACCAGCATATGGTCTCACAAGGGATGTGAGGATCTCATCTCGGTACCTAATGGCAGTCAGGCTACCTCTGGCGAGCACATGGAGGGCTGTGTGGCCCCCCAAAGAAATGCCACCCCACACCATCACTGACCCACCCCAAACCGGTCATGCTGGAGGATGTTGCAGGCAGCAGAACGTTCTCCACGGCGTCTCCAGACTCTGTCACGTCTGTCACATGTGCTCAGTGTGAACCTGCTTTCATCTGTGAAGATCACAGGGCGCCAGTAGCGAATTTGCCAATCTTGGTGTTCTCTGGCAAATGCCAAACGTCCTGCACGGTGTTGGGCTGTAAGCACAACCCCCAACTGTGGATGTCGGGCCCTCATACCACCCTCATGGAGTCTGTTTCTGACCGTTTGAGCAGACACATGCACATTTGTGGCCTGCTGGAGGTAATTTTGCAGGGCTCTGGCAGTGCTCCTCCTGCTCCTCCTTGCACAAAGGCGGAGGTAGCGGTCCTGCTGCTGGGTTGTTGCCCTCCTACGGCCTCCTCCACGTCTCCTGATGTACTGACCTGTCTCCTGGTAGCGCCTCCATGCTCTGGACACTACGCTGGCAGACACAACAAACCTTCTTGCCACAGCTCGCATTGATGTGCCATCCTGGATGAGCTGCACTACCTGAGCCACTTGTGTGGGTTGTAGACTCCGTCTCACCGCCAGCATTCAAAAGTGACCAAAACATCAGCCAGGAAGCATAGGAACTGAGAAGTGGTCTGTGGTCCCCACCTGCAGAACCACTTCTTTATTGGGGGTGTCTTGCTAATTGCCTATAATTTCTACCTGTTGTCTATTCCATTTGCACAACAGCATGTGAAATGTATTGTCAATCAGTGTTGCTTCCTAAGTGGACAGTTTGATTTCACAGAAGTGTGATTGACTTGGAGTTACATTGTGTTGTTTAAGTGTTCCCTTTATTTTTTTGAGCATTTTTTTATCATATATGGTAGAACGAGACTAAAGACTAATAGAAAACAATGACGTGATCTTTGATATCTTGTTTCTTAACAAATCAAATCAAATTTTATTTGTCACATACACATGGCTAGCAGATGTTAATGCGAGTGTAGCGAAATGCTTGTGCTTCTAGTTCCGACCATGTAGTAATATCTAACAAGTAATCTCACCTAACAATTTCACAACAACTACCTTATACACACAAGTGTAAAGGAATGAATAAGAGTATGTACATAAAAATATATGATTGAGCGATGGCCGAACGGCATAGGCAAGATGCAGTAGATGGTATAGAGTACAGTATATACATATAAGATGAGTAATGTAGGGTATGTACACATTGAATAAAGTGGCATTGTTTAAAGTGGCTAGTGATACTTGTATTACATCAATTTTTCCATTATTAAAGTGGCTAGAGATGAGTCAGTATGTTGGCAGCAGCCACTCAAGCCACTCAATGTTAGTGATGGCTGTTTAACGACTGTTTAACAACTGCCTTGAGATAGAAGCTGTTTTTCAGTCTCTCGGTCCCTGCTTTGATGCACCTGTACTGACCACGCCTTCTGGATGAGAGCGGGGTGAACAGGCAGTGGCTCGGGTGGTTGTTGTCCTTGATGATCTTTTTGGCCTTCCTGTGACATCGGTTGGTGTAGGTGTCCTGGAGGGCAGGTAGTTTGCCCCCGGTGATGCATTGTGCAGACCTCACTACCCTCTGGAGAGCCTTATGGTTGTGGGTGGAGCAGTTGCCGCAGTTGCCGTACCGTACCTTCTCCACTACTGTCCCATCGATGTGGATAGGGGGCTGCTCCCTCTGTTGTTTCCTGAAGTCCACGATCCTCCTTTTTTTGTTGACATTGAGTGTGAAGTTATTTTCCTGACACCACACTCTGAGGGCCCTCACCTCCTCCCTGTAGTCTGTCTCGTCATTGTTGGTAATCAAGCCTACAACTGTAGTGTCGTCTGCAAACTTGATGATTGAGTTGGAGGCGTGCATGGCCACGCAGTCATGGGTGAACAGGGAGTACAGGAGAGGGCTGAGAACACACCCTTGTGGGGCCCCAGTGTTGAGGATCAGCGGGGTGGAGATGTTGTTACCTACCCTCACCACCTGGGGGTGGCCCGTTAGGAAGTCCAGGACCCAGTTGCACAGGGCATGGTTGAGACCCAGGGTCTCGAGCTTAATGACGAGTTTGGAGGGTAGGGTGGAGGTAATATGGTCCTTGACTAGTCTCTCAAAGCACTTCATGGTGACGGAAGTGAGTGCTACGGGGCAATAGTTATTTAGCTCAGTTACCTTTGCTTTCTTGTGAACAGGAAAATGGTCGCCTTCCCTGTGGCTCAGTTGGTAGAGCATGGTGTTTGCAACGCCAGCATGGTGTGTGTGCAACGCCAGCATGGTGTGTGTGCAACGCCAGCATGGTGTGTGTGCAACGCCAGCATGGTGTGTGTGCAACGCCAGCATGGTGTGTGTGCAACGCCAGCATGGTGTGTGTGCAACGCCAGGGTTGTGGGTTCAATTCCCACGGGTGGCCAGTACAAAAAATAAAAATGCATGAAATGAAAATGAAATGTATGTGTTCACTACTGTAAGTCGCTCTGGATAAGAGTGTCTACTAAAATGTAAAATGTGGCCCTCTTGAAGCATGTGGGAACAGCAGACTGGGATAAGGATTGATTGAATATGTCTGTAAACACACCAGCCAGCTAGTCTGCGCATGCTCTGAGGACGTGGCTGGGGATGCCAGGTAGCGGGCTGTGTCAGTGACACTGTATTGTCCTCAAAGTGAGCAAAGAAGTTGTTTAGTTTGTCTGGGAGCAAGACATCGTGGTCCGCGACGGGGCAGGTTTTCCTTTTGTAGTCCGTGATTGACTGTAGACCCTGCCACATACCTCTCGTGTCTGAGCCGTTGAACTGCGACTGTACTTTGTCTCTATACTGACGCTGAGCTTGTTTGATTGCCGTGCGGAGGGAATAGCTACACTGTTTGCATTCGGTCATGTTTCCGGTCACCTTGCCCTGATTAAAAGCAGTGGTTCACGCTTTCAGTTTTGCGCAAATGCTGCTATCAATCCACGGTTTCTGGTTGGGGAATGTTTTAATAGACGCTGTGGGTACAACATCACCGATGCAGTTGCTAATAAACTCGCTCACCGAATCAGCGTATTCATCAATGTTATTCTCTGACACTATGCGGAATATATTCCAGTCCACGTGATCGAAGCAATCTGATGCGTGGAATCCGATTGGTTGGACCAGCATTGAACAGACCTGAGCATGGGCACTTCCTGTTTTAGTTTCTGTCCATAGGCTGGGAGCAACAACATGGAGTCGTGGTCAGATTTTCCGAAAGGAGGGCGGTGGAGGGCTTAACTTGTTATGGATAGGGGGCAGTATTTTCACGGCCGGATAAAAAACGTACCCGATTTAATCTGGTTATTACTCCTGCCCAGAAACTAGAATATGCATATAATTAGTAGCTTTGGATAGAAAAGACTCCAAAGTTTCTAAAACTGTTTGAATGGTGTCTGTGAGTATAACAGAACTCAAATGGCAGGCCAAAACCTGAGAAGATTCTGTACAGGAAGTACCCTGTCTGACCATTTCTTGGCCTTCTTTGTCATCTCTATCCAAAACAGAGGATCTCTGCTGTAACGTGACACTTTCTAAGGCTCCCATAGGCTCTCAGAAGGCGCCAGAACGTTGAATGATGACTCTGCAGTCTCTGGCTGAAAAACAGTAGCGCATTTGGATAGTGGTCGATCTGAGAACAATGAGACGGGCGCACGCGTGCATGTGAAGAGTCCAATTTACATTTTCAGTCTTTGAACGAAAACAACGACTCCCGGTCGGAATATTATCGCTATTTTACGAGAAAAATTGCATAAAAAGGATTTTAAACAGCGTTTGACATGCTTCGAAGTACGGTAATGGAATATTTTGAATTTTTTGTCACGAAATGTGCCGGCGCGTCACCCTTCGTTACCCTTCGGATAGTGTCTTGAATGCACAAACAAAACGGCGCTATTTGGATATAACTATGGATTATTTGGAACCAAACCAACATTTGTTGTTGAGGTAGAAGTCCTGGGAGTGCATTCTGACGAAGAACAGCAAAGGTAATCCAATTTTTCTTATAGTAAATCTGAGTTTGGTGAGTACCAAACTTGGTGGGTGTCAAAATAGCTAGCCTGTGATGGCCGGGCTATCAACTCAGAATATTGCAAAATGTGCTTTCACCGAAAAGCTATTTTAAAATCGGACACCGTGATTGCATAAAGGAGTTCTGTATCTATAATTCTTTAAATAATTGTTATGTTTTTTGTGAACGTTTATTGTGAGTAATTTAGTAAATTCACCGGAAGTGTTCGGCGGAAATGCTAGTTCTGAACGTCACATGCTAATGTAAAAAGCAGTTTTTTGATGTAAATATGAACTTGATTGAACAAAACATGCATGTATTGTATAACATAATGTCCTAGGAGTGTCATCTGATGAAGATCATCAAAGGTTAGTGCTGCATTTAGCTGTGGTTTTGGTTTTTGTGACATTATATGCTAGCTTGAAAAATGGGTGTCTCATTATTTCTGGCTGGGTACTCTCCTGACATAATCTAATGTTTTGCTTTCGTTGTAAAGCCTTTTTGAAATCGGACAGTGTGGTTAGATAAAGGAGAGTCTTGTCTTTAAAATGGTGTAAAATAGTCATATGTTTGAAAAATGGAAGTTTTCGGATTTTCGAGGAGTTTGTATTTCGCGCCACGCCCTATCATTGGATATTGGAGCGGTGTTCCGCTAGCGGAACGTCTAGATGTAAGTTTTTATATGCATCGCGGAAGTTAGAATAACAATGATCCAGGGTTTTGCCAGCCCAGGTCGTGCATTCATATGCTGATAAAATTTAGGGAGCCTTGTTTTCAGATTAGCCTTGTTAAAATCCCCAGCTACAATAAATGCAGCCTCAGGATATGTAGTTTCTAGTTTGTGTCTGCTTGGGGGGGAATATACACGACTGTGATTACGATCGAAGACAATTCTCTTGGTAGATAATGCGGTCAGCATTTGATTGTAAGGAATTCTAGGTCAGGTGAACAAAAGAACTTGCATTCCTGTATGTTGTTATGATCACACCACGTCATACACCCCTGCCCTTCTTCTTACCAGAGAGATGTTTGTTTCTGTCGGAGCGATGCGTGAAGAGGCCAGGTGGCTGTACCAACTCTGATGACGTATCCCGAGTGAGCCATGTTTCCGTGAAATATATAATTCTGTATCTACATAATATTTCAGTAATGTTATTCATGCATTACACCCATTCATATCAAAGGTTCAACAACATGTTTAAATGTTTTCACTATCATTCCTAATGACAAGGCAAATCTGAACAGTGATTTAAATGTATGTGATAATGTGGTTTAGTTTTAATTTAGGTCTTTGTTTGAAGGTAAAATCAGTGATGTCCCAATTGGCACCCTATTCCCTATACAGTTCACTGTTTTCAATCAGAGCACTTTGGGCCATGGTCAAAATTGGTGTACTAAATAGGGAATAAGGTGCCATTTAGGAGACAACCAAGGTCAGTGCTGCTCCAAATGTGTTCTGGTTAGACAGTCAAAGTGGCTGAGCTACAAGGAGAAACAAACACGGCCAGCAGCTGAGGCTGTTAATGCAAATGACTGGAACTGTGATGTAAAACTCTGGGTGTGTCACAGAAGTCAAGTGATCATTTAGGTAAATAGAGTTGTTGAGAATCTTCTTGTAATGTAAGCACTGCATGGATTCAATATATTATATTTAAATGTTGCTTATCCCATTATGTATTATCAATACATGTATTATTATTTTTAACATTTTTTTATGTTGACTGAGAATTCCCTTTTACTGAAATCAACTGTTGCAGTGAAGTAGTGAGTCATTGAAATGTATACACTATACAGTATTTTAAATAGCTACTGTACATGAAAGAGCAAGACCCCTTAACTCAAGCCAAGCCTTATGTAATGAATACTCAGGAAGAAAAAGGTGTAGATTCACATGTAGAGCGCGGCAGATGTGTATTACGCCTTCGCAGAAGGCAGGACTCGTGGTCACAGGCAGGCAATGTTCAAACACAGGTTGGCAGTCAAAAACAAACAATACCTCACAACTATACAAACAACTATACAAAAACAGAATTAAATAGGGAGATGATGAGACCAGATGAGAAATGAACACAGCTGAAATCAATGAACAAAAATGAAAGACAAGGCTACGTTCCAGAACACAAAGAGACAGGGCTACTATCAATTACACAAAGAAAAATAACACTGGGTTAACTAAGAAAAGAAAAGCAGAACCTTACACTTTCCATCTTAACAGAAAGTTAGCTGTTTTAGCATAGTGCTGGGAGAAGATAATGGCCATGCATGAGTTGAACATGGAAATCAGTACATTTCTCTTGGTGCGTATGGAGGCCGAGGGGAAACCACACTGCTGAACCAGCAATATTCAAATCAGAAGGATGCTGCATAAGTCAATTGAATTTTTACCAGGTAAGTTGACTGAGAACACATTCTCATTTACAGCAATAACCTGGGGAATAGTTTCAGGGGAGAGGAGAGGGATGAATGAGACAATTGTACGCTGGGGATGATTAGGTGGCCATGATTGTATGAGGGCCAGATTTGGAACATAGCCAGGACACCAGGGTTAACACCCCTACAATAAGTGCAACAGGATCTTTAATGACCTCAGAGAGTCAGGACACCTGTTTAACATCCTATCTGAAAGACAGCATCCTACACAGGGCAGTGTCAATCACTGCCCTGGGGTATTGGGATATTTTTAGACCAGAGGAAAGAGTACCTCCTACTGGCCCTCCAACAACACTTCCAGCAGCATCTGGTCTCCCATCCAGGGACTGACCAGGACCAACCCTGCTGAGCTTCAGAAGCAAGCCAGCAGTGGGATGCAGGGTGGTATGCTGCTGGCTTAATAAATTAATACTTTATTTTCAATGTACACTGATTTATATATTAAAATCGCTCTCGGGTCACTTCTGTTCTGTATCATGGGAAAAGATCTCTAACAGAGATCGAGAGAGAGAATGAAAAAGTGAGGAATGGAATGGAAGGAGGATGAAAGAGAAGAGAGAGGGAGGGGAAGAGAGGAGAGAGGGAGGGGAGAAAGAGGAGAGAGGGAGGGGAGAGAGAGAGAAGAGAAATGGGGGGGTGATTGTTATACAAGCAAAATGATCATGTGAAGTGTTTCTGGACCCATCTGCAAGAAAACCAAAAACAAGGGAGTGGTAAATTAGGAGGAAAGAGTTAAAAGACAGGAATGAATCAGTCAGTGTAACGTAGACACTGGGAGTAGAGAAGCAGGCGGTAAGTTTAATATAAACTATAATAGAATAGTTTATCATTTGACATACCCTAATCAATTACAACAATTAGTTGATTATAGCTGATAAAGTCAGGACTTTGTGTGTTTATAAGTGAAAAATCTATAAAACGTTAATCACAAAAAAATTCCCTGAACCTTTGGAAACAATCTAATGTGGTTTCAGGTTGTCAACCAATCATCTTTTTCTACAACCTCTCAAAGAACAGAGATTGTTGTGCCATCATGCCACTCCTTGCCATGTTTGGCATGACGAAGCGTGGCAATGAGTGGAATAAGAGCACAAACAGACTGGTACTTAGGCTAACATGAGCTTGCTACCACCATTGATTTACCTGCCATGGCTGAGTTTTCCTCTACCAAAGTTTAACATCTTACCATCTAGTGTTCACCATAGCTACCACTGTTTAACATCTAGCCATCTAGCGGTTACCATATAAACAACTTATCTAGACACAGTTGGTTATCTGACCTCACCACAACCACTCATCTATAATGACCACAACCACTAATTTATGTAAACCAGGTTACTATTCATTAATCACGTATCAACAAAAGGCGGGTGGCCATCTCAACCACTACAATATATATACAGTGGGCTGGCTACCATATCTCAATCACTAATCTAAGAGCCCACTTGCCTGTTGTATTTCCTCCTGTCGAAAGGCAGAGGCTAGTTAACTCAGAATAAAGGGCAGATCAGGGTTGTGTTCAATAGGCAACACATGGAAGAATGGACTGAATGAGGGAGGGACTACCTTGAAACAATAATTTGTTTTCCATTTCAAAGCTTTTCATTACTGAACACAACCTAGTCTCCTCATTGACTTAACATCATTATTCAGTGTTGGTGAACTGGGATAGTCTGTTTGATCTCATCTCCACCCTGACCTCCAGGTTGGTATGTGTTGGGGTCTGTGTCCTCATTTCCACCCTGACCTCCAGGTTGGTCTGTGTTGGCTTCCGTGACCTCATTTCCACCCTGACCTACAGGTTGTGTTGGGGTCTGTGACCTCCTCTCCACTATGATCTCCAGGCTGGACTGTGTTAGGTTCTGTAGCTTCTCTCTGCTTCACTTATGCTGGCTGTAAGGAAGACAATTCAGGCTCCTCCACTTGCTCCTTTCGTCCTAATACTGGAGACTCCTTCGTGGCTTGAACCTCTCCGACAACCTTCACTTCGTCCACCTCTTGAAGCTCTGCTTGAACCCCTCCATCAACCTTCATCCCTTGTTTCAACCCCTGGCTGAGCCTCCTCTCCTTCAACCTTAGTATTGACCCTTTGGTCCTTGAATCCACCTTTAATACTGACTGAGACAGTGAGTCCTCCTGTTTAGTATCAACCCTTGTCCCTGTCTCAACCTTTAATACTGACTGAGACACTGAGTCCTCCTGTTTAGTATCGACCCCTGTCCCTGTGCCCTTCACCTTCACTCTCAGCCACCCCCACGAAGACACCTGTATTGCTCCCATCTGTAAACTGATGCTGTCCATCACCTCACTTATTGGACCACACCTGACATGCAAATGTTTTCCACTGGTTATGACAACACTAAGTCATGTTCAGTATGGTTGAAGAGAATATGCTGTGCTGTGAATGTTTTTACAGACCAGGTCATATTAAAATATGCATATCCTTGCTTCAGGTCCTGAGCTACAGGCAGTTAGATTTGGGTATGTATTTTTAGGCGACATTTTTTTTAAATGTGTGGATCCTTAAGAGATTAAAAGGGAAGGAAACCTTCAGGCCCTAGTTACACAATATGGCAGTCAGTGCAGAAGTTTTCAATGTTCTTTAATGCTATATTATTTAGCATCAGTATATAGTGCATATATATCATTTTTTATAATCTTTAAATAAGACAGAGACAGGGAGATCCTTATTAAGAAAGAATTTAATCTAATCAACCCAACAATATCTTCATTGTAACTTTCAAGCACAATCATTTCAAGAGAAAACACATGTAAATATTTGTCGCCAGTCTGTTTCTGCATTAGTCACCTAAATGCTCTGTGTCTCTGACAATAAAACATCATGCTAATATTAAGACAGAATGACACCAGGTCTATTTACGAAGAAGTCCATTATGGCCAGGATTCAATACGAAACCGTGCTATATCACTCTTGACATTTCAAGGTAATTTAAAGGCAGCGTTTACCTTGAATGCCATCTCCGCAAACACGCTACCTTTAAGCATGATCAGATTGATTCAAGGAGTAAATATCACAATTCGTGTCACGTCCTGACCAGTAAAAGGGATTGTTTGTTATTGTAGTTTGGTCAGGGCGTGCCAAGGGGTGTTTGTTTAGTGTGTTTCGGTGTTTGTTGGGCAATGTTCTATGTTAGTCTATTTCTATGTCTGTGTCTAGTTAGTCTATTTCTATGCTTAGTTTATTGGTTTGACCTTCAATTGGAGGCAGCTGTTTCTCATTGCCTCTAATTGAAGGTCCTATTTAATAGGGGTGTTTTGTCCATGGGATTTGTGTGTAGTTGTTTCTCCGTGTTTCTTACGGGACTGTTTTCGTCTTCGTCTATTATTTAGTTTTTCTTCGTAATAAAGAAGATGAGTATTCACATTCCCGCTGCGTTTTGGTCCCATCCTTACGACGAATGTGACAATTCTTGCTAAATATGGACGATTTGAGAAGTTATTCGACTGTTTTACACTCTGTGTGGGTACATAATTTATACTGCAGACCCAATATTATCAAAACATGATCAAATCATCACTTCCTTGGCTACTGATTAGATTGGAAATATAGTTAAACATTATGACTTAAAAAAACAATCAAATCCTTGTGGAAAAAAATCATACATTTAAAATCTCAAATGATAAGGGATAAACAAATACAATCACATATACTATGTTTTTAAGGCACAAATGGGTTGTAGAGATTAGACTTTTTGCCTTAGAGACCTCTGATACAGGGCAGCTTACCAACCCTGTGGAGGTAGAGGAGGGGCTGCATAAACACAGATCACACTGATGCATTACAAATGGACATGACTGAAAAAAGCCCCACCATGTAACGTAACTTTGAGTCAGTGGGAGTTGATACACCACAACATACACCAGGATAATCAAAATGATCTTCAAGGCCTTCATCTTCATGCTGTTTTTCCCCTCCCTGTCCCCATCCCCCAGCCCTGGACGTTTTAGAGCCCAGAGAACTCAGAGGTAGCATAATATCAGAGAAAAATAAATAATTGACTATGCAAAGAGAGTAGACGAACACTGGTGTAAAGTTCTCAAACACAGCAAGAACCAAGAACCATCAGCCAGATAACACTACAACACCTAACCCTGTATCTCAGGGTTTCCTACTTCAGGAAGACCACAGGGTGGACCACCGCCAGGTAGCGCTCTACACAGATGCAGCACTGGAACAGGGGACGACCAGAGAAAATGAACCCATAAGCAAAATCAGAGACTTTGTTGACAAACTCAGACAGGACATAGACGCCAGCTATGCTGAAGGCATTCAAGAGGCAGAGGAGGATCTCAGACACAGTCAGGTTGAGAGAAGAACTCTGAGGCCATCGTCCTTCCTGCGTCGGTCAGTATCAGCCACAGGATGTAGACATTGGTGGGGAGACCCAGGATGCTGTTGACTGAATAGGAAGCAGTAAATGGACAGCCTGTAAATGTGACTCAATGAAGGAGACAGGAGGAGATGTGGACATATCATTGACTTTAGATAAGTTCATCTTAACGATTTACGTAGCTGCTTTGTTTGAAAGTTCTTGAGATCGCTAAGAAAAGAGACAAACAGAAATAAAATGAGACAGAGACAAAGAGAGATAAATAGAGAGATGGGGACAGAGGAAGGGAGAGAGTTAAGTGAGATGTAGAGGGAGAGAGAAAAGAGAAAGGGAGCGGGGAGGAGGATTGTTAAACAAGCAACATGATCATGCAAAGTATTTATTCTAGCTATTATTGCATTCTCATCTGACATTGTCACGACTTCCGCCGAGGTCGGCTCCTCTCATTGTTCGGGCGGCGTTCGGCGGTCGACGTCACCGGCTTTCTAGCCATCGCCGCTCCATTTTTCATTGATCCATTTGTTTTGTCTTTGTAACCACTGTCATAGAGAGGAGACCAAATCGCAGCATTTTGAGTGCTCATGATGAAATTTATTTTAACACAGAACACTAAAGAAAATAACAAAAGCAAAAATGAAAGCACACAGTTCTGTCAGGTACACAGACTAAACAGAATACAACTACCCACAAACACAGGTGGGGGGAAAAAAAACCTACTTAAGTATGATCTCCAATTAGAGACAACGTGTACCAGCTTCATGTCTTTGTGTGAAATTGTTTATTGTTACGTGTTATTGTTGACGCGCCAGACTGGTTTGCTTATACCGTGTTGTTCACAAAGATGTTTATTGTTAAACATAAATTATTGTGACTGTTTTGCTCGTTTTTTGCACTTTTCCTATGGGCTGGAGGTTTTGACACAGTTGCGTCTGTCTGTTGGCTTCTCCTGCCTCAATAAAGTGTGCGCCTGTTTACAACTCTCTGCTCTCCTGCACCTGACTTCGCTATCAGTACGCACACACCTGACAGAATTTTACACCACCCATGGAGTCAGCAGGAGCAGGTACCCCGGTCAGAGGATTCGAGGATATAGCAAAATTTGTGTGACATACGGGCCAGGATTTAAACCGATCGCGCTTGTAGACAATGTGGCTTTTAAAGGCAACACCAAAAACAATAGTGGAGATAGCATTCAAGGTAATTGCTGCATGTGTCGGCTACAGTGGAAATTGCCTTTAAATGTCAAGCGTGATATAGTATGGTTTCGTATTGACTCCTTGATTGTAAATAGACCTCGTGTCATTGGTGTCATTAGTATGATTTTATTTTACTGGCATTTACATGTGTTTTCTATTGAAATTATGTATGATGATTGTGCTTGAAAGTTGCAATGTAGATATTGTTGTGTTGAAGAGATTAAATGCATATTTAAGGATATCCTTGATTGTCTGTCTGTCTGTCTTAAAGAGGATAAAAAAAGGATATGACCTGGTCTGAAAAAACCCAGGGCCTATCCACCCACAACACATTCTTCACAGCAGAGCATATTCTCTAAACATGACTGAGTGTTGTCATAACCAGTGGAAAATATGTGCATGTCAGATGTGGTCCATTAAGAATCTCCTTGTCTGTCTGTCTTCTCTAAAGAGAATAGATAAAGGATATGTCTGTATATGCATAATAAAAAATAACAACAATTATAATAACAAAGAATAATAATAATATTATTACAATATACTTATCCTTACAGTTAATGATCAGGTCCCACTATTATGGTGTCATAAAATTGCATTAAATCACGTGGAATACTACACCTACTTCCATATTGTGTAACTTGAGCCTGACCTGGTCTGAAAAAACTCAGGGCCTATCCATTCACAAAACATACTACACAGCACAGCATATTCTGTACAACCATACTAAACATCACTTAGTGTTGTCATAACCAGTGGAAAACATTTGCATGTCAGGTGTGGTCCATTAAGTGAGGTAATGGGCAGCATCAGTTTACAGATGGGAGCAACACAGGTGTGTTGATGGGGGTGTCTGAGCCTTATGGGCAGCATCACTCTCATCTCACCTTTTTGTAGTTAATAAATCCAATGTGAAACGTGATAACTATATTATCCTTAACTAGTACTGAAAAAGTGAATCCATTGTTCTCTAATAAAAGATAATTGGAGTAGAAAAAAATACCTGGAACATAAAATAACGTTATTAACAGGTTGCCATGCTTTAAAAATAATGGTTCTGTTCTGTAACAGTGTAGATCACTTTCATTATTGGTTACAGTTCTGTTCCTCAAAAATGTGTTGTTTTCTCGTTTTCGGTTCTTTTCCCTGAACCGGTTACAACCTGTGATCTATACACCCAGTCACTACAGGTACCCTTCATAACTCAGTTGTCGGAGAAGAATGAAAACGCTCAGTGATTTCCCCATGAGGTCAATGGTGATTTTAAAATAGCTACAGAGTTTAATGGCTGTGATAGGAGAAAACTGAGGATGGATCAGCAACATTATAGTTACTTCACAATATTAACCTTAATTACAGAGTGAAAAGAAGTTAACCTGCACAGAGTAAATATATCCCAAAACATGTGTCCTGTTTGCAATAAGGCACTTAAGTAATGCTACAAAATATTAGGAATATTCTGTCCTGAATACAAACCATTAGATTTGGGGCAAATCCAACACAACACATCACTGAGTACCAGGCCATATTTTTTACACATGGTGGTGGCTGCATCATGTTATGGGTATGCCTGTCAGTGGTAAGGACTATGGAGTTTTTTGGGACACAATTAAACAGAATAGAGCTCAGCACAGGCAAAATGTGGTTCAGTCTACTTTACAACAGTCGCTGGGAGACAAATTCCCATTTCAGTAGGAAAATTATTGAAAACATAAGGCCAAATATGCAGTGGAGTTGTTTACCAACACAATATTGAATGTTCCTTAGTGGCCTAGTTACAGTTTTGACTAAAATCGTCTTGAAAATCTATGGCAAGACTTGAAAATGACTGCCTAGCAATGATCAACAACCAACTTCAAAGAGATTGAAAAATTGTAAAAATAATAAATGGGCAAATATTGTAGAATCCAGGTGTGACAAGCTCTTATAGACTTACGCAGGCAGCTGTAATCACTGCCAAAGGTGATGTGCTGCAAATACATTTGTGTCTTTTAGATGGATTTGGGTCAAAGCATGGAACAGAGTGGAGCTGGAAGATCCACCCAGCAGACTCCCCTCACAGGAATGGTGCTGCAGAAGCAGCTGTTCGCACTGTGAAGCTGGCCTTGCACAATATGAGAGGAGAAGGACTCTTCACATGGAGTGAGTTTCGAACATTTATGTTCATGGCTGCTAACCTTGCCAATGAAAGGCCCATAGTTGCCAGGACTCAGAGCCGGGAGAACTGCATAGAATACATCAGCCCTAATTCTCTTCTGCTTGGAAGGACTGGACCTAGGGGAGACTTAGGAAGCTTTGAGTTTGAAGACTACTCCTACAAACGGTTAAGGGTCATTCAAGCGGTTCTGGAGGAAGTGGAGTCAGTTGGCTGGACCTAACCTGTTTGTGAGGAGTAAGTGGCACAGAAAGCAGCGAAACGTGGCCGTTGGAGACGTCGTCTGGCTTGCAGACCAGAACGCTTTGAGGAGTCAGTATAAGCTTGGTAGGGTCGTCAATGTCAACGCTGACAAGGAGGGCATTGTAAGAGATGCAAATATATGAACCTTCCCAAGTTATCCCATCTCAACTTTGAAGCATGTTCATGGAGACAAAGCAAAGAAACCTTCAACCAAAATCCCTCCTACAATTCTTCACAGGGACGTAGAAGAGCAGAAGTAGAGCCATCGAAGATGAAGCCGATGTGACCTTGGGTTCAAGAACCAGGAGATCAAGTGGGAGGTGTTGCGTCAAAAGAAAGGTATTCATATTAAAGGCATTCACATTTTCAACTGATTTCAAAGATAAAACACCAGCTGGGGGCGAAAGAGTGTATGCATTGTGGAACCCATCATTAGCTTGTGTTTCCCTGGGGAACATATATACTGGTGCACCTTTGTGATAGCAGGTGGTGAAATGTTTGGTGAAAAAGCATTTCACTGGAAGTCCTTCATGGAAGAGGAGACTCTCATTCATACACATTCAGCTCATTTAGGATTCTGGATACTCAACCAGTAGGCACATGGACATTGTTGTGTAAAATTGTTGCCAGTTAGGTGTTTATTTGTGTTGAGAATTGAGACCAATTGTCTAATTTAGGATATAGTATAATTTAGATAATGACTACATTGAGATTATATATTTAATTTGAAATGACCTTACTTGAAGTAATGTATATTTCTTTTTGTGTTTTGCCTTTAAAGGTTATCAACCTAATTAAGTAATTAACTGACTAACTGACTGACTGACTGACTGACTGACTGACTAAATAAAAGAAGTAAGAAGAAAATTGAGTTGTCCCTTGCGTCCTTCAGTCCTTAAAGAGGCCTTTTTCAAGTTTGGGCAAAGAGCTGCAGTGTGAACCATACACAACTTGACAGTATGTGTTATATAAACTGCATAATGTTCTCTTTCAGATACTATACAGAAATCACAATGTTTTACCTGCATGTGACTCTGAAGCAGGATTTGATAAAGCAATGCTCATTTCCCTGCATCTGTCAGTTGCAATATTCTCCCATCTCTTCATGAACAATTTGACAACTAATAAGTAACTAATAGTTTCACCGCCCAACACCATCCCTACCATGAAGCGTGCTTGTGGCAGCATCATGCTATGGGGATGCTTTTCAGCGACAGGGACTGGGAGACTGCTAAGGATGGAGTGAAAAATGAATGGATCCAAATACTTGATGAGAACCGTCATCAGACTGCAAATGACTTGGGCAAAGATTTACGTTCCGACAGCAAAATGACACCAAGCATACAGCCTAAGCAAGGCTGAAATGGCTTCAAAAAATAATGTGAAAGTCCCTGAGAGGCCCAGTCAAAGCCCAGACTTGAAACCAGTTGAGAATTCATAGAAATACTTTAAGATTGCTGTTCTCTGCCGCTCCCCATCCAATTTAAGAGTTTGAGAAAATCTGCAAGGAAGAATGGGAGAAAATCCCCAAATCCAGATGTGCAAAGCTGATACAGACATATAAAAGACAACTCAAAGCTGTTATCACCGCCAAAGGTGCTTCTAGAAAGTATTGACTCAGGGGTGGGAATGCTCATGTAAATTAGATAAAGTTGAAGTCGGAAGTTTACATACACCTTAGCCAAATACATTTAAACTCAGTTTTTCACAATTCCTAACATTTAATCCTAGTAAAAATTCCTTGTCTTAGGTCAGTTGGGATCACCACTTTATTTTAAGAATGTGGAAAAAAGCAGTCCGATATGCTCAGGGCTGATATCGCGCTGTGCAGACTGGCAGATATTATCCGGGCTAAAGTGGTTGGTGTCTGTGCTAAAGGTAAAGACTGCTAGCAGTGGCTAACAATGATTACATACAGTAGCTAGTAGCTAATTAGCAAGCTAGCTTCTGAAGGCTAGCCTCTGATGGAGGTTCCAGTTATAAAGTAGAAAAAATAGCAGATCCGTACCACATTGGGTGAGGTGGGTTGCAGGAAGGTATATTTAATTTAAAAATGAAAAAAGAGATTAATGTTTACAGAAAAACTAAAAAAGCTGAATATTTACATGGGACAAAACACGGGACAAAAACAAAGACGTCTTGCTGCTACGCCATCTTGGAAGTGATGTCTAATCTATGTCTAATCTGCCTGGGTTTTCTAATGATCAATTAGCCCTTTTAAAATGATAAACTTGTATTAGCTAACACAACGTGCCATTGGAACACAGGAGTGATGGTTGCTGATGATGGGCCTCTGTACGCCTATGTAGATATTCCATAACAAATCAGCCGTTTCCAGCTCCAACAGTCATTTACAACATTAACAATGTCTACACTGTTTTTCTGATCAATTTGATGTTATTTTAATGGACAAAAAATGTGCTTTTCTTTCATAAACAAAGACATTTCTATGTGACCCCAAACTTTTGAACGGTAGTGTATACTTGCTTAACGAAACATGGGTCCTGTGTGGCTCAGATGGTCGAGCATGCCACTTGCAGTGCCAGGGCTGTGGGTTTGACTCACATGGGGTAAAAGTCTGAAAAATGTAGAGCATGTACTCACTACTGTAAGTTGCTCTGGATAAGAGTGTCTGCTAAAATGTCCAATATATCTGCATATATGGCCACATCACATGGTTAGGAAGTCCCCTGTCTCTAGCTACTGCATAGGTGATGTCACTTAAGCCTTGTTCACGTTGGCTGTTTGAAGTGACTCAAATCCATATTTTTTGCATATCTCATTCAAATCTATTCTTTTTCCTGTAGACTCAACAGCCAAAAAGCACCTGAAATCAGATATGTGAAGCCACATTTCAAACCTCCTTCATGCGTGATTTTAAATCAGACACAAATCTGATCCCTGGCCATGCAACCTTTATTTGAACAGTCAATTCTGATTTATTTGCCCTCAAGTGTTTTTTATACTTATTTGGCATATGTTGTTGATTGCTAGCTACTATGTTGACCGTTTTGACAAGAACATGTGGTAGCTAACTGACTTGTTAATTGTTTACAAACAAATGAGTGAATGTGCTACAAAGCTAATCAGCTACCTAGCTAGCTAGTTGACTGCTGTGGCTAGCCAAAAATGACTAGTTTAAAAGTTGGATCATCATATCCATTGAGGTTTTAAAAGTGTTCTTACACTGTGATTTTGAACATTCAAAGCAAATGGGAAATGTCCAAGGCAGGCAATGTTGTCGCCTTAGCTTGCTACATAACTTCCGAGTGACAGGAAGCACGAGCACCAATCAGCCTACATCACAGCGTGCACACCCGTCATCATTATGACAACTAGAGTAGAAATGTCAACAAATGACTGCTGTCTGACCGCACACAAATCTGATTTGGTCAATTGTAACTTTCTTGGACAGTCAGTACTGTTTGGACAGTCAGTATTCTAAAACTGAATTTTACAAACAAAACAGATTTGAGCATTAAGGCCTGCGGTGTGAGGCTTCACAAAACCTCCTCAATCAATCATGGACTGTGTATGGCCTTTAGGTCCTGTTAAACAGAGTCATTTGCATAGACGTAATGACCTGCTGCACCTGTTTGTGACTCACAGGTGTTCAAGCTGAGACTAATAGACCTGTGGCCTGTTGCACAAAAGTAGAATTAAGACATCCGGGATAAATGACTCAGCTGAGCTCAATGAAGCCAAAACATGTGCGTCCAGGCTTAATTGGTTGCACAAAGACCAAGCCAGGATGAGCAGACACGGATTCATTAAGCCAGGTGAAACCAATCCTGGATAGGTGCGCGCTCACGGCTCACTCAAATAGACCCCGCCACAGATCACAGATTAACTGATTTACCATGGCAACTAGAGCCGCGTACTTTTCCCCGTCGGAAGCACAAATCCTCATGGAGGCATACGAGGAGGTAAAAGATATAATTAAGAAGAAAGGCAACACCGCCACAGTGATAAAGCAAAGAGAAAAAGCGTGGCAAAGTATTGCAGACCGCCTGAATGCGTAAGTAGTGCACAATTACATAGTCACCGCTCCGCTGAAACATCACAATTACAATTCAAATATTTAATTCATATCTCCAAAAATGCAGTTGTACTGTAATTGTGAAACGGTTAAATTTTTAATTGAAATGCACTGCAGATATGAGTGAAATTGTGTAAAGTAACTCCATCACACTGTATAAAGCTATGATAGATTTTTAGATATTTTTACTGAAAACAAGACAAAAATACCAAGTAATTTTTTGCAGTGTGACTCCATTAAATGTGTGTGTGTGTGTGTGTGTGTGTGTGTAGATTAAACATGAATGGGCCAAAACGGACATGGCAGCAGGTCAAAATCAAATACAAGAACATTCTGCAGAATGGTATGGTCCCTGACTAATATTTAACAAAGCACAAGCATATATTGTACCCAGAAGGTGCCTGCTCACACATTGTCTGTACTGTTTTAGCAGTGAAAAAGAATACCCACAGACAAGGCACGGGTGGTGGGTCACCAAAGGCTGACCTTACCCCAGCAGAGGACATGGCCTTGGAGCTAAATAAAGGCAGGCCCGTCTTAGAGGGGATCCCTAGGGGGAAAGAGACGAGCATAGGTTCCTCCCAAGATGCCACCCGCTTCATTCAAGGTATGTCCTTCCATCTCTACATGGGATACAACCACATTCATATTGAATCAATTTGGACTGTCTGACTTTGGTTTACCTATTGCCTTGCAGTGTCTGGCAGCACTGTGTTCCTGTTAGAGCCACCAGCACAAGCACCAGACGATGCTGATCCAGTGAGTACTCCATCAAAGGCATACTGTAGGCCTGGCATGTCTTGTCTACTAGCTTCAATATGAATCCGATTAAATGTGATAGGGTGAAGGCCCCAGTGCAGCAGCAACAGCACATGATGGAGACGATGAGGAGGAGGAGACCATCTCTCTGGATTCCAGAAGGCATGAGGTATCATGTTAAGACTGAAAGTACTATTTACTCTACAATGGTGAGGAGTCCTCATCAAAATCAAAAAATCTAATTTCTTTTACAGGACCCAGATGCTATACAGTGGGAAAACCAGCCTGGCAACATAGTGCGTATTAATAAAAGGACACCACATCCTGCCAAATTCCAGCTGCGCTAATTGTATTGTGTTCACAGAGCTCACAAGCTATCAGAAAGTTGTATGGCAACCACCTCCGGCGCCAAATAGAACTGGCAGACACAGACATTCAGTACAAGAAGAAAAATATGTAAAATCTTGCACTGGAGTCCGAAATAAAAAAGAGGACAATTAGGAAACTGGACCTTGAAATAAAAAAACTTGAGAGGGAGGTGAGATATGCCTTCAATGTACACTGTATGCTAACTGTAACACAAATGTATTAATCATTATTTTTCTTTCCTCCCCCAGCTCCAAGAAGATGACACAGCTCAAAATAAAAATTAGGTATATTCTCGTAAAGTCAAGTGAGCCATGACATATGAGCTCTTATTGTGAGCACACAGGACGGTGGCATCTTTCTAAGGTTTTTTTTATTTTCCCAGCAATCAGTACAACCAAGTCATCGTTATAAGGCATCGCCCTCTTTTGCCCACCCCCCCAGCACCAGGTGTGGCCACTAGCCTATATGAAGGCCCAAAATTGTGTGTTCCTTTCTGCTCTGACAATGGCATGCCCATTCGTGCGAGATGTGGTGGATGAAGAAGCACTTGTGCTGAGGAGAGCCTTCAGGCGAGAAAGGGTCTTCAGGGACCGGTTGGACCCACTGGCCTTCCCTGATGACCATCTATATGAAAGATACAGGTTTTCTGCAGATGGCATCAGGTATCTATGCAGACTACTGGGTCCCAGGATTAAGCACCGCACTGCACGGAGCCATGCACTGAGTGTGGAGCAAATGGTTTGTGTGGCCTTGCGCTTTTTTGCTAGTGGAGCCTTCCTGTACTCAGTGGGGGATGCAGAACAGCTGAACAAGGCCACAATTTGCCGCACAATAAGGAGTGTGTGTCTGGCTATCAAAGCATTAGCAGATGTCTTCATCTCCTTCCCTGGCCACAGAAGACTCTGTGACATCAAAGAGGAGTTCTATAGGATTGCAGGTAAGAGGATCTACAAATTACAGGACAACTGTTAACACATAGTAGGATACTCATTACTTTGTGTGACAGGTTTCCCCAATGTCATTGGTGCAGTGGACTGCACACACATAAGGATAAAAGCCCCCTCAGGTGCCCATGAGGCTGATTTTGTGAATAGGAAATCCTTTCACAGCATTAATGTTCAGGTGAACATAACTTTTTGATATTGTCCATTGACGAACACTCTGCATTGCCAGTGATGTGCATTGATTGGTGTAATATTCCTCATCTTATGATTTCAGATGGTCTGCAATGCTGACTGTGTGATCAGCAATGTTGTGGCAAAATGGCCTGGCTCAGTCCATGACTCCAGAATCTTTCGGGCCTCTGAAATCTATCAGTGCCTATCACAAGGTAAGCCACACAACCCCTATTTATAACCATCATGGCTGTGTCAAGAATATCACTGTGTTTATGAGGTAGTAATGATGAGATTTTGTGTTGACAGGTGAATTCTCTGGTGTGTTGCTGGGAGACAGGGGGTATGGCTGCCAGCCTTTTCTCCTGACACCTTTCACAGACCCCCAGGAAGCACAGCAGGCCTACAACCATGCCCATGCCAGGACCAGGGCCAGAGTTGAAATGACCTTTGGCCTCCTGAAGGCACGCTTTCACTGCCTTCACAAATTAAGGGTCAGCCCTGTTAGGGCATGTGATATTACTGTGGCTTGTGCTGTCCTCCACAATGTGGCCTGCCTGAGGAAGGAGAGGGCCCCCAGAGTGCCACCAGCCATGGACTGGGACAATCCGGCAATCTTCCCTGATGACGACAGTGGTCGGCTGCTGAGGGACCAATATGTGTTGAATTATTTTAGTTAGTATGTGTGCTTTCAATTTTGGTTAAATATGTCCTGCGGTGGCAGAGGAATTGGGGTTTTTTTGGGTTCGTTTTTTTACGAATTTGGCCTCTTATGATGTTTGTGCGGTATACTGTGTGTAATACAAGGCTGCAGGGAGGCTACTGCATTCATTCATTTGTCTGTTCAGTTGATGTGTATGGATTTGTCCTGCATTTATTTTAGTGTGCAGACATGCAGGGTGTGTTATATACAGACCTTTGAATGTGTATGTATCATTTTGTATAATATGCTTGGATTCTGTGCTTTCCATCTTGTAGTCACTGTGACTTCAGTTTTGAAAGGAGCTGATGGTTTACCTGCTTTGTTTTGTCCTTATTCAATAAAGGAACATAATGTTACACATTGTGTTTTTATATTCATATGGAATGTGTATTTGTTTATATGACAGAGTACTAGGGCCACACTGAAGAAAAAGGATAAAGTCATAAATTTATGAGGCTGGTTCTTTCTGCAGAAAAGCTACATATTGTTTTTACAGTTTTGATACTTATGACAATGTGATACTTAATATTCTGGCACATCAGCATGTCTTTGTTTATGAAACCATACTGAAGTACAATTTCACGAAATGCCCCACATCTGTCATTTTAACAACTGTCCTCCTTTAAAACAACCGGTTACAATATTATTACTTGTGTTTTTTTCCCCTCTGTGGCCCTAATATTCTATCATTTTATATATAGCCTTATAGTCTATGGGAAACTGTAAATTATCTAATGATAGCAACATAATCTAAAAATTATTTTTTATCCAAAATCATTGAAATTAATGATCACAAACGTTTAAATAATGACAGTGGGTCTAGTTATGTGATAACAATGTATAGTGAGCAGTGAAATAACTATTGGTGACTGCTGACTGACATTAGGGATGAGATTAAATAGATCCTGGAATTTAGCCTGGTCTGGAGCAGGCTAGCTCCACAGAATAAATCTCCATGGTAATTTATACCATAACATATCCTCCTGCCCCCTATCCATCTTTAGTGCAACCGGATTACGGATCAATTGAGCCAGGATCACCAAGATATCCTGGCTTAATCCCTTATCCTAGTTTTGTGCAACAGGCCCCTGACTTGTGTTCAGGACATATTTTGAATGGGTTTAAAAAATAAAGATGAGCATTCTCATTGGATAAGATTAGAAAGCACCTCCTCCATTTCCATCTGTTTTCCCCCTGTTATGTTGTGCCTATTGTGTGACTCAGCATTCAGTTTCTTGATGGACACAGACTTTCCAGTAGAGAGAAGAGCTCCATCAGTCGAGGTTTGAAATTGTTTTTTTTTCCTCTTCAAAATCAGAAATGTTGCTGTAAAATAAGTATTCAGTTCCCTTTTGTTCTGCAATTCTGAATCATTTTAAAGCAGGAAAAAATGTATTAGGTATAATTTATGCATGTTTTATATGAATATCTTACAGGAATTTGAATTTTCAGTTTGTATTGAGGAAACACCTTAAAATGCTATTTCAATGTATGTGTATATTGTATGATCTGGTGTTGACAGTTAATTTAATGCATTTATCCCTGTCTCGTTCTCTCTCTCTCTCTCTTTCTCTCTCTCTTTCTCTCTCTCTTTCAGCTTCCTTCACACACCAGAACTACACCAAGTGAAGAGATGAATACTTCAACTCCAGCTACCAACTCTTCCCTTCCTGAAGATCTACTGGCTGTCTACTTTTCCCAAATCAAATCAATCAGCACTGCTTCCTTTGCAATCAACATCATCCTGGGTCTCCCCACTAATGTCTACATTCAATGGCTAATAGTGACTGAAGCGGGGACTGAAGCGGTCCTCTTCTGCGTGTCTGCTATCTTTTTTTTCATCAGTCTACACGACCCCTCAATCGTTGTATTGTACTTCATGTTATTTTCTTATCGTTATCTTTTCACCAGTCGTCCCCTGTTTCAAAGCTGTATCTGTGTAGAGCGCTACCTGGCGGTGGTCCACCCTGTGGTCTTCCTGAAGTACAAACCCCTGAGATACAGGGTGGGGTGTTGTGGTGTTGTCTGGCTGATGGTGCTTGGGTCCTGTCTGTTCTTTATGCTGGTGAATGAAAGATCTGTTGTATTTTATGTTTACTGGGGAGAGGTTCTGATGTTTTTGTTAAAGCTATTCTGCTGCCTCTCAGTTCTCAGGGCTCTGAAATGTCCCGGGCCGGGGGAAGGGGAGAGGGAGGGGCGAAATGACATGAAGATGAGGGCTTTTAGGATCATTTTGATTATCATGGTGGCTATGTTGGTGAATTATCTTCCTTATGAGGTATTTAATACCTTTAAAAGGTTGTTTGACTGATGGAGATTTTCTTTGGCATCTAACATTTGTTTCACCATCAATGTGATTACTGGGTTGGTGCAGCCCCTCTACCTTCACAAGGTTAGGAAACTGCCCTATATCATGCTCTGTAAGAGAAAAAATAGGCTAGAATAGTGCAATAATTGTTTATTGATGTGTTCATGTAGGGCTCATCTGCAAAAGAGACTGTGGTCTCAACATGACTCTGCTTAAATAAAGGTCAAACGAAATACAAATTGTATAGAAAATATGACCATAACATTTTAAACTAATTACAACATGTTTGTAGCTGACATGTGGAAAAATATGTATATTTTAATCCCTTCCCACTAAAGTGGAAGAATACTTAAAAAAATATTTATAGAACTATAACTTTATATTACTTTCATATCTGTATATAATAGTGAAATGGGGCTATAATACCCACATTGTACAATGTATAATTTTTTTGAGTGTGTATTACATGTTCACTAGGTGTTTTCTTCTTTGGATAAATTGATATTTATTATGAATCCCCATTAGCTGCTGCCAAGGCATCAGCTAATCTTCCAGGGGTCCAGCAACATTAAGGCAGTTATATACAATAGAAATATGACATTACATAACACTTTCCAAACATGTGTGTGTCTGTGCCCATGTGTGTGTCTCTTCACAGTCCCTGTTGTACCGTAAGGTGTATTTTTATATATTTCTTTAAAATATGAACCTACTGCCTACATCACTTGCATGATGTGGAATAGAGTTCCATGAAGGCAGTAAATACAACAGTACTGTACATACAGTAACAATACTTTTGAGGACAAGATGGTCTTATCAATTCAGAGGGATGATACAGTGGCTTGCAAAAGTATTCACCCCCTTGGCATTTTCCTATTTTGTTGCCTTACAACCTGGAATTAAAATATATTGTTGGAGGGTTTGCATCATTTGATTCACACAACATGTCTACCACTTTGAAGATGCAAAATATTTTTTTATTGTGAAACAAACAAGAAATAAGACAAACAAACTGAAAACTTGAGCGTGCATAACTATTCACACCCCCAAAGTCAGTACTTTGTAGAGCCACCTTTTGTAGCAATTACAGCTGCAAGTCTCCTGGGGTATGTCTCTATAAGCCTGGCACATGGATTTCTGCCATTTCTTCAAGGCAAAACCGCTCAAGCTCCTTCAAGTTGGATGGGTTCCGCTTGTGTACAGCAATCTTTAAGTCATACCACAGATTTTAAATTGGATTGAGGTCTGGGCTTTGACAAGGCCATTCCAAGACATGTATGTTTCCCCTTAAACCACTCAAGTGTTGCTTTAGCAGTATGCTTAGGGTCATTGTCCTGCTGGAAGGTGAAATCTCTGGAAGACTGAAACAGGTTTCCCTCAACAATTTCCCTGTATTTAGCGCCATCCATTATTCCGTCAATTCCATCTCTTTCAAAGTACCTGCTGATGAAAAACATCCCCACAGCATGATGCTGCCACTGTTGTGGAAAATATTAAATCAAATACTTCTCAGATACAGGAGCTTGTAAATTCAATTAGACTTTATTACAAAAGTAACACAAGCCGAGCAATTACATGGAACAGCTGAATTCTTAGTACTTGGCATTTATACAGTCTTACCCTTACATAACGTCATCACTCCACTTTATGAATATTGTTGTCTTAGTTTCCATTCTCTTATTGGCTCAGACAATGGGGCATAGATTCGATTGGTGGCGTGACATGCATCGTCCTACTGGTGCCAATCGCTGATTAGCTAATATTCCTGTCCAAAGGTCTTCACAAGTTCAGACCGATGTCTATGTATGATTAACCCATGTGCGTGTCCAGGAGCCTTCACAAGCTGGCAAGTTAGTACAGAAAGCACTGATCAACCCTTAGCCCCACCCATTTATGTAATGTTTAAGAGGGTGTGAACAATTCTAAATTGGTGTAGACAAAGAAGAGCTCTCCAATAGTGGCCCAATACTAGTACCAAAACATTGAAAGACGGTTTTCTCAAAACTGAGTTTACAAGTTGATCAACTTTCAAAGCAGAATTACTTTCCAATTGTTTCCTCAAATGCAGTGTATGATACACCATTTTGTAGCTGAGTCCCTACTTTTATCCAATGTGAAAAACAGAAATTCAAATGCTGCTACATAAGACTGAATCCAAGTGGTGAGTTACAAATGGTTAAAAAGAGTAAGGCCCGCGTCCATAGAAGACACATGCCAGCTCTACTGGTAGTACTGCTACTACCAGCATATATTTATAGAACTATAACTATATATTACTTTCATATCTGTATATAATAGTGAAATGGGGCTATAATACCCACATTGTACAATGTATAATTTTTTTGAGTGTGTATTACATGTTCACTAGGTGTTTTTCTTCTTTGGATAAATGGATATTTATTATGAATCAGTGCTTTCAGGGGTAGTACCGCTACTACCAGCAGTACTACACCTGCACCTGTCGACGACACAAGTTGTTCTGCTTCCACGAGCTTCCACTAGCATCAGTAATTCTAAATTTGTTGTTAGCCCAGCTAGCAAGGACACTGACAGTTGTGAATCTGATGCAGCCGAAGAGCTACTGCCCCCTTACCCCAGAAAGCACTGAAAAATGGACAGGGATGTAGGTCCATCGAAGAGGTGCAAATATGATGATAGCTACATTGATTTGGGGTTCACTTATATTTGGAGTTGTGCCTTTTCTCAGCCACAGTGTGTTATATGTGCAAAAGTACGATCTCAAAACTCGATGAAACCTTCACTCTTGTGCAGACATTTAGATAATTTGAAAAGTATCGTTTTTCGAGCAAGAATTTTGACAACTTTTGAGTGGTAAGATACGTATAAAAGCAACAGATACCAGTAATAAGAAGGGGCCAGAAGCGTCTTATATGGTGAGCTACCAAGTGGCTAGGACAGGCAAGCCCCATACTAATGTGGAGGACTTAGTTCTTCCTGCTGCCGCGGATATGGCTGGGACAATGCTGAGGGAAAAGGCCAAAATAAACTGTACAGACAATGCCTTTATCAAACAACACTGTTTCATGGTGTATCAGTGACATGACATGTTTTGAAACAATTACAGCTTCTCATACAAGCCAGTGAATTATATGCATTACAGCTGGATGAGTTAACAGACGTGGCGGGCCTGGCACAGCTCCTGGTATATGTCTGTTACGTTCATGGGGGGTCAATTAAGGAAGACATCCTTTTCTGCAAACTACTGGAAACCAGGATAACAGGAGAGGATATTTTAAAGTACTGGACAGCTTTGTGACATCAAATGGACTTTGGTGGTCAAGATGTGTTGTTGTCTGTACTGATGGCGCAAATGCCAAGGACAGGGAGACACAGTGGAGTTGTAATGCCCGTGCAAGCAGTTGCTCCCAACGGCACTTGGGAGCACTGCAGCATCCACCGAGAGGCTCTTGCTGCCAAGGGAATGACTGATGGCTTGAAAGACGTTTTGGACACTACAGGGAACATTTTTAACTTTGTTAAAGCAATGCCCCTGAACACTTGTATATTTTCTGCACTATGCAATGATCTGGGCAGCAACCATGTAACGCTTTTACAACATACAGAAGTTCGCTGTTATCAAGGGGCAAAATATTGACACGTTTTTTAATTGAGAGACCGAATTTAAAGTTTTCTTTACTGACCACAATTTTCACTTGTCTGACCGCTTGCATGATGACGAGTTTCTCACACGACTGGCCTATCTGGGTGATGTTTTTTCTCACCTGAATGATCTGAATCTAGGATTACAGGGACCCTCCGCAACTATATTCAATGTGCGGGACAAAAATTGAGGCTATGATTAAGAAGTTGGAGTTCTTCTCTGTTTGCATCAACAAGGACAACACACAGGTCTTTCCATCATTGTATGATTTTTAGTGTGAAAATGAACTCAAGCTTACGAACAATGTCAAACGTGATATATTGCGAAACAAACGAGTTGAGTGCGCAATTACGCCGCAGGTATTTTCCCAGAACGGATGACACAAACAACTGGATTCGTTCTCCATTTCATGCCCTGCCTCCGGTCCACTTACTGATGTCTGAACACGAGAGCATCATCGAAAATTCAACAATCTGTTCTGTGAAAATGTAATTTAATCAGAAGCTACTACAGGATTTCTGGATTGGGCAGCAATCAGAGTATCCTGCCTTTGCAAACTGAACTGTTAAGACACCAATGTCCTTTGCAGCCACGTACCTATGTGAGATTTGATTCTTGGCCCTCACTAGCATGAACACTAAATACAGGCACAGACTGTGGAATCACATTTTTATTTGGCGTACCCGACGTTATTGCACGTACCCAACACGATTGGGAAAACCTGCCTTAAAGGATGTTGTTTACTACCCTATCCCCTGAAGGATGTTGTTTACTACCCTATCCCCTGAAGGATGTTGTTTACTACCCTATCCCATAAAGGATGTTGTTTACTACCCTATCCCCTAAAGGATGTTGTTTACTACCCTATCCCCTAAAGGATGTTGTTTACTACCCTATCCCCTGAAGGATGTTGTTTACTACCTGTCAAGTTGTGTATGGTTCACAATGCAGCTCTTTGCCCAAACTTGAAAAAGGCCTTTAAGGACTGAAGGACGCAAGGGACAACTCAATTTTCTTCTAACTTCTTTTATTTCTTTAGTCAGTTAGTTAGTTAATTAGTTCTTTAGTTAGCTTGATAATTAGTTAATTAGGTTGATAACCTTTAAAGGCAAAACACAAAAATAAATATACATTACTTCAAGTAAGGTCATTTCAAATTAAATACATAATCTCAATGTAGTCATATCTAAATTATACTATATACTAAATTAGACAATTGGTCTCAATTCTCAACACAAATAAACACCTAAGTTGCAACAATGTTACACAACAATGTCCATGTGCCTACCGGTTGAGTCTCCAGAATCCTAAATGAGCTGAATGTGTATGGATGAGTCTCCTCTTCCGTGAAGGACTTCCAGTGAAATGCTTTTCCACCAAACATTTCACCACCTGCTATCACAAAGGTGCACCAATATATATGTTCCCCAGGGAAACACAAGCTAATGATGGGTTCCACAATGCATACACTCTTTCGCCCCCTGCTGGTGTTTTATCTTTGAAATCAGTTGAAAATCTGAACGCCTTGAATATGAATACCTGTCTTTTGACGCAACACTACCCTATCCCCTAAAGGATGTTGTTTACTAACCTATCCCCTGAAGGATGTTGTTTACTACACTATCCCCTGAAGGATGTTGTTTACTACCCTATCCCTGAAGGATGTTGTTTCCTACCCTATCCCCTGAAGGATGTTGTTTACTACCCTATCCGCTAAAGGATCTTGTTTACTACCCTATCCCTTAAAGGATGTTGTTTACTACCCTATCCTCTAAAGGATGTTGTTTACTACCCTATCCCCTGAAGGATGTTGTTTACTACCCTATCCCCTGAAGGATCTTGTTTACTACCCTATCCCCTAAAGGATGTTGTTTACTACCCTATCCCATAAAGGATGTTGTTTACTACCCTATCCCCTGAATGATGTTGTTTACTACCCTATCCCTTAAAGGATCTTGTTTACTACCCTATCCCCTGAATGATGTTGTTTACTACCCTATCCCCTAAAGGATGTTGTTTACTACCCTATCCACTGAAGAATGTAATTTACTACCATATCCCCTGAATGATGTTGTTACCTACCCTATCCCCTGAAGGATGTTGTTTACTACCCTATCCCCTGAAGGATGTTGTTTACTACCCTATCCCCTAAAGGATGTTGTTTACTACCCTATCCGCTAAAGGATCTTGTTTACTACCCTATCCCCTAAAGGATGTTGTTTACTACCCTATCCCCTGAAGGATCTTGTTTACTACCCTATCCCCTGAATGATGTTGTTTACTACCCTATCCCTTAAAGGATGTTGTTTACCACCCTATCCCCTGAATGATGTTGTTTACTACCCTATCCCCTGAAGGATGTTGTTTCCCATCCTATTCCCTAAAGGATGTGGTTTACTACCCTATCCCCTGAAGGATGCTACTTTGTTATCAAAGCTCGAGTTTTGATATATAATATGGTCCGATTAACAATTTTGGTTTGCCAATCATATATCCAATATGCTGTGACAATGTATTAGGCCTACTGCCCAAACCTCATTCCTACAGAACGGTTTGTGTGAGGTTCATGTAAAAAAAAAAAAACTCTGAGCAGTAGATCTCAGCGTGCTTTTTGACTGCGAAAGTGATCTTGACTCAGAAAGGATGGTGACCACTGCCCTAAAGGATGTTGTTTACTACCCTATCCCCTAAAGGATGTTGTGCTCTACCCTATCCCCTAAAGTTGTGCACTATATTGGTAATAGGATGCCATGTAGGACTCCCCCTATGTTTAATATTGGGTCAGGATCAAAACCATGCTGAGGGAGGGATATTCGAAGTCATGATCATAATTTAAAATGAGAAGTATACAATTTAAATAATACATTTGGAATGAACAGAACTTAAGGACTTGTCAGAAGAGGTAGTGTTTTCAGAGACTTCCCTGCCATGCAGAAGAGAGTGAGTTTATTTTTATAATACAGAATTCCCAGTGTAGATTCAGGTTTTCAGGGTGGGAGAGGTCCAGTCATACAGATGAGAGTGAGATTATTTTTTAAATCATAAATGGTAGAATGAGAATGAACACTAAAAGCAAACAATTAAGTTATCTTTGTTTAATTATATTTGATAATATCTACATAATGCTTCAGTAATGTTTTATGAGAAGATATTGATGCATTACACGCATTCATATCATAGGTTCAACAGCATATTTAAATCTTTTCATTATCATTCTTAATGACAATGCTACTCTGAACAGTAATTTAAATAGATTGATTCTGTGGTTCAGTTTAGTTTAGTTATTTTGTTTGAAAGTAAAAGCAGTGAAGTCCAAAATGGCACCCTATTCCCTATACAGTGCACTCTTTTTAACCAAAGCACTTTGGGCCCTGGTCAAAAGTAGTGCACAAAATAGGGAATACAGTGCCAGCCAAGGTCAGTGTTCCTCCAAATGTGCTCTCATCAGACAGTCAAAGTGGCTGAGCTACAGAGGTAAACAAACATGACCAGCAGCTGAGGCTGCTGATGCAAATTCCTGGAGATGTGATGTAAAACTCTGTGTGTGTCACAGAGGTCAAGGGATCATTTAGGCAAATTAAGTTGTTGAAAATCTTCTTGTAATGAAAACCTCTATATACGTACATTAAATATATTATTATTAAATGTTACTTATTTCATTCATGTATTGTTTATAATGTTTTTCATTTCTTTACATTGACTGAGAATTCCCTTTAACAGAAATCAACTGTTGCACTGAAGTAGTGAGTCATTGGAATGTAATTCATTTAAATGGCATCTGCACGTGAAAGAGCAAGACCCCTTAAGTCAAGCCAAGCCTTATACTTTCCATGGTAACAGGAGGTTAGCTGTTTAAGAACAGTGGCTTGCTGTGCTATGGCTAGGGGAAGCTAATGGTCCGTGCATGAGTTGAACATGGAAATCAGCACATTTCCCTTGGTGCGTACGGACACCAAGGGGAAACCACACTGCTGAGCTAGCAGTATTCAAATTAGAAGGATACTGCAAAAGTAGCTAAACAAAATTGCCCCTGAAGGGATAAGTAAAGTTGCATTGAATTGACAAAAATATTACTCAGGTAAATTGTCTGGTAAATGTCTATGTTAAATGAACTAAGATTGGCTTCAATGACAAAACGGTGACACAGATTTAATAAAACACTTTATTTTCATTGTACACTGGTTTCTATTTTAATTTCTCACTCTTCTATATCATGGGAAAAGTTCTCAATTTCTTTTTTTAAATCTACCTGATTGGTAGAGTGCTGGAGAGATGGTTGTCCTTCTGGAAGGTTCTCCCATCTCCACAGAGGAACTCTGGAGCTCTGTCAGAGTGACCATCGAGTTCTTGGTCACCTCACTGACCAAGGCCCTTCTCCCCTGATTGCTCAGATTGGCCAGGCGGCCAACTCTAGGATGAGTCCAAACTAATCCCATTTAAGAATGATGGCGACCACTGTGTTCTTGGGGACCTTCAATACTGCAGATTTTTTGGGGAACACTTTACCAGATCTGTGCCCCGACACAATCCTGTCTCGAAGCTCGACTGACAATTTCTTCAACATCATGGCTTGGTTTTTCCTCTGACATGCACTGTCAGCTGTGGGACGTTATAAATACAGGTGTGCGCCTTTCCAAATCATGTCCAATCAATTGAATTATCACATGTGGACTCCAATAAAGTTGATGAAACATCTCAAAGATGATCAATGGAAACAGGATGCACCTGAGCTTATTTTCGAGTCTGATAGCAAACGGTCTGAATACTTAGGTAAATCAGGTAATTCTGTTTTTATTTATAATACATTTTCAAAAAATTCTAAAAAACTTTTTCGCTTTGTCATAATGGGGTATTATGTTTAGATTTATGAGGAAAACATTTATTTAATCCATTTTAGAATAAGGCTGTAAAGTAACAAAATATGCAAAAAGTTCAAGGGGTCTGAATACTTTCCAAATCCACTGTATCACACTTGACATTTGAAGGTAATTTCCAATTGAGCCAACATTGGAAGTGTTTACCTTGAATGATGTGAATGGGGTTACGTTACCTTTCATAATTGAATTGTCTGCAAGTGCAATAGGTTTGAGTTCTTAGGCTGGTTTTCACTCCATGTGAGTACATAAACTGCAGACCCAATATTATCTAACACATAATCTACAGGGGGGAATCAAACCATCACTTTCTAGGCCACTGATTACATTGGGAATCCATTCAAATTATTTGAAAAACAATCAAATCCATATGGAAGAAAATCATACATTTAAATTCACAAATAAATATAAAATAGAAAGTCAAATACTATATTTTTATGGTTCTAATTGGTTGAACAGATTTTTGACTTTTTGTCATAGAGACCTCAGATACAGGGCAGCTTCCCCACCCTATGAAGGTAGAGGAGGGGCTGCACAAACCCAGAGATCACACTGATGCAGAAACAAACGGACATGCCTGAAGAAAATGTCATATATGGAATGTAACTTTTAGTCGATATCACCAGTACTAGCGGGAGTTGAGACACAGTAGCATACACCAGGGTAATCAAAATGATCTTAAAGGCCTTCATCTTAATGCTGTTTGTCCCCTCCCTGTCCCCATCCCCCGGCCCTGGACGTTTCAGAGCCCAGAGTACTGAGAGACAGCAGAATGACATCAGCATAAAATAGATCAGTGACTGGCCAAGGATAAAGTAGGCGAACACTGGTAAAATGTTCTCAAACACACACAGACAGGAGAACCCAAGAACCATCAGCCAGACAACACTACAACACCCAACCCTGTATCTCAGGGGTTTGTACTTCAGGAAGAGCACAGGGTAGACCACTGCCAGGTAGCGCTCTACACAGATACAGCACTGGAACAGGGGACGACCAGCGCTCAAGAAACCAAAAGAAAAATCTGCAAGATATGCAAGTGCAATTGTAGGGATGTGATTGTTGACAAGGACGAAGACAGAAAACAAGCAGTAGAGGACCTCAGACACAGCCAAATTGAGAGTGAAGAACTCTGA
Organism: Salmo trutta; assembly: GCF_901001165.1. Classification (NCBI taxonomy): domain Eukaryota; kingdom Metazoa; phylum Chordata; class Actinopteri; order Salmoniformes; family Salmonidae; genus Salmo; species Salmo trutta. The sequence goes on from NC_042960.1 coordinate 1,998,199, forward strand.
AGTCATTGTCCCTCCCGCTCCGGTCAGTATCAGCCACAGAACGTAGACATTGGCGGGAAGACCCAGGATGATGTTGATTGTACAGGAAGCAGTGTAGATGGATGTTATTTGTGCATTGAGAGCAGCTAATGAAGAGCTGTTTGTCTCTGAGATGTTCATGTCTTCACCTTCTGTACTGGTGTGTGGGGCTTCAATATTCTACAGCAATAAAGGTGTCACTAGGATTTGTTCTGTTGGAATGCTGCAGAAATACATGAATTAATCAAAGGAATAAAATGTTTTGTTCATTCCAATTTTAACTATGTCAATTCAGGAAATTTTATTTTTGGTCCTTTAAAAGGGTTAAATAAGTAACATGTATTATTATTATTATTAATGAAATTAGATGTCATTGAATTACCTCACTCAATGTCTTATTGAACACATCTAATGATATTATCCAAATTCAACAAATCTAGCATATATTCTCATTGGTTCTTAAATCAGAGATTATGTCAGAGACAACATGAACCAACCTGAATAGACGGTGTTCTCTTCTTGTCTGACGGTGAAGGGACGACGTCAGCCTGACAAGCTGAAGCAGGAGTGCAGACATTAACACACCTTCCCTCGGTAAATCAGTGAGTTCATTTTGCATCACCTGCATTCCCTGGTGGGTGGAGATTTCACTTTAGGACCAATGGAATGGCAAAGGAACTCACCCAGTTACTCACTCCTTCCCTTCCTCCCACCCTTACTACCTCACTCGATCGCTCACTCATTCACTCACTCACTCACTCACACCCCCCCTTCCTCCCTCACCCATAACCACACCCTCAGCCACGCCCACCAAGACACCAGTGATGCTCCCGTCTGTAAACTGATGCTGCACATCACCCCACTTGGACCAAACCTCACATGCAAATGTTTTCCATTGGTTATGACAACACTAAGTGATGTTTAGTATGGTTGAAGATAGTATGTCTTGCTGTGTAGAATGTGTTATGGATGGATAGTGGTCTGAGTATTCCCAAACCAGGTCAGGTCGAAAGGTCAGGAAAAACTATTAGCCCTACTTACACAATATGGTGGTCAGTGCAGAAGTATTCAATGTCAATTGTATGACAACATTATAGCTTGAACTTCCCCATGATTTTAAGGATAAATATATTGAAATATGATTATTTTATTGCCCACACTACTAAGGGGGGGACTGTGGATCTTTCTCTGTCCGTCCATCCGTTAGTCACACGCGTACTCAGACCCCACTGATTTCGTTGAAACTTGGGTGAATTATGTGTCTTGCTATAGACATCCGGCATTTACAAAATGACACTGATTGGAAATATGGTCCCCTTTAAGAGATTTAAAATGCAAATTTTGAAATTATACGCCTCTCACCCCGTTTGACCTAAAGACATGAGATTCAGTACATAGGTCCTTCCCCTCAAAAGGAACAAATTTGAGTCAAGGACCCATAAGGTCCGCCATTATAGATTTTCTGCCATTTTCAATTTTATGAAAAAAAAACTTAAAACACAATTCTTCTGTCACCAAAACCTGATATGTGACATCTGCGGAAAAAGGTCTCTCATCACAATAGTTTCCAGAATAGTACCTAAAACAACATGGCTACTACTGACCAATAAACATTCACATGGGCGTGGTCTGGCACATAAATGCATATAAATCAGTCAAGGATATTCATATTGTAACACATTTTGGTAGACATATTGTGAACACTGTCAGGACTCGACATAATTAAGAACATTAATATCGACCACACGGTGGCAATATAACTGGCACATGATTATATTCCTTGATCTGTTTGACTCGGGGTGCTGAAATTTGGCACACATACTCAGGGATATGAATTTAGTTAACCCACACTATATCTCAGACACCACTGGCCCAATTTTGATAAAACTTGGGTGAATGATGCGTCTTGCCATACAGACCTGTCATTTAAAACAAATAATACACTGATAGGCCCAACGGGGCGCTATAGCAACCAACTGTACGTACGTTAGTCACATGCAAAATCTCAGACACTAATGACCCGATTTTGATGAAACTTGGGTGATTGATGCATCTTACCATTGAGAGCTGACATTTACAAAATGACACTGATTAGCCCAAGGTGGGTGCTGCACCATTCGTAGGACACTACATCTTTACTGTTGCCTATTTTGATCATGGGTAGTTATACGCCCGGCAGTCATGCGAGACAGAACTTCATTATCAAGTTGTCTTCAAGCTCTCTGTCTCACAACACTGATTGAGGAGGTTGTGTGGAGGACTATGTCCTTTTTCATTCTCTTAGTTCTTTCTTATTTTTATTTTCATGGTGGAGGCTAAGACATTGTTATTGTCCCCATTATGAAATCAGAGGTGAGACTATGGATTTGTCTCCGTCCATTCATAAGTTAGTCACATGCAATATCTCAGACACCACTGGCCAGATTTTTATGAAACATGGGTGAATAATCCGTCTTGTCAAATAGAGCCGGCATTTTCAAAATTACACTGATAGGCTCAAGAGGGGCGCTATAGTAATCAACTGAGATGACAATCTTTGATCAAGCATATCTCCTGTCCCGTTTGTGCCAGAATTGTTGTCACTAATTGCCCTCGTGGGGGCTGCTGCATAATTTCTGGGGGAATACATGTTTATTGTTACATATTATAATTATTGCTATTATTTATTATAAATATAAAGACATATACTTTATTTTTCCCCTTTAAATAATACAGACAGAGAGGGAGTTCCTTAATAAGTATTTATTGAACACATCATCGACAACAATATCTAAATTGTTACATTCAACAACAATCATGAGCCATAATTTCAAGAGGAAACACATGTAAATGATTGGTGCAGTCTGTTTCTGCATTAGCCAGCTGAATTGTCTGTCAATCGCCAGTAAAACATCACGCTGAAGTTGAAATAGAATGACATCAGGTCTATTTACAAACAAGTACATTGTGGCCAGGATTCAATACGAAACGACGATATATCATGGTTGACATTTAAAGGTAATTTCCAGTTAAGCCAACATGTGCAGCGTTTTCCTTGAATGCCATTTCCGCGAACACGGTATCATTGCTTTTAAAAGCTGCATTGTCTATAAGCGGGATCGGAGATTAATCCCGGCCTATATATCACAATGTTCTTGTTAAATATGGACCATTTGAGAAGTTCATGGGCTGGTTTACACTCTATGTGGGTACATAAACTAGAGACAAAATATTATTAAAACGTAATCTACAGTGGGGGATATCAAACCATCCCTTTCCAGGCTACTGATTACAATAAAAATACATTCAAACACCATGAATTGGAAAATAATAACATACATATGAAAAGAAAATCATACATTTATTTCACAAATTAATGTGAAAAAACACAGAACTTAAATATAATAACATATACTAAATTTTTAAAGCATTAATGTGTTGAAGAGCTTAGACTTTTTGTCTTAGAGACCTCTGATACAGGACAGCTTCGCAACCCTGTGGAGGTAGAGGACGGGCTGCACAAACCCAGAGATAACACTGATGCTGAAACAAATGGACATTCCTGAAAAAAACACCATATTTGTAAAGTAATTGTGAGTCAGTGACATCAATGCCAGTGGGAGTTGAGACACCACAGCATACACCAGGATAATCAAAATGATCTTAAAGGCCTTCATCTTCATGCTGTTTGTCCCCTCCCTGTCCCCATCCCCCGGCCCTGGACGTTTCAGAGCCCAGAGAACTGAGAGGCAGCAGAATGACATCAGAGAAAAATAGATCAGTGACTGGACAAAGACAGAGTAGAAGAACACTGGTGAAAGATTCTCAAACAAAGAAAAACAGCAGGACCCAAGAACCATCAGCCAGACAACACTACAACACCCCACCCTGTATCTCAGGGGTTTGTACTTCAGGAAGACCACAGGGTGAACCACCGCCAGGTAGCGCTCCACACAGATACAGCACTGGAACAGGGGACGACCAGTGTTAAAGAAACCGTAAGAAAATGCTCCAAGATATGCAAGTGCAGTTGTAGGTATGTGCATGTTGACAAGGACAAAGACAGAAAACAGGCAGTAGAGGACATCCAACACGGCCAGGTTAAGAGAGAAGAAGTCTGAGGCCATTGTCCCTCTCACTCCAGTCGGTATCAGCCACAGGACATAGACATTTGTGGGGAGACCCAGGATGAGGTTGATTGTATAGGAGGCAGTGTAGATGGATATGATTTGTGCATAGAGAGCAGATACTGAAGAACTGTTTGTCTCTGAGATGTTCATGTCTTCACCTTCTGTACTGGTGAGTGGGGCTTCAATATTCTACAAAAATAAAGAAGTTTCACTAAGGTTTGTTAAGTTGCAATGCAGCAGTAAAACATGGATGAATCAATCATGAATCAATCCATTTCAACTCAATCAATTAGAAAATGTATCATTACCAGCACTAAAAAAGTGACTTTGGGTCATTAAAAGTGCAATATAAATAATGTGTTATTATTAATAAAATGACATGTTATTGAATTTACTCACTCAATGTCTTTTTGAAAACCTCTAATGATATTATCTAATTGAACAAATCTAGCACATATTCTCATTGGTTCTTAAATCAGATTATGTCAGAGACAATATGAACCAACCTGAATAGACGGTGTTCTCTTCTTGTCTAAAGGTGAAGGGACGACATCAGCTTGACAAGCTGAAGCAGGAGTGCAGACATTAACACACCTTCACTCGGTCTCTCAGTGAGGTTTTTTTGCATCACCTGGTGCCCCTGGTGGGTGGAGATTTCAAAATTAGGACCAATGGAAAGGCAAAGGAACTCAACCACTCCCTCCCTCCCTTCCGTCAACTGTCCCTGCCTCCACCCACCTTTCCCTTCCCTCACCAACAACCACACCCTCAGCCACCCTCACCAATACACTTGTGTTGCCGCAGTCTGTGAACTGTAGATGCCAATCACCTCACTAGATGGATCACATCTTACATGCAAATGTTTTCCACTGGCTATGACAACAGTAAGTGATGTTTAGTATTTGGTTGAAGATAATATACTGTGTTGTGTAGAATGTGTTGTGGATGGATAGGGCCCTGAGTTTTTCCAGACCAGGTCAAAAGGTCAAGTAAAACTACAAGATCTAGTTACACAATATGGTGGTCAGTGCATAAGTATTCAATGTCAATTTTATGACACCATTTATAGCTGGAACTGCCAATTGATTCCAAGGATTAATATATAGAAAAGTTATTATTTTATTATTGTCACGTCCTGACCATGGTAAGCTGTTATTTTCTATGGTAGACTGGTCAGGGCGTGACAGGGGGTGTTTTCTATGTTTTGTATTTCTATGTTCGGGTTCTAGTTTTCTATTTCTATGTTGGGTTTGTTTGGGATGATCTCCAATTAGAGGCATCTGGTCCTCATTGTCTCCAATTGGAGATCATACTTAAGTATGTTTTTTTTACACCTGGGTTTGTGGGATCTTGTTTTTGCACAGCTCTGTAAAGCCTGCAGAACGTGACGTTCGTTTTCCATTTGTTCGTTGTTTTGCTTTAGTGTTCTGAGTTAAAAATAAATATTTATCATGAGCACTCAACACGCTGCAGCTTGGTATACTCCTTACGACAATCGTCACAATTATTTGTTAATACAAAACAAATCATTACAGAAATATCCTTTATTTTTCCTCTTTAAAGAACACAGACCGACAGGGAGATCCTTATTAAGAATGTATTTAAGCACATCAACCCAACAGTATTTACATTGTAACTTTCAAGCACAATCATGACCTATAATTTCAAGAGAAAACACATGTAAATGTTTGGAGCCAGTCAGTTTCTGCATTAGCCAGCTGAGTTGTCTCAATTGTCCAAGTGAGCCTATCAAAATGGTGTCCTTGCTAATGTTGAAACAGAATGACACCTGGTACATTTATAGAACTAGTATTAATGTATATATCATAATATATCATAATTTGTATTCTACAGTGCATGATGAGGATGTTGGTGGTGCAACTAAAGGCCTACTTGACAAAGCCAGCATTGGGAAATGCTACATGCTTGACAATTATAATTTTTATAAATGTATGATATGACACACTAAAGGATAAATATTAGTTATTCATCAATGTGTACAGTATAAAATGCTTACTGGTAGACATAGAATTGTAAAGAGATCAAAATGTATCTGCAAAGGTTAATGACAGTTTCTTCTGACATTTGGTCGCTGTTTGTTGGCTGTAGCCTCCTCACATGTTATAGTAGTATAGTAATGAGGTCTGGATGTTGTATCTGCTTTACAACAAGTAACAGAAGGATACATGTGTATTTCATCAGAAGCATTTATTAAATATCCAAAGAAGAAAAACAGCAAGTGTAATATACACACTTTAAAAGCCTTGTAGAACATGGGCATTATCGCCCCATTTCACTATTGAACACAGATATTAATGTAATCTATAGTTCTAGCTCTAGTAAGAATATTCAGAAGGTATTCTTCCACCTTAGTGGGAAGGCATTCAATTATACATATTGCTATCTGCTATCTAATCAAACATTGTCTGTTTGCTGCAACTAGTTTATATTTCAATTGTATTTTATTCATCTTTTTTAAGCCAGTGAGTCATACTGAGACTAAGATCTCTTTTGCAGATGAGCCCTGCATGAAAACACCAATAAACAATACTTACACTATTCAAATCTATATACACATCAATTACACTATTCATATCTATATACACATCAATTACACTATTCAAATCTATATACACATCAATTACACTATTCATATCTATTTACACGTCAATTACACTATTCATATCTATATACACGTTAATTACACTATTCATATCTATTTACACGTCAATTACACTATAAATATCTATATACACATTAATTACACTATTCATATCTATTTACACGTCAATTACACTATAAATATCTATATACACGTCAATTACACTATTCATATCTATTTACACGTCAATTACACTATTCATATCTATATGCACATCAATTACACTATTCATATCTATATGCACATCAATTACACTATTCATATCTATATGCACATCAATTACACTATTCATATCTATATGCACATCATTACACTATTCATATCTATATACACATCAATTACACTATTCATATCTATATACACGTCAATTACGCTATTCATATCTATAAACACATCAATTACACTACTCATATCTATATACACATCAATTACACTATTCATATATATTTACACGTCAATTACACTACTCATATCTATATACACATCAATTACACTATTCATATCTATAAACACATCAATTACACTATTCATATCTATAAACACATCAATTACACTATTCATATCTATATACACATCAATTACACTACTCATATCTATATACACATCAATTACACTATTCATATATATTTACACATCAATTACACTATTCATATCTATTTACACGTCAATTACACTATTCATATCTATATACACGTTAATTACACTATTCATATCTATTTACACGTCAATTACACTATAAATATCTATATACACATTAATTACACTATTCATATCTATTTACACGTCAATTACACTATAAATATCTATATACACGTCAATTACACTATTCATATCTATATACAGGTCAATTACACTATTCATATCTATATACACATCAATTACACTATTCATATCTATTTACACGTCAATTACACTATTCATATCTATATACACGTCAATTACACTATTCATATCTATTTACACGTCAATTACACTATTCATATCTATATGCACATCAATTACACTATTCATATCTATATGCACATCAATTACACTATTCATATCTATATGCACATCATTACACTATTCATATCTATATACACATCAATTACACTATTCATATCTATATACACGTCAATTACACTACTCATATCTATATACACATCAATTACACTATTCATATCTATAAACACATCAATTACACTATTCATATCTATATACACATCAATTACACTACTCATATCTATATACACATCAATTACACTATTCATATATATTTACACGTCAATTACACTATTCATATCTATATACACGTCAATTACACTATTCATATCTATTTACACGTCAATTACACTATAAATATCTATATACACGTCAATTACACTATTCATATCTATTTACACGTCAATTACACTATTCATATCTATATACACGTCAATTACACTATTCATATCTATTTACACGTCAATTACACTATAAATATCTATATACACGTCAATTACACTATTCATATCTATATACACATCAATTACACTATTCATATCTATATACACATCAATTACACTATTCAAATCTATATACACATCAATTACACTATTCACACTTGGAATCAGGTGGTAGGTCTACTGGAATACATAAAGTCTATTATCTTGTCTCGATTATCTCTTAGAGACCGCTGATACAGGACAGTTTCCCAGTCCTGTGGGGGTAAAGGAGTGGCTGCACCAACCCAGTAATCACAGTGATGGTGTAACAAATGTTTAAGACAATAAAAAAAACTCTCTATCGTTCAAATAACCTTTTAAAGGTAGAGTTACCTCATAAGGAAGATAACTCACCATCATAGACAACATGATCACCAAAATGATCCTGAAGGCCCTCATCTTTATGTTATTTGTCCCTTCTATCTCCTCTTCCTCGACCCGGGACATTTCAGAGCCCTGAGAACTGACAGGCAGCAGAATAGCTTCAACAAAAACAGTCAGAAACTCACCGCAGTAAACATAAAATTAAAAAATGTTTCACTCCCAAACATACAAAACAAGCAGGACCCAAGCACCATCAGCCAGACAACACCACAACACCCCACCCTGTATCTCAGGGGTTTGTACTTCAGGTAGACCACAGGGTAGACCACTGCCAGGTAGCGCTCCACACAGACACAGCTTTGAAACAGGGGACGACTGGTAAAGAGAAAACCATCAGTAAATAGGATGATGTACATGATAACGATTGTGGGGTGGTGTAGCCAGATAAAATACAAGATAGAAAACAGGCTTCCACTCTTGTCAACATCAGCCACAGGACGTAGATATTTTTGGGGAGTCCCAGGATGACGTTGATTGCATAGGAAGCAATGCTGAATGATTGATCTTGGGACAAGTAGGCAGCAAATGGATAATTAGGGAGGGAAGAGTTTGCAGCTGAGTTTGAAGTATTCATCTCTTCACTTGGTGCACTTCTGATGTGTAATGGGAAGCTGAGAAAGAGAGAGAGAGAGAGAGAAAAAAAATGCATTACATTAACTGTCAACACCAGATTGCAAAATATACATTTACGTTTTAAATTGCTTTTAAAAGGTATTTTCTCAATACAAATTGGAAAGAAATATTCCTGTAAGAAATTCTAATCAAACATTCATAAACTATAACATGCAGACATAACTTGTACTGAAAACAAAGTGGAGAACCTCAGAAGTGAACTGAATACTTCAGCAACAATGTCAAACCTCGACTGATGGAGCTCTTCTCTCTACTGGAAAGTCTGTGTCCATCAAGAACTGAATGGTGGTTCACACACACAACAGGCACAACATAACAAGGACAAAACAAATGGAAATGGAGGAGGTGCTTCCTAACCTTATCCAATGAGAATGCTCATCTTAGTTTGTAAAAGCAGTGGTTCGCGCTTTCAGTTTTGCACGAATGCTGCCATCAATCCACGGTTTCTGGTTGGGGAATGTTTTAATAGACGCTGTGGGTACATCATCACCGATGGACCGAATCAGCGTATTCATCAATGTTGTTGTTTGACGCTATGCAGAACATATCCCAGTCCACGTGATCGAAGCAATCTTGAAGCGTGGAATCCGAATGGTCGGACCAGCGTTGAACAGACCTGAGCGCGGATGATTCCTGTTTTAGTTTCTGTCTATAGGCTGGGAGCAGCAAAATGGAGTCGTGGTCAGCCTTTCCAAAAGGGGAGCGGGGGAGGGCTTTATATGCGTCGCGGAAGTTAGAATAACAATGTTCCAGCGTTTTTCGAGCCCGGGTCACGCAATCGATATGCTGATAAAATTTAGGGAGCCTTGTTTTCAGATTAGCCTTGTTAAAGCCCTCAGCTACAATAAATGCAGCCTCTTGGGTCGCTGGCTGGAATCCGATCCATTGTAATGAGTGGTGGGCCAAACAGAGGATCCACTTCGGGAAAGTCGTATTCCTGGTCTTAATGTTGGTGAGTTGACGCTGCTCTTATATCCAATAGTTCCTCCCGACTGTATGTAATAAAATCTAAGATTTCCTGGGGTAATAATGTAAGAAATAACACATCAAAAAAACTAAATACTGCATAGATTCCTAGGAACGCGAAGCGAGGCGGCCATCTCTGTCGGCGCCAGAAGAGAGAACATCCCTGGTCATAACTACTGCCACTGATTTGGAGCTCACTAAACACAAATGCTTTGTTTGTAAATTATGTTGTAGTCTGCATATCCGTTAAAAAAAGAAGAAAATTGTGCCTTCTGGTTTGCTTAATAAGAAATGTGAAAATATTTTGTACTTGTACTTTTACTTCTGATACTTTAGTATATGTTTGCAAAAAGTATCTTTACTTTTACTCAAGTATGACAATTGTGACCCGAATCAAGAAAGTAGGCTTATGTCGCAAGTCACAACTTCACAGGAGAGCTGTTTGAACGTACACATAATTTTTTATCAAAATGCGATAACCTGTTTAGGATAGGGGGCAGTATTTTCACGGCCGGATGAAAAAACGTACCCGATTTAAACTGGTTACTACTCTTGCCCAGAAACGAGAATATGCATATTATTAGTAGATTTGGATAGAAAACACTCTGAAGATTCTAAAACTGTTTGAATGGTGTCTGTGAGTATAGCAGAACTCATATGGCAGGCAAAAACCTGAGAAAATTCCAAGCAGGAAGTGGAAAGTCTGAGAATTCTGGTTCTTCTTTTGATTCTCTATCAAAACTACAGTATCTGTGGGTTTACGTTGCACTTTCTAAGGCTTCCATTGGCTGTCTAAAGCCTTCAGATAGCGGATTGAGCCTTCTCCTGTCTCTGGGCAGAGTATAGTAGCTCAGTCTCTGAGTAGTCTGCCTGAGGACAAAGGGATTGAATATGCGTGTTCCCGCGAGCACGCTGTTTTTCTTTTTCTCCTTGAATGAATACACTATTGTCCGGTTGGAATATTATCGCAATTTTACGATAAAAATACCATAAAAAAAAAATTTAAACAGCGTTTGACATGCTTCTAAGTACGGTAATGGAACTATTTGACTTTTTGTGTCTCTCGAGGTATTTGGACATAAATATGGATTATTTGGAACAAAAACAAAATTTCTTGTGGAAGTAGCAGTCCTGGGAGTGCATTCTGACGAAGATCAGCAAAGGTAATACAATATTTCTAATACTAATTCTGAGTTTAGTTTGCGCCGAACTTGGCGGGTGTCAAAATAGCTCGCCGTGAGCTATCTACTCAGAATATTGAAAAATTTGCTTTCGCCGAAAAGCTATTTTAAAATCTGATACAGCGATTGCATAAAGGAGTTCTGTATCTATAATTCTTAAAATAATTGTTATGTATTTTGTCAATGTTTATGATGAGTATTTTTGTAAATTCACCGGAAGTTTTTGGTGGGAATACTTTTCTGAACATCACACGCCAATGTAAAAAGCTGTTTTTGGATATAAATATGAACTTGATTGAACAAAACATACATGTATTGTATAACATAATGTCCTAGGAGTGTCATCTGATGAAGATCATCAAAGGTTAGTGCTTCATTTAGCTGTGGTTTGGGTTTTATTGACATATATGCTTGCTTGGAAAATGGCTGTGTGATTATTTTTGTCTATGTACTCTCCTAACATAATCTAATGTTTTGCTTTCGCTGTAAAGCCTTTTTGAAATCGGACAACGTGGTTGGATTCAGGAGAGCTTTACCTTTCAAATGGTGTAAAATAGTCGTATTTTTGAAAAATTGAAATTATTGGATTTTTGAGGTTTTTGTACTTCGCGCCATGCGATCACATTGGCTGTTGGCTAGGGGTTCCGTTGGAACGCCTAGATGTAAGAGGATAATTTTGGCTGAAATGCCTTCTCGAAAATGCCTTCTCGAACATGTGAATTTTCATGTGACTTAATATCAAACGTGTATGCCATCTGTAAATACGAATACAATTGTTAAATTACGAGCATAGTTGGTTTAGCCACAGAAAAAGCCAGCAACCTTCCCGCTAGCCATGATTGGCTGAGATAATGAGTGGGCTTGACATGCCGGAGATGAGTTTGGATTGGTCTGCCACATAGCGCTCGTCTGTCTATTGGAGCTGGTCAGTATGTTTAGGTAATCGTGTTGAACGCTGCTTTAAAAAATATATATTGCGTAGTAAACCTGCATAAACCTAACATCAAGTTAAATTGTCCTGTTAGCTAGCTAACGTTAGCTAATGTTACGTTAATGCTCTCCACTTTCTGGAGGACCGAGTTTTGAAATCAGTGGAATTCGAGTTTGATAGGTAAGGAGATGGAGGAAACACTAGTCTGGATTTCATCATCAAACTAAGGGCTACCATGCATGGCATCAGACAGGAGACGTGTCCAACCATGCTGTATACTGGTAAGATGTTCAGACATTACACGTTTCTAATTTTGACAGAAAGTGGTTTCATTTCAAGTGTACTGGTAGCTAGCTAACGTTAGCTGGCTGGGTCGCTAGCTAACGTTATGTAAATGATCTTATTCTTCCTATCAGACACAATTGCTTGACTAGTTATTGCCATAGAACCTGGTTGTTTAGCTACCTGCAGATTCATGCATGGTAGTAACATCATGAGTTGTGATTATGGTCCATTGTTTAGCTAGCTAGCTAGCTACATGTCTTAACAGAAGTCTCCACTCTTATTTTGACAAAGCATTTTCATTTCAAGTTAAAGTGTACTGTTTGCTAGCTAGCTAATGTTAGTTGGCTGGCTGGCTTGCTTGCTAACGTTACGTGATGCATTGGGATTCATTGTTTACCTAGCTAGCTATCTAGCTACATTTCTTAACAAAAGACTCTCGTCTTGGTGTGCCAGAGCGCAGAATAACTCATGAATTTTTGAACGCTCAACACCCATTGAATATGTCCGCTATCAGTTAACGTCCGCAACAAAGCATAATTCAATTTTTGCCAGCAGCACAGTTATAGTCACCAACGCTCTGGATAACATGAAAAAAGCCTAACCAGCTCTGCTAGGGTGAGTAAAATGGTCAGAGTGGGGTGTTCTCTCATTTTGTGTCTGGAAATAGCTAGCCAATGTTAGCCAGTTAGCTTGGGTGCTTGACTGTAGTTGTAAGGTCAGAGCTTTCGCAACAACCCTACTTATTGGCCAGAACATCCAGTGTGCGTTCTGAACGCGAAACGCTCTCAATTTATTAACAGTCAATCTGACAGCAAAGTTGCAGTCACCATCGCTCTGATAACATAACAGCCTAACCAGCTCTGCTAGGGCGAGTAATGTTCAGTGAGCTGTTCTCTCTCTCTTAGATGTCTGAAAGTAGCTGGCATGTTAGTATAGAACGGTTGGATCAAACCTTAAAGAGATGGGTGGGGCAAGGGCTTAAGAGGGTGTGAACGACGCTGAATGGGTGTAGACAAAGAGGGCTCTCCAATAGTAGTACCTAAACATTGAATACGGTTTTCTCAAAAGTGAGTTTACAAGTTGATCAACTTTCAAAGCGGAATTACTTTCCCATTATTTCCTCAAATACAGTGTATGATATACCATTTTGTAGCTCTGAGTCTCTACTTTTATCCAATGTTAAAAGAAACAGAAATTCACATGTTGCTACATAAGCCCGAATCCAGGTGGTGAGTCACAATTGGGTACTTCTTCCACCACTGAAAATAAGTGACTTGGGGTCCTTGAAAATATATGTATTATTATTGTTATTTTTATAATTAATAAAATGGCATGTTATTGAATTAACTTATTGAACACATCTAATGATATTATCTAAATTCAACAAATCTAGAATATAGTATATTCTCTTTGATTCTTAAATCAGAGATAAAGTTAGAGACAAAATGAACAAACCTGAAGATACGGTGTTCTCTTCTTGTCTGAAGGTGAAGGGACGATGTTAGTTTGACAAGCTGAAGCAGGAGTGCAGACATTAACACACTGTCACTCAGTCTCTCAGTGAGTTTGTTTTGCATCACCCACACAACAGTACCTCCCTTTCTTGCTCACTCACTCACACACTCACACACTCACTCCCCCCCGCCCTCCCACCCTCCCTTTCTCCCTCACCCATAACCACACCCTCAGCCACGCCCACCAAGACACCTGTGTTGCTCCCATCTATAAACTGACGATGCCCATCACCTCACTTAATGGACCAAACAAGACATGCAAAATGTTTTCCACTGGTTATGACAACACAAAGTGATGTTTAGTATGGTTGAAGAGAATATTCCGTGCTGTGTAGAATGTGTTATGGATAGATAGGGGCCTGATTATTCCTAAACCAGATCAGGTCAAAAGTTCTATGACACCAACATTTTATGACACCATTATAGCTGGAACTACCCTTAGATTTGAAGGATTAATATATTGAAATAAGATTATTTTATTGCCCACGCTATAAAATAGGGGGGTGGAATGTGGATCCGTCCGTCTGTTTGTTTGTGACACGCGATATCTCAGACACCGCTGTCCCGATTTTGATGAAACTTCGGTGAACTATGCATCTTGCTATAGACAACCGGAATTTACAAAATTGGAATGATGGTGGTGCTATAAGAACAGATTTCAAATCCAAACTTTGAAAGATCATGCCTCTCCCCCCGTTTAACCAAAAGTAATGAAATTCGGTATGTAGGTCCCTCCCCTCACAAGGAACACATTTGCCTCAGTGACACATAAGGTACGCCACGATGAATTTTGAATTCGGTGAAAAAAACTTCTGTCACCAAATTACTGATCTGCACAAAACCATCTATGGACAAATGTTTCTCATCACAATATTTTCCAGAACAGCACCTAAAACAACATGGCTGCTATTGACCAATAAACATTCACATGGGCGTGGTCTGGAAAATAAATGCATATCAAGGATATTATTTTATAACACAATTTGGTAGACATGTTGTGAACACTGTCAAGACTCAATATATGCAAGAACATTCATGCCGACCACACAGTGGCAATATAACTGGCACTTGATTATATTTCTTGATCTGTTTGTCTAGGAGTGCTAACATTTGGCACACATGCTCAGGGATATGAGTCTAGCTAACCCACACTATGGTCTCAAACACCACTGGACCGATTTTGATTAAACTTGGGTGAATGATCAAATCAAATCAAATCAAATCAAATTTATTTATATAGCCCTTCGTACATCAGCTGAAATCTCAAAGTGCTGTACAGAAACCCAGCCTAAAACCCCAAACAGCAAGCAATGCATGTGAAAGAAGCACGGTGGCTGGGAAAAACTCCCTAGGAAAAACTCCTGAGAAAGGCCAAAAACCTAGGAAGAAACCTAGAGAGGAACCAGGCTATGAGGGGTGGCCAGTCCTCTTCTGGCTGTGCCGGGTGGATATTATAACAGAACATGGTCAAGATGTTAAAATGTTCGTAAATGACCAGCATGGTCAAATAATAATAATCATAGTAATTGTCGAGGGTGCAACAAGCACGTCCGGTGAACAGGTCAGGGTTCCGTAGCCGCAGGCAGAACAGTTGAAACTGGAGCAGCAGCATGGCCAGGTGGACTGGGGACAGCAAGGAGTCATCATGCCAGGTAGTCCTAGGGCTCAGGTCCTCCGAGAGAAAGAAAGAAAGAAAGAGAGAATTAGAGAGAGCATATTTACATTCACACAGGACACCGGATAAGACAAGAGAATACTCCAGATGTAACAGACTGACCCTAGCCCCCCGACACATAAACTACTGCAGCATAAATACTGGAGGCTGAGACAGGAGGGATCAGAAGACACTGTGGCCCCATCCGATGATACCCCCGGACAGGGCCAAACAGGCAGGATATAACCCCACCCACTTTGCCAAAGCACAGCCCCCACACCACTAGAGGGATATCTACAACCACCAACTTACCGTCCGAAGACAAGGCCGAGTATAGCCCACAAAGATGTCCGCCACGGCACAACCCAAGGGGGGGGCACCAACCCAGACAGGAAGACCACGTCAGTGGCTCTACCTACTCAAGTGACGCACCCCTCCCATGGACGGCATGGAAGAACACCAGTAAGTCAGTGACTCAGCCCCTGTAAAAGGGTTAGAGGCAGAGAATCCCAGTGGGAAGAGGGGAACCGACAAGGCAGAGACAGCAAGGGCGGTTCGTTGCTCCAGCCTTTCCGTTCACCTTCACACTCCTGGGCCAGACTATACTTAATCATAGGACCTACTGAAGAGATAAGTCTTCAGTAAAGACTTAAAGGTTGAGACTGAGTCTGCGTCTCTCACATGGGTAGGCAGACCATTCCATAAAAATGGAGCTCTATAGGAGAAAGCCCTACCTCCAGCCGTTTGCTTAGAAATTCTAGGGACAATTAGGAGGCCTGCGTCTTGTGACCGTAGCGTACGTGTAGGTATGTACGGCAGGACCAAATCGGAAAGATAGGTAGGAGCAAGCCCATGTAATGCTTTGTAGGTTAGCAGTAAAACCTTGAAATCAGCCCTTGCCTTAACAGGAAGCCAGTGTAGGGAAGCTAGCACTGGAGTAATATGATCAAATTTTTTGGTTCTAGTCAGGATTCTAGCAGCCGTATTTAGCACTAACTGAAGTTTGTTTAGTGCTTTATCCGGGTAGCCGGAAAGTAGAGCATTGCAGTAGTCGAGCCTAGAAGTAACAAAAGCATGGATTAATTTTTCTGCGTCATTTTTGGACAGAAAGTTTCTGATTTTTGCAATGTTACGTAGATGGAAAAAAGCTGTCCTTGAAGCAGTCTTGATATGTTCTTCAAAAGAGAGATCAGGGTCCAGAGTAACGCCGAGGTCCTTCACAGTTTTATTTGAGACGACTGTACAACCATCCAGATTAATTGTCAGATTCAACAGAAGATCTCTTTGTTTCTTGGGACCTAGGACAAGCATCTCTGTTTTGTCCGAGTTTAAAAGTAGAAAATTTGCAGCCATCCACTTCCTTATGTCTGAAACACAGGCTTCTAGCGAGAGCAATTTTGGGGCTTCACCATGTTTCATTGAAATGTACAGCTGTGTGTCGTCCGCATAGCAGTGAAATTTAACATTATGTTTTCGAATGACATCCCCAAGAGGTAAAATATATAGTGAAAACAATAGTGGTCCTAGAACGGAACCTTGAGGAACACCGAAATTTACAATTGATTTGTCAGAGGACGAACCATTCACAGAGACAAACTGATATCTTTCCGACAGATAAGATCTAAACCAGGCCAGAACTTGTCCATGTAGACCAATTTGGGTTTCCAATCTCTCCAAAAGAATGTGGTGATCGATGGTATCAAAAGCGGCACTAAGATCTAGGAGCATGAGGACAGATGCAGAGCCTCGGTCTGACGTCATTAAAAGGTCATTTACCACCTTCACAAGTGCAGTCTCAGTGCTATGATGGGGTCTAAAACCAGACTGAAGCGTTTCGTATACATTGTTTGTCTTCAGGAAGGCAGTGAGTTGCTGCGCAACAACTTTTTCTAAAATTTTTGAGAGGAATGGAAGATTCGATATAGGCCGATAGTTTTTTATAATTTCTGGGTCAAGATTCGGCTTTTTCAAGAGAGGCTTTATTACTGCCACTTTTAGTGAGCTTGGTACACATCCGGTGGATAGAGAGCCGTTTATTATGTTCAACATAGGAGGGCCAAGCACAGGAAGCAGCTCTTTCAGTAGTTTAGTTGGAATAGGGTCCAGTATGCAGCTTGAGGGTTTGGAGGCCATGATTATTTTCATCATTGTGTCAAGAGATATAGTACTAAAACACTTTAGTATCTCCCTTGAGCCAAGGTCCTGGCAGAGTTGTGCAGACTCTGGACAATGAAGCCCTGGAGGAATACCCAGATTTAAAGAGGAGTCCGTAATTTGCTTTCTAATGATCATGATCTTTTCCTCAAAAAAGTTCATAAATTTATTACTGCTGAAGTGAAAGCCATCCTCCATTTGCGAATGCTGCTTTTTAGTTAGCTTTGCGACAGTGTCAAAAAGAAATTTCGGATTGTTCTTATTTTCCTCAATTAAGTTGGAAAAATAGGATGATCGTGCAGCAGTGAGGGCTCTTCGATACTGCACGGTACTGTCTTTCCAAGCTAGTCGGAAGACTTCCAGTTTAGTGTGGCGCCATTTCCGTTCCAATTTTCTGGAAGCTTGCTTCAGAGCTCGTGTATTTTCTGTATACCAGGGAGCTAGTTTCTTATGACAGATGTTTTTAATTTTTAGGGGTGCAACTGCATCTAGGGTATTGCGCAAGGTTGAATTGAGTTCCTCGGTTAGGTGGTTAACTGATTCTTGTCCTCTGACGTCCTTGGGTAGGCAGAGGGAGTCTGGAAGGGCATCAAGGAATCTTTGGGTTGTCTGAGAATTTATAGCACGACTTTTAATCTTCCTTGGTTGGGGTCTGAGCAGATTATTTGTCGCAATTGTAAACGCAATAAAATGGTGGTCCGATAATCCAGGATTATGAGGAAAAACATTAAGATCCACAACATTTATTCCATGGGACAAAACTAGGTCCAGAGTATGACTGTGGCAGTGAGTAGGTCCAGAGACATGTTGGACAAAACCCACTGAGTCGATGATGGCTCCGAAAGCCTTTTGGAGTGGGTCTGTGGACTTTTCCATGTGAATGTTAAAGTCACCAAAAATTAGAATATTATCTGCTATGACTACAAGATCCGATAGGAATTCAGGGAACTCAGTAAGGAACACTGCATATGGCCCAGGAGGCCTGTAAACAGTAGCTATAAAAAGTGATTGAGTAGGCTGCATAGATTTCATGACTAGAAGCTCAAAAGACGAAAACGTCATTGTTTTTTTTTTTGTAAATTGAAATTTGCTATCGTAAATGTTAGCAACACCTCCGCCTTTGCCGGATGCACGGGGGGTTTGGTCACTAGTGTAACCAGGGGGTGAGGCCTCATTTAACACAGTAAATTCATCAGGCTTAAGCCATGTTTCAGTCAGGCCAATCACATCAAGATTATGATCAGTGATTAGTTCATTGACTATAACTGCCTTGGAAGTGAGGGATCTAACATTAAGTAACCCAATTTTGAGATGTGAAGGATCACAATCTCTTTCAATAATGGCAGGAATGGAGGAGGTCTTTATACTAGTAAGATTACTGAAGCGAACACCGCCATTTTTAATTTTGCCCAACCAAGATCGAGGCACAGACACGGTCTCAATGGGGAAAGCTGAGCTGACTACGCTAACTGTGCTCGTGGCAGACTCCACTAAGCTGGCAGGCTGGCTAACAGCCTGTTGCCTGGCCTGCACCCTATTTCATTGTGGAGCTAGAGGAGTTAGAGCCCTGTCTATGTTCGTAGATAAGATGAGAGCACCCCTCCAGCTAGGATGGAGTCCGTCACTCCTCAGCAGGCCAGGCTTGGTCCTGTTTGTGGGTGAATCCCAGAAAGAGGGCCAGTTATCTACAAATTCTATCTTTTGGGAGGGGCAGAAAACAGTTTTCATCCAGCGATTGAGTTGTGAGACTCTGCTGTAGAGCTCATCACTCCCCCTAACTGGGAGGGGGCCAGAGACAATTACTCGATGCCGACACATCTTTCTAGCTGATTTACACGCTGAAGCTATATTGCGCTTGGTGACCTCTGACTGTTTCATCCTAACATCGTTGGTGCCGACGTGGATAACAATATCTCTATACTCTCTACACTCGCCAGTTTTAGCTTTAGCCAGCACCGTCTTTAGATTAGCCTTAACGTCGGTAGCCCTGCCCCCTGGTAAACAGTGTATGATCGCTGGATGATTAGTTTTAAGTCTAATACTGCGGGTAATGGAGTCGCCAATGACTAGGGTTTTCAATTTGTCAGAGCTAATGGTGGGAGCCGTCGGCGTCTCAGACCCCACAACGGGAGGAGCAGAGACCAGAGAAGTCTCGGCCTCCGACTCCGACTCGCTTAATGGGGAGAACCGGTTGAAAGTTTCTGTCGGCTGAATAAGCGACACCGGTTGAGCATTCCTACAGCGTTTCCCTCCAGAAGCCATGAGAAAGATGTCCGGCTGCGGGGACCGTGCGAGGGGGTTTATACTAACGTTACTATCTGTACTTGCTGGTGGCACAGACGCTGTTTCATCCTTTCCTACACTGAAATGACCCTTGCCTAACGATTGCGTCTGAAGCTGGGCTTGCAGCACAGCTATCCTTGCCGTAAGGCGATCGTTCTCCTGTATATTATGAGTACAACGACTGCAATTAGAAGGCATCATGTTAATGTTACTTAGCTTCGGCTGTTTGAAGTCCTGACGAACCATGTCCAGATAAAACCTCCGGGGTAGGAAAGTTGAATGAAAAAAAAAGTTGAGTGAGGGAAAAAGTAAAAATATACGGTAATGAAAAAGTAAAAACCGTCAGGTAGCAAAGTAAAAACGGCAACAAAAACGCACAACAGCGTAAACAAGTCTGCAAGTTGTGACCGGAAACAGAGATCACTGTATCACTTGATGCATCTTACCACAGAGATCTGTCATTTACACAATTCAACTGATTGGCCCAAGGGGGATGATGCATCATTCATAGGACACTACATCTTTACTGTTGCCTATTTTGATCATGGGTAGTTATACGCCCAGCAGTCATGCGAGACAGAACTTCATTATCAAGCTGTCACCAAGTTCTCTTTCTCACAAAACTGATTGGAGAGGTCGTGTGGAGGGCTCATATTGGTCGTGTGGAGGGCTCATATTGGTCGTGTGGAGGGCTCATATTGGTCGTGTGGAAGGCTCATATTGGTCGTGTGGAGGGCTCATATTGGTCGTGTGGAAGGCTCATATTGGTCGTGTGGAGGGCTCATATTGGCCGTGTGGAGGGCTCATATTGGTCATGTGGAGGGCTCATATTGGTCGTGTGGAGGGCTCATATTGGTCGTGTGGAGGGCTCATATTGGTCGTGTGGAGGGCTCATATTGGTCGTGTGGAGGGCTCATATTGGTCGTGTGGAAGGCTCATATTGGTCGTGTGGAGGGCTCATATTGGTCGTGTGGAGGGCTCATATTGGTCGTGTGGAGGGCTCATATTGGTCGTGTGGAGGGCTCATATTGGTCGTGTGGAGGGCTCATATTGGTCGTGTGGAGGGCTCATATTGGTCGTGTGGAAGGCTCATATTGGTCTGTGGAGGACTCATATTGGTCGCGTGGAAGGCTCATATTGGTCGTGTGGAAGGCTCATATTGGTTGTGTGGAGGGCTCTGTCCTTTTTCTAAAGCTTATTTCTTTCTTATTTATATTTCCATTGTGGAGGCTAAAATATTAATATCGTCCCCATGATGAAATCAGAGGTGGGACTATGGCTCTGTCTCCGTCCATTCGTACGTTAGTCACACTGCAATATCTCAGACACCACTGGCCAGATGTTCATAAAACACGGGTGAATGATGCATCTTGCCACACTGATAGGCTCAAGAGGGGTGTAGTAATCAACTGAAATTCCAAACTTTGATCAAACATATCTCCTGTCCCATTTGTGCTACAATTGTTGTCACTAATTCCCCCTTGTGGGCCACAACATGTTTACTGTTGCCTTGTTTGATATTATAATTATTGTTATTATTTATTATAACTTTACAGACATACTTTAATTATCACCTTTAAAGAAGACAGACAGGGAGTTACTTAGGTATGTTTTTAATGTATACATTGTAACTTTCAAGCACAATCATGAGCCATACTTTCAAGAGAAAACACATGTAAATTATTGGTGCAGTCTGTTTCTGCATTAGCCAGCTGAATTGTCTGTCAATCGGCAAAAAAATATCACGCTGAAGTTGAAATAGAATGACATCAGGTCTATTTACAAACAAGTACATTATAGCCGGAATTTAATTCAAAACCTCGCTATATCATGGTTGACATTTAAAGTTAAATTCCAGTTGAGACATCATGCAGCATTTACTGTGAATGCCATATCAGCAAACTCACTACAATTGCCTTAAAAAGCTGCATTGTCTACAACCGTGATCTGTCACGCCCTGGCAACCCATAGAGAGGGTTTTATTCTCTATTTTGGTTAGGCCAGGGCGTGACTAGGGTGGGCATTCTATGTCCTTTTTTCTATGTTTTTTATTTCTTTGTTTTGGCCAGGTATGGTTCTCAATCAGGGACAGCTGTATATCGTTGTCTCTGATTGGGAGCCATACTTAGGCAGCCTGTTTTCCTTTGGGTTTTGTGGGTGTTTAATTTCTGTTTAGTGTTGCTAACCTGACAGAACTGTTTGGCTGTCGGTTTCTTGTTTCTTTGTTCATGTGTTCTCAGTACAATAAATTCATGATGAGCACTCAACACGCTGCGCCTTGGTCTACTCCCTGCAACAGCCGTTACATGATCGGATTGAATCCCAGCCTATATGGATCATTTTAGAAGTTTGTGGGCTGGTTTACACTCCATGTGGGTAAATAAACTGGAGACCCAATATTATTAAAACAACATTTACAGGGGGTGAAATCAAACCCTTGCTTTCTAGGCTACTGCTTACATGTAGATAGCTTTTTATCTGTACCCGAGGACTTACAGTCTTTGTGTCAAGCTACTTAGCATTGGATTGTTGGATTGAGAAACTACCTCTAACATCCTTCCTATTGGACTCAGATATAATCTCCCTCTCAGGAAGTAGATACGGCCTCCTGAACTATCCCTTTAACATCGGCTATTTTATAGCCAGATGCACCTAAATTCAAATGTCAATCCATAACTTAAATATAGGCTAGTCTAGAGTGTCATCTTGTTTTGAGAACTCTTAAAAGCATACTGTGGGTGCCACATCCTAACCCCTGGACAACGATATAGACAAGCATTCTTCCCCGATAAGAAGAATCCACAGAAGGTACAATGAAAACTACATTTCTTACCCAGTAACTTTAATCCATTTTTAATAATAACATTGTCTATCCATGAGTATTAGCATACTTCCTCTGATAAAACTTGTTTTACACTAAGTGGTATACCTTTCCAGATCCACTATTTACCTCTTCTCTTGTTTTTTTCTTTGTCTTAGAACGCAGCTCTTCTTATTCTCCTAAGACTAAAGTAACAGAGGACGTGCAGCAATGAAGAAACCAAACTCCTCTTTTCCACATTCTGTCAGGTTAAACCACCCCGTGGGGGTTCCAAAACCATTTGTCCTTGTTCTGGGTTTGGCCCACCTGTCTGCCAGTCTACCTGTCTGCCAGTCAACTGCCTCCTGGGCCTGGGCACCAACACCTGGTACCTGTGGCTGGTGGCCCATCGGTCCAGGTGAACCAGGAGATCTTCATCATCATCCAGTCTGTCATGGAGCTTCTCTACTGCCACTACCCAACTCTATTGGTCCCAAAGTCCTCTTCATCAAATGTTTGACCCTTCCTTCCCTGTGGTCTTTCTCAAGTGTAGCGCTAAGGTACAGGCTAGCATGTGTGATTGTGGCATGGTTGCTGACATTCAACCTCCTTGTGTCAATGGGGGCTACCTGAGGCGACATCGAATTTAATGCTGCGATCTTCGCCGCGGTTATGGTCATCAACGTGTTCGGCATTATCTTCATCCTGAGGGTACTGAGCAGATCCGGTACATGGGATGGAGGGAAGGAGAGAAAGGGTAAAAAAGAGGAGGGAGGGAGACTGATGAAAAAGAGAGCCTCCTGTACCATCCAGGTCATCCTGTTGACCTTGATGCTGAACGACTCTCCTACGATCATCAGGGCAATCCTTCCGGATCATATTTCTTTGAGATCATTCAGGTGTATTCTGACAACCATTAATCTAACCATATCAAATTTAATTTGTCACATGCACCGAATAGAACCGTGGAAATGCTTCCTTACGAGCCCTTAACCAACAATACAGAGATTTTTTTAAATAACGTAAATAAGAAAACATTTTAAATAAAATTATTTGCTAAATAGACAAAAATAGTAACACAATAAAATACCAATAGAGGCTATATACAGTTGAAGTCAGACATTTACATACACTTAGGTGGGAGTCATTAAAACTCATTTTTCAACCACTCCACACATTTCTTGTTAACAAACTATAGCTTTTGCAGGTCGGTTAGGACATCTACTTTGTGCATGACACAAGCAATTTTTCCAACAATTGTTTACAGACAGATTATTTCACTTAGAATTCACTGTATCACAATTCCAGTGGGTCCGAAGTTTACATACACTAAGTTGACTGTGCCTTTAAACAGCTTGGAAAATTCCAGAAAATGATATCATGGCTTTAGAAGCTTCTGATAGGCTAATTGACATCATTTGAGTCAATTGGAGGTGTACCTGTGGATGTATTTCAAGGCCTACCTTCAAACACAGTGCCTCTTTGCTTGACATAATGGGACAATCAAAATAAATCAGCCAAGACCTCAGAAAAAAAATTGTAGACCTCCATTAGTCTGGTTCATCCTTAGGAGCAATTTCCAAACTCCTGAAGGTACCACGTTCATCTGTAAAAAACAATAGTACGCAAGTATAAACACCATGGGACCACGCAGCCGTTATACCGCTCAGGAAGGACACGCGTTCTGTCTCCTAGTGATGAATGTACTTTAGTGTGAAAAGTGCAAATCAATCCCAGAACAACAGCAAAGGACCTTGTGAAGATGGTGGAGGAAATAGGTACAAAAGTAGCTATATCCACAGTAAAACGAGTCCTATATCGACATAACTTGAAAGGCCGCTCAGCAAGGAAGAAGCCACTGCTCCAAAACCGCCATAAAAAGCCAGACTGCGGTTTGCAACTGCACATGATGACTGTGGCGGATGAATCAGAATTAGTTGGGTAACATAGATAATTAAGATGTTTTATTTGCATAATATGCTTATATGAGATGCTTGTCATATGTGAATGTATCTGTTAAACCATGTGAAGGGATAGCGTGATTAATGGGGTACCAATTACTTGTCTCCACAATGTCTGTGCGCAAGTCACTCCCTCCTATGACATTGGGGGAAGGTGTATGGCAGTGTCTGGACCATTGTATGTCCCCTCTGATGTTGCACTTATCTTGGGATAGTGTATGACCTAGAGGCTCACTCCCCTCAGTGAGTTTGTCCAGGAGTGGAGTCAAGAGGGGGTTTACTTGAGATGAGAGTATCCAGAGTTGTCAAATGATTTATGCCATTGGATGAGCTAATGGTTCTGTTCTATACCGTACCAGGGAGAGACGGTTCCAGTTTGGAGTAGGAGGACCAGACACTGGTCTATACAATGAACACTGTTGATACAGCAGTTGCTGTCTGCTAGGTTTTATAGATATCTTTCATACAAAACTTAACCTTGTGACCCATTCTATGTATCTGTGGTTCGTCATGTACGTTGAGAGGGGTGTATCTTGGCTATAAAAGATCTTTGTACTTTTGTGTAGTCACTTTTCAATGGTTCATTAGAGATAGTGCATCATTGAAGGTCAAGTGCTTTTGCAAAAGCATCTTAATTATTAAAGATGTTGTTTAAAGTATAACTCTGACTGGTGTGTGAAGCTTGTAACTCTCTTCATTTGGTATTGCAGAAATTAGCCACCACATGACAAAGATTGTACATTTTAGAGAAATGTCCTCTGGTCTGATGAAATACAAATAGAACTGTTTGGCCATAATGACCATCGTTATGTTTGGAGGAAAAAGGGGAAGGCTTGCAAGCCAAAGAACAGCATCCCAACCGTGAAGCACGGGGGTGGCAATATCATGTTGTGGGGTGCTTTGCTGCAGGAGGGACTGGTGCACTTAACAAAAGAGATGGCATCATGAGGAAAGAAAATTACGTGGATATATTGAAGCAACATCTCAAGACATCAGTCAGGAAGTTAAAGCTTGGTCGCAAATGGGTCTTCCAAATGGACAATGTCCCCAAGCATACTTCCAAAGTTGTGGCAAAATGGCTTAAGTACAACAAAGTCAATGTATTGGAGTGGCCATCACAAAGGCCTGACCTCAATCCCATAGAACATTTGTGGGCAGAACTGAAAAAACGTGTCTGCGAGCAAGGAGGCCTACAAACCTGACTCAGTTACACCAGCTCTGTCAGGAGGAATGGGCCAAAATTCACCCAACTTATTGTGGGTAGCTTGTGGAAGACTACCTGAAATGTTTGACCGAAGTTAAACAATTGAAAGGCAATGCTACCAATTACTAATTGAGTGTATGTAAACTTCTGACCCACTAGGAATGTGATGAAAGACATTAAAGCTGAAATAAATAATTCTCTCTAATATTATTCTGACATTTCACATTCTTAAAATAAAGTGGTGATCCTAACTGACCTAAGACAGGGAATATTACTAGGATTAAATGCCAGGAATTGTGAAAAACTGAGTTTAAATGTATTTGGCTAAGGTGTATGTAAACTTCCGACTTCAACTGTACAAGGGGTACCGGTACCGAGTCAATGTGCAGGGGTACGGGTTAGTCATGGTAATTAAGGTAATATGTACATGCAGGTAGGGGTAAAGTGGCTATGCATAGATAAAGAGAAAATATGAATAAATGCAAATAAGGGGGTCAATGCAAATAATTCAGGTAGCCATTTGATTAACGGTTGAGCAGTCTTATGGCTTGGGGGTAGAAGCTGTTCAGGGTCCTGTTGGTTTATCACATGCCGTGCGGTAGCAGGGAGAACAGTCTATGACTTGGGTGGCTGGAGTCTGACTTTTTTTGGGCCTTCCTCTGACACTGGTTGGTATAGAGGTCCTGGATGGCAAGGAGCTCGACAAATACCAGGGATTTTTTTCAATACCATGCAAAGAAAGGCACATATTGGTAGATGGGTAGAAATAAAATAATCAGATGTTGAATATACCTTTGAGCATGGTGAAGTTATTAATTACACTTTGGATGGTCTATCAATACACCCAGTCACTATAAAGATACAGGCATCCTTCCTAACTCAGTTGCCCGAGAGGAAGGAAACTGCTCAGGGATTTCACCATGCGGTCATTTGTGATTTTCAAACAGTTACAGACTTTAATGGTTGTGATATGAGAAAACTGAGACTGGATCAACAACAGTGTAGTTACTCCACAATACTTACCTAAATGATGGAGTGAAAAGATGGAAGCCTGTACAGAATAAAAGTATTCCAAAACATTCATCCTGTTTGCAAAAAGGTACTTTAGCATTACTGCAAAAATTTGGCAAAGTAATTTACAGGACGCCTGTATCTTCATAGTGACTTGGTGTATTGATAGACCATCCAAAGTGTAATTACAGTGAGGGGAAAAAGTATTTGATCCCCTGATGATTTTGTACGTTTGCCCACTGACAAAGAAATGATCAGTCTATAATTTTAATGGTAGGTTTATTTGAACAGCGAGAGACAGAAAAACAACAAAGAAATCAAGAAAAACGCATGCCAAAAATGTTATTAAATGATTTGCATTTTAATGAGGGAAATAAGAATTTGACCCCTCTGCAAAACATGACTTAGTACTTGGTGGCAAAACCCTTGTTGGCAATCACAGAGGTCAGATGTTTCTTGTAGTTGGCCACCAGGTTTGCACACATCTCAGGAGGGATTTTGTCCCACTCCTCTTTGCAGATCTTCTCCAAGTCATTAATAAGGTTTCGAGGCTGACGTTTGGCAACTCGAACCTTCAGCTCCCTCCACAGATTTTCTATGGGATTAAGGTCTGGAGACTGGCTAGGCCACTCCAGGACCTTAATGTGCTTCTTCTTGAGCCACTCCTTTGTTGCATTGGCCGTGTGTTTTGGGTCATTGTCATGCTGGAATACCCATCCACGACCCATTTTCAATGCCCTGGCAGAGGGAAGGAGGTTCTCACCCAAGATTTGATGGTACTATGCCCCGTCCATCATCCCTTTGATGCGGTGAAGTTGTCCTGTCCCCTTAGCAGAAAAACACCCCCAAAGCATAATGTTTCCACCTCCATGTTTGACGGTGGGGATGGTGTTCTTGGGGTCATAGGCAGCATTCCTCCTCCAAACACGGTGAGTTGAGTTGATGCCAAAGAGCTCCATTTTGGGCTCATCTGACACAACACTTTCACCAGTTGTCCTCTGAATCATTCAGATGTTCATTGGCAAACTTCAGATGGGCATGTATATGTGCTTTCTTGAGCGGTGGGACCTTGCGGGCACTGCAGGATTTCAGTCCTTCACAGCGTAGTGTGTTACCAATTGTTTTCTTGGTGACAATGGTCCCAGCTGCCTTGAGATCATTGACAAGATCCTCCCGTGTAGTTCTGGGCTGATTCCTCACCATTCTCATGATCATTGCAACTCCACGAGGTGAGATCTTGCATGGAGCCCCAGGCCGAGGGATATTGACAGTTATTTTGTGTTTCTTCTATGGTTGTCACCTTCTCACCAAGCTGCTTGGTGATGGTCTTGTAGCCCATTCCAGCCTTGTGTAGGTCTACAATCTTGTCCCTGACATCCCTGGAGAGCTCTTTGGTCTAGGCCATGGTGGAGAGTTTGGAATCTGATTGATTGATTGCTTCTGTGGATAGGTGTCTTTTATACAGGTAAAAAACTGAGATTAGGAGCACTCCCTTTAAGAGTGTGCTCCTAATCTCAGCTCGTTACCTGTATAAAATACACCTGGGAGCCAGAAATCTTTCTGATTGAGAGGGGGTGAAATACTTATTTCCCTCATTAAAATACAAATAAATGTATAACATTTTTGACATGCGTTTTTCTGGATTTTTTTGTTGTTATTCTGTCTCTCACTGTTCAAATAAACCTACCATTAAAATTATAGACTGATCAATTCTTTGTCAGTGGGCAAACGTACAAAATCACCAGGGGATCAAATACTTTTTTCCCTCACTGTAATAACTTCACCATGCTCAAGGGATATTGTAACGGGCGTCGTATAAAGGGGACCAAGGTGCAGCATGTTGCGTGCTCATAATTATATTTGAATGAAAACAAACACTTATACAAAAATAAACAAAACGACAGTCAACAGTTCTGTCAGGTTACGTGAACAACACAGAAAACAACTACCCACAAAACACAATAGAAAAAAAAAAACTTAAATATGATCTCCAATTGGAGACAACGCGAACCAGCTGCCTCTAATTGGAGATCATCCCAAAACTCCAACATAGAAATAGAAAAACAAGAACTAAACATAGAAACAAAAAACATAGATTGCCCACCCATATCACACCCTGACCTAACTAAATAGAGAAAAAAACAGCTCTCTTAGGTCAGAGCGTGACAGATATTCAACATCTGATTATTTTATTATGTTTGGGGCACATCTAACACAACATATCACTGAGTACAACTCTTCATATTTTCTTCAAGCACGGTAGTGGCTGCATCACATTATGGGTATGCTTGTCATCGGCAAGGACTAGAGAGTTTTTTAGGATAAAAAGAAACGTAATACAGCTAGAAGCACAGGTAAAATCCTAGAGGAAAACCTGATTCAGTCAATTTTCTAACAGACACTGGGAGACAAATTTACCTTTCAGCAGGACAATAGCCTAAAACACAAGGCCAAATCTACACTGGAGTTGCTTACCAAGATGACATTGAATGTTCCTAGCTACAGTTTTGACTTAAATTGGCTTGAAAAATCTATGCCAAGACTTAAAAATGGCTGTCTGGCAATGATCAACAATCAACTTGATAGAGCTTGAAGAATTCAAAAAATAATAATGTGCAAATATTGTACAATCCAGGAGTGCATAGCTCTTACAGACTTACCCAGAAGACTCACAGCTGTAATCACCGCCAGAGGTGCTTCTACCAAGTATTTGACTCAGGGATTAAATTAGATATTTCTCTATTACATTTTAAATACATGTTTTAAAACGTTTTCACTTTGTCATTATGGGGCATAGTGTGTATATGCAATCCATTTTGAAATCAGGCTGTAACATAACAACATGTTGAATAAGTCAAGGGGTATAAATCATTTGTGAAGGCACTGAGTATACCAAACATTAGGAGCACCTTCCTAGTATTGAGTTGCAACCCCTCCCCTACTCAAGTGTCGAAAGCGTTCCACAGGGATGATGCTGGCCAATGTTAAGTCCAATGCTTCCCACAGTTGTGCAAAGTTGGTTGGATGTCCTTTGGGTGGTGGACCATTCTTGATGCACACGGGAAACTGTTAAACACAAAAAAACAGCAGCGTTGTAGTTTTTGATGAAAACTGGTGCACCTGCCACCTACTACCATACCCTGTTCAAAGGCACTTACAGTACATTTTTTGTCTTGCCCAATCACCCTCTGAATGCCACACATACGCAATCCATGTCTCATTTGTCTCAAGACTTCTTTAACCCATCTCCTCCCCTTCATCTACACTGATTGAAGTGGATTTAACAAATGACATCAATAAGG
The DNA here is from genome assembly GCF_901001165.1 of Salmo trutta. Lineage (NCBI taxonomy): Eukaryota > Metazoa > Chordata > Actinopteri > Salmoniformes > Salmonidae > Salmo > Salmo trutta. The sequence goes on from NC_042960.1 coordinate 2,028,714, forward strand.
GATCATAACTTTCACCTGTTCAGTCTATGTCAAGGAAAGGGCAGGTGTTCTTAATGTTTTGTTTACGCAGTTACATGTACATTTAAATAGCCTTTTAAGTGGTTTCATCAACAGAAATTGAAAACACAAATTCCTGTAAGATATTCATATCAAACATGCATAAATTATGCCTTGCAGATACAGTATATAAATTATATTTTCTCTGCTATGAAATATCTCGGAATTCCAGAACAAAGTGGAAAACCTCAGAAATGAACTGAATTCTTCTTCTACAGCATCAATTCAGAGTTTAAAGAGAAAAAATTGCCATGTCTAACCTTGACTGATGGCACTCTTCTCTCTCTTGGAAAGTCTGTGTCCATCAAGAACTGAATGCTGGTTCATACACAACAGACACAACGGATGGAATGGAATGGAGGAGGTACTTCCTAACTTTATCCAATGAGAATGCTCATCTTAGTTTTTTCCTTATTCAAAACATTTACCATTTGGTGTGTGCTGAACGCAAACCTGGCCCAGCTTGTACATCTGTGAGTCACCAACAGGTGCAGTAGGTCATTACAGCTATGAAAATTATTTTGCTTGACAGGACCTACGGCCGTACACAGTCTGTAATTGATTGAGGAGGAGGTTTTGTGAGTGACAGCATCTATACAGTAGCTAGAGACAGGAGACTTCCAAGTCACGTGACGTGGCCAATTAAAACACACACACACAAAAAATGTAGTTTAGTAAGTGTATATTTGACCAGGCAGATCCAAAGGTCAGGATCGTTAGAATAAGGCTGTAATGTAACAAAATGTGGAAAAAGTCAAGGGGTCTAAGTACTCTCCAAATGCACTGTAGCTAATGTACATGTAAGAGCAAGACCACTTTCTGTAACTCAAGGCAAGCTTTATTCTTTCCATGTTAAGAGGAGGTTAGCTGTTTAGCATAGTGGCTAGCGTTGCTCTAACTGGGGGGGGAGCTATTGGTCCATGCATAAGTCTCCTTCAGATAGAGTTGATCAGGCTGTTGATTGTGGCCTGTGAACTGTTGTCCCACTCCTCTTCAATGGCTGTGCAAAGTTGCTGGATATTGGTGGAAACTGGAACACGCTGTCATACACGTCGATCCAGAGCATCCCAAACAATCTCAATGGGTGACATATCTGGTGAGTATGCAGGCCATGGAACAACTGGGACATTTTCAGCTTCCAGATATTGTGTATAGATCCTTGCGACATGGAGCCGTGCATTATCATGCTGAAACATGAAGTGAGGGCGGTGGATGAATAACATAACAATGGGCCTCAGGATCTCGTCACGGTATCTCTGTGCATTCAAAGTGCCATCGATAAAATTCAATTGTGCCACCATGGGGCACTCTGTTCACAAAGTTGACATCAGGAAACCGTTCACCCACACAACGCCATAAACATGGTCTGCGGTTGTAAGGCCGGTTGGATGTACTGCCCAATTCTCTAAAACAATGTATTGCATATGGAAATTAAAATTAATTTCTCTGGCAACGGCTCTGGTTTACATTCCTGCAGTCAGCATGCTAATTGCGCGCTCTCTCAAAACTTGAGACATCAGAGGCATTGTGTTGTTTTTGACAAAACTGCACATTTTTGAGTGGCCTTTTATCGGCCCCAGCACAAGGTGCACCTGTGTAATAATCATAATGTTTAATCTACTTATTGATATGCCACACCTATAAGGGGGATGGATTATCTTGGAAATTGAGAAATGCTCACTAACAGAGATGCAAACATATTTGTTCACAACAACATACGCTTTTTGTTTTTGTATTTCTTTTATTTCAGCTCATGAAATATGGGACTAACACTTTACATGTTGAGTTAATATTTTTGTTGTATAGAACCCTGTGTGTGCATTCTAATGTGACATCACAATGGGTGTAGAAATGTAAGACAGTAGAGGTATAGATAAAGATACACGAGAGAGCTGAGAGCTGATCTCCAACATTTGAGAGAAATAAGCATTTTGTTCATTAGGAACATTTATGGGATATTTTATTTCAGCTCATAAAACATGGGACCAACACTTTACATGTTGCATTTATATTTTTGTACATTGGTTTCTATTTTAATTCCTCTCTCTATTGAGTAAATTATTTTCAAAATCATGGGAAAAGAACAAAATTAAACATATCTACGAAAGAGCGCGCGAGAGAGAGTCTGGACAAAAAACAAGGAAGTGGGAAAAGAAGGGGATAGAGTTAAAAGACAGGAATGAATCAGTCACTCAGTCAGTGGTTCCATCACAAATGGCACCCTACTTCCTATTTAGTGCACTACTTTTGACCAGGGCTCCCTTGCTCCCTCCGTAGCTTCCACCCGCAGCCCACCCTCCCTCACCTGGAACCACACCCTCAGCCACCCCCACCAAAACATCTCTTGCTCCCGTCTGTAAAATGATGCTGCCCATGACCTCACTAGATGGACCACAACAGACATGCAAATGTTTCCACTGGTTATGACAACAAGTGATGTTTAGTATTAGTTAAAGAGAATATGCCGTGCTGTGTAGAATGTGTTGTGGATGGATAGCTGCCTAGATACACAATATGGTGATCAATGCAGAAGTTTTCCATTTTATGAGACTGTTATACTGCCCATTGATTTCAAGGGTACATGTATTCAAATAGCATTATTTCATTTGTTGATATAATTATTGGTGTTATTTATAAAAAAATATATACAGACATACTTTATTTCTCCTCGTTAAAGAAGACAGACAGACAGGGAGCTCCTTAATGAGTGGGTATTAAATCACATGACAAGAATATCTATATTGTAACTTTCAATGACAATGAACAACCATAATTTCAAGAGAAAACACATGTAAATGTTTGGTGCCAGTCTGTTTCTGTGTTAGCCAGCGTAAATGTCTTTCTCCCTGGCAATAAAATATCACACTGAAGTTGAAACAGAATCACACCAGGTCTATTTACACACAAGCACATTAAAATCTCTTGAGGACCCCTTCGAGATAAAATCCCGTTAACGGGATTGGTTGGACAACAACCAGTGAGATAGCACGGTGCAAAATTAAAAAAATAATAATCTCAAAATTAAAATTCAAGTATTATACGGCATTTTAAAGATACTCTACTCGTTAATCCAATCACATTGTCCGATTTCAAAAAGGCTTTATGGTGAAAGCAAAACATTAGATTATTTTAGGATAGCACCTTAGCAACAAACAAAAAAAGCCATTTTCCAAGCACGGATAGCCGTCACAAAACCAGATATACAGCTAAAATTAAGCACTAACCTTTGACAATCTTCATCAGATGACACTCCTAGGACATCATGTTAGATAATACATGCATTTTTTGTTCGATCAAGTTCATATTTATATTAAAAAATATATATTCTACATTGGCGCGTGACGTTCAGAAAATGTTTTCTCCCCATAACTCCCGGTGAATGGGCACATTAATTTACAGAAGAACTCATAAACGTTGACAAAATGTATAACAATTATTTAAAGAATTAGTGGTAATCTACTCCTTTCTGCAACCACTTTGTCAGATTTCAAAATAACTTTACGGAAAAAGCACATTGTTCAATATTCTGAGTACAGAACTTAGCCTTCAATGCTAAGCTATACAGTTAGCCTACAACCACGGCGTCGACAAATCTCAAAAAATATGTTCTAAATATTTTCTTACCTTTGCTGATCTTCGGTGGAATGCACTCGGAAGGGCTCCCACTTCCACAAGAAATGTTCATTTGTTCTGCAAAGTCCATCATTTATGTCCAAATACATCTGTTTTGTTGACCCATCCAGAATACTTTACAGTGCCATGTGGCGTGGACGCAAATCCATAGACGAAATGTTCAAAAGTTCCATTACCGTTTGTAGAAACATGTCAAACGATGTCTACAAGCAACCCTTTAGGGTATTTTTTAACGTAAAATTGCGATAATTTTACAACCGGGCAATAGGTATTCATCCCAGAAGAGAAATAACAAACAGCGAAGTCACGTGCACGCGCGTCACGAGGCAACCTGTCCTCAGACTGGCCACTGATTGACTGAGCCACAATTTTCTGCCCGGTAACAGGTGACGGTTGAAACCAGCTCCTAAAGATTGTTGGCAGCCAATGGAAGAGTTAGGAGGTGCAACGTAAATCCTATGTCACTATAGTTTTTCAAGGGATTCAAAAGAAAAAGTACATTTCTAATTTCTCCCACTTCCTGATTCAATTTCTCTCAGGTTTTTGCCTGCCATATGAGTTCTGTTATACTCACAGACACCATTCAAACAGTTTTGGAAACTTCAGAGTGTTTTCTATCCAAATCTACTAATGATTTGCATATTCAATTTTCTGGGCCAGAGTAGTAACCTGTTTAAATTGGGTACGTTTTTCATCCAGCCGTGAAAATACTGCCCCCTAGCCAGGATTCAATCCAAACCCGTTCTACATCAAGAACGATGTTTAAAGGTACTATAAATTACAATTGAGCCGACTTGTGCAGCATTAACCTTGAATGACATCTCCGCGAATCAGGAACCATTGCCTTTAAAAGCTGCATTGTCTACAAGCGTGATCGAATTGAAACCCGGCCTATATATAAACATTGCAATGCTACATGTGGACGATTTAGGAAGTTATTGGGCTGGTTTACACTCTGCAGTATGTGGGTATATAAACTGCAGACCCAATATTATCAAAATAAAATCTACAAGGGGGGAAATCAAACCATCACTTTCTATGATTACATAGATTCAAACATTATTAATTGGAAAACAAAATCATTAATATAGAACATAAGATATGTTGTATATTTAGACTTTTTGTCTTAGAGACCTCTGATACAGGGCAGCTTTCCAATCCTGTGGAGGTAGAGGAGGGGGCTGCAAAAACCAGGTGATTAAAACGATGCAGAAACAAATGGACTTTCCTGTAAAAAAAAGTCCATGTAGGGAATGTATTTATGACTCAGTGCCATCATTGCCACTAGGAGTTGAGACACAGTAGCATACACCAGGATTATCAAAATGATCTTAAAGGCCTTCATCTTAATGCTGTTTGTCCCCTCCCTGTCCCCATCGCCCGGCCCTGGACGTTTCAGAGCCCAGAGAACTGAGAGGCAGCAGAATGACATCAGCAAAAATAGACCAGTGACTGGACAAGGACAGAGTATAATGACACAGGTGTAAGATTCTCAAACAAAGATAGAGAGCAGGAACCAAGAACCATCAGCCAGACAACACTGCAACACCCAACCCTGTATCTCAGAGGTTTGTACTTCAGGAAGACAACAGGGTGGACAACCGCCAGGTAGTGCTCTAAACAGATGCAGCACTAGAACAGGGGACGACCATAGAAAATTAACCCAAAATAAAATGCAGCAGCTTTGTGGACAAGATCAGACTGGACATATTTGTCTGACTGGAGTTCAGCTATGTGGACGGCATTAAAGACGCTGAAGAGGATCTCAGACACGATCAGGTTGAGAGCAAAGAACTCCAAGGCCATCGTCCCTCCCGCTCCAGTAAGTATCAGCCACAGGATGTAGACATTGGTGGGGAGACCCAGGACGATGTTGATTACATATGAAGCAGTTGACATGGGGATAAAATGTACCACATGGATACCCTGTACCCACCTAGATCAATTAGGGAGATAGGAGGAGATGTGAACCTATCATTGACTGTAGATAAATTCATGTCAACTGTAATGTGTGAAAATTCTTGAGATCTGTAAGAAAGGAGACAGGGAGAGAGAGGTACAGAGATAGAGGTAGAGGTAGAGAGAGAGAGATAAAGAGACAAAGGGAGGGAAGGAGATAAAGATAGAAGGATGGGGAGAGAGACGAGAAAGGGAGGGGGAGAGGAGGAAAGTTATACAAGCAAAAGGATCATGTAAAGTATTTATCTCGCTATAATTGCAGACTGAACTCATCTTACATATGCAAATTATAATCATTCTGTAACCAGTGCAATAGGATTTTAGATATTACTCTGCTAAAGCCTTTTTTTTACCCTGGTTGAAAAATACATGTAAAACGCTGAGTACCATCAACTAGGTGTGCTGCCTAGTTGGAATCACAATGAAGCACACAAAAAACCTGAGGAACCGAAATTAAGATAATCTGTTTGTATCCTTTGTAGATAAAAAATGCACTACACATGATCACTTTGTAAATGTGTCCACATCTTTAAAAAATGGCCAATATTCAGATTAAAATATATATTTTTCTACATAATTTGTTTTTGTTCAAAAGCTAACTCACCTGTATGTAGCCTATTGATGCAGTGTCTCTGTCCTCTGAAGTGTGGTGTATAGTGTCTCTCACAGATGCTGGACATGATAACCTGATACTAAATATCCTAATCTCTACCCTGCCCTGCCACAACTGATTGTCCTGTCATCTCAACCTGGTGATGCAAACCAGTGTGCATCCAAAATGACACCTTATTCCTTATAAAGTGCACTCTGACCAGAGGCCTACAAAATTAGTGTTCTATACTATATAGTGTATATGGTGCCATTTTAGACGTTGAGCAGAATACAGACGAGCGGTGTCATATTGTAGGCAAATAAGTTCAAATGTTTTGTTAAGCTTGCATTAGTTTGTGAGTCACAAACAGGTGCAACAGGTCATTACACTTATGCAAAAGATTGTGTTTGTCAGAACATAATGGCCATACACAGTCTATGATTGATTGAGGAGGTTTTGTAAATTACTGCATCTAGGGACAGGAGACTTCCTAACCATGTGACGTGGCCGTAAAAAACACAACAAAAACATATATAGTTTAGGAAGTGTATATTCAATCAGGCAGATCCAAAATGTAGGATTAGGCATATGTATTGAAATTATTTAAATTTAGGGCTAAGGTTTGTGGTTAAGGTTAGGCGTAGGGGGATGGGTGTAGCATAAGGGATTAGCTTTAGGGCTAAACTTAGGTTTGGGTTTACGGTTAGCGTAAGTGTTAAGGTTAGGTTTAGGGGGATTGGTGTAACGTAAGGGGTTAACTTTAGAGCAAAGGTTGTGGTTAGGTTTGGGTTTAAGGTTAGCTTACGGGTTACGTTTAGGCTAAATATGGTTAGTGTAACCCCCATTCGGAACCACACAAAATCTGCCAGTCATATACAGTATATTAACTACCTATAGTTTTGTTATAGCTTCATTCCACATACTGTTAAACTATGTACAGTACACATGGGTACACGTCCTGTTGATCTGGATCTTGGGCGCTTAATGGGACAGTGTAAGATTCTGGCCGTTTATTTAACCCCAGAGTCATATGAACTCATGAATACCATTTTTCTGTCTCAGCTTCCAGTCGGAAGGAAGTTACTGGTTGTTTGAGCGTTAAAGGTTCTGTTAGACCTCCAGTCATTTCGCTAACGCTAATTAGCATTGTTTCACAAAACTACTTCTAACTTACTTCATACTGGATGCACAGACATATAAATGGTATCCATCAATCAATTAAGGAACCTAGGAAGAAACCTAGAGAGGAGACAGGCTCTGAGGGGTGGCCAGTCCTCTTCTGGATGTGACAGGTAGAGATTATAACAGTACATGGCTAAGATGTTCAAACGTTCATAGATGACCAGTAGGGTCAAATAATAATAATTACAGTGGTTGTAGAGGGTGCAACACCTCAGGAGTAAATGTCAGTTGGCTTTTCATAGCCGATCATTCAGAGTTAGAGACAGCAGGTGTGGTAGAGAGAGTCGAAAACAGCAGGACCGGGACAAGGTAGCATGTCCGGTGAACAGGTTAGGTTTCCATAGTCTCAGGCAGAACAGTTGAAACTGGAGCAGCAGCATGACCAGGTGGACTGAGGACAGCAAGGAGTCATCAGGCCAGGTAGTTCTGATGCCTCATCCTAGGGCTTAAGTCCTTTTACGAGAGAGAGAGAATTAGAGGGAGCATACTTAAATTCACACAGGATTTATTTTTTTATTTTTTTTATTTCACCTTTATTTAACCAGGTAGGCAAGTTGAGAACAAGTTCTCATTTACAATTGCGACCTGGCCAAGATAAAGCAAAGCAGTTCGACAACATACAACAACACAGAGTTACACATGGAGTAAAACAAACATACAGTCAATAATACAGTAGAAAAATAAGTCTATATACAATGTGAGCAAATGAGGTGAGATAAGGGAGGTAAAAGCAAAAAGGCCATGGTGGCAAAGTAAATACAATATAGCAAGTAAAACACTGGAATGGTAGATCTGTAGTAGAAGAAAGTGCAAAGTAGAAATAATGGGGTGCAAAGGAGCAAAATAAATAAATAAATAAATACAGTAGGGGAAGAGGTAGTTGTGTGGGCTAAATTATAGATGGGCTATGTACAGGTGCAGTGATCTGTGAGCTGCTCTGACAGCTGGTGCTTAAAGCTAGTGAGGGAGATAAGTGTTTCCAGTTTCAGAGATTTTTGTAGTTTGTTCTAGTCATTGGCAGCAGAGGACTGGAAGGAGAGACAGCCAAAGGAGGAATTGGCTTTGGGGGTGACCAGAGAGATATACCTGCTGGAGCGCGTGCTACAGGTGGGTGCTGCTATGGTGACCAGTGAGCGGAGATAAGGGGGGACTACCTAGCAGGGTCTTGTAGATGACCTGGAGCCAGTGGGTTTGGCGACGAGTATGAAGCGAGGGCCAGACAATGAGAGTGTACAGGTGGCAGTGGAGGGTAGTATATGGGGCTTTGGTGACAAAACGGATGGCACTGTGATAGACTGCATCCAGTTTGTTGAGTAGGGTATTGGAGGCTATTTTGTAAATGACATCGCCGAAGTCGAGGATCGGTAGGATGGTCAGTTTTACGAGGGTATGTTTGGCAGAATGAGTGAAGGATGCTTTGTTGCGAAATAGGAAGCCAATTCTAGATTTAACTTTGGATTGCAGATGTTTGATGTGAGTCTGGAAGGAGAGTTTACAGTCTAACCAGACACCTAGGTATTTGTAGTTGTCCACATATTCTAAGTCAGAGCTGTCCAGAGTAGTGATGCTGGACATGTGGGCAGGTGCAGGCAGCGATCGGTTGAAGAGCATGCATTTAGTTTTACTTGTATTTAAGAGCAGTTGGAGGCCACGGAAGGAGAGTTGTATGGCGTTGAAGCTCGTCTGGAGGGTTGGTAACACAGTGTCCAAAAAAGGGCCAGAAGTATACAGAATGGTGTCGTCTGCGTAGAGGTGGATCAGAGACTCACCAGCAGCAAGAGCGACATCATTGATGTATACAGAGAAAAGAGTTGGCCCAAGAATTGAACCCTGTGGCACCCCCATAGAGACTGCCAGAGGCCCGGACAACAGGCCCGCCGATTTGACACACTGAACTCTATCAGAGAAGTAGTTTGTAAACCAGGCGAGGCAATCATTTGAGAAGCAAAGGCTATTGAGTCTCCCGATGAGGATGTGGTGATTGACAGAGTCAAAAGCTTTGGCCAGGTCAATGAATACGGCAGCACAGTATTGTTTCTTATCGATCGCAGTTACGATATCGTTTAGGACCTTGAGCGTGGCTGAGGTGCACCCATGACCAGCTCTGAAACCAGATTGCATAGCGGAGAAGGTGCGGTGGGATTCGAAATGGTCTGTAATCTGTTTGTTGACTTGGCTTTCGAAGACCTTAGAAAGGCAGGGTAGGATAGATATAGGTCTGTAGCAGTTTGGGTCAAGAGAGTCCCCTCCTTTGAAGAGGGGGATGACAGCAGCTGCTTTCCAATCTTTGGGAATCTCAGACAACACAAAAGGGAGGTTAGACAGGCTAGTAATAGGGGTTGCAACAATTTCGGTAGATCATTTTAGAAAGAAAGGGTCCAGATTGTCTAGCCCGGCAGATTTGTAGGGGTACAGATTTGGCAGCTCTTTCAGAACATCAGCTGAATGGATTTGGGAGAAGGAGAAATGGGGAAGGCTTGGGCGAGTAGCTGTGGGGGGTGCAGTGCTATTGACTGCGGTAGAGGTAGCCAGGTGGAAAGCATGGACTTTACAGTGTCCCAGAACTTTTTTGAGTTTGTGTTGCAGGAAGCAAATTTTTGCTTGAAAAAGTTAGCCTTGGCTTTTCTAACTGCCTGTGTATATTGGTTCCTAACTTCCCTGAAAAGTTGCATATCGCGGGGGCTGTTCGATGCTAATGCAGAACGCCACAGGATGTTTTTGTGTTGGTTAAGGGCAGTCAAGTCTGGAGAGAACAAAGGGCTATATCTGTTCCTGGTTTAAGGAAGGCATTTAAAAAAATAACCAGGCATCCTCTACTGACGGGATGAGGTCAATATCCTTCCAGGAGGTCGTTTGACCGCTGACCCATTACGGATGCAGGCAATGAGGCAGTGATCGCTGAGATCTTGGTTGAAAACAGCAGAGGTATATTTAGAGGGCAAGTTGGTTAGGATGATATCTATGAGGGTGCCCGTGTTTACGGCTTTGGGGTGGTACCTGGTGGGTTCATTAATAATTTGTGTGAGATTGAGGGCATCAAGCTTGGATTGTAGGATGGCTAGGGTGTTAACCTCTAGGGGCTAGGGGGCAGTATTTTCATGGCCGGATGAAAAACGTACCCAATTTAAACAAGTTACTACTCTGGCCCAGAAAATAGAATATGCATATTATTAGTAGATTTGGATAGAAAACACTCTGAAGTTTCTACAACTGTTTGAATGGTGTCTGTGAGTATAACAGAACTCATATGGCAGGCAAAAACCTGAGAAAAATTGAGTCAGGAAGTGGGAGAAATTCGAAATGTAGTTTTCTTTTGAATCCCTTGAAAATCTACAATGACATAGGATTTACATTGCACCTCCGGACTCTTCCATTGGCTGTCAACAATCTTTAGGAACTGCTTTCATCCGTCATCTGTAACCGGGCAGAAAATTCTGGCTCGTTCAATCCCTGGCCAGTCTGAGAACAGGTGTCTTATGACGCGCATCCACGTGACTTAGCTGTTGTTTTATTTTTCTTGTATGACAAATACCTATAGTCCGGTTGTAAAATGATTGCAGTTTTACGTTAAAAAATACCCTAAAGGATTGATTGTAAACATCGTTTGACGTGTTTCTACAAACGGTAATGGAACTTTTGGCCATTTCGTCTACGGATTTGCGTCCACGCCACATGGCATTGTAACCTGTTCTGGATGGGTCAACAAAACGGACGTATTTGGAAATAAATTATGGGCTTTGCAGAACAAATGAACATTTCTTGTGGGAGTGGGTGCCCATCCGAGTGCATTCCGCCGAAGATCAGCAAAGGTAAGTAAATATTTCAAACATATTGTTAGAGATTTGTCGACGCCGTGGTTGTAGGCTAACTGTATAGCTTAGCATTGAAGGCTAAATTCTGTACTCAGAATATTGAACAATGTGCTTTTTCCGTAACGTTATTTTGAAATCTGACAAAGTGGTTGCATAAAGGAGTAGATTACCTCTAATTCTTTAAATAATTGTTATAAAAATTTTCAACGTTTATGAGTTCTTCCGTAAATTAAATGTGCCTATTCACCGGGAGTTATGGGGAGAAAACATTTTCTGAACGACATGTGCCAATGTAAAAATTGGATTTTGGAAATAAATATAAACTTGATCTAACAAAAAATGCATGTATTGTCTAACATGATGTCCTAGGAGTGTCATCTGATGAAGATTGTCAAGGGTTAGTGCATAATTTCAGCTGTATATCTGGTTTTGTGATGGCTATCGTGCTTGGAAAATGGCTTTTTTTTTTTTGCTGAGATGCTGTGCTAAAATAATCAAATGTTTTTCATTCACCATAAAGCCTTTATGAAATAAGACAATGTGATTGGATTAACGAGTAGAGTATATTTAAAATGCTGTATAATACTTGAATTTTAATATTGAGATTATTTTGTTTTGAATATCGCGCCGTGCTATCTCACTGGTTGTTGTCCAACCAATCCCGTTAGCGGGATTGTATCCTCAAGAGTTAAGCATGTCCCAGTTTAGGTCACCTAGCAGCACGAGCTCTGAAGATAGATGGGGGGCAATCAGTTCACATATGGTGTCCAGAGCACGGCTGGGGGCCGAGGGTGGTCTATAGCAGGCGGCAACGGTGAGAGACTTGTTTTTAGAGAGATGGATTTTTAAAAGTAGAAGTTGAAATTGTTTGGGTACAGACCTGGATAGTAGGACAGAAGTCTGCAGGCTATCTCTGCAGTAGATTGCAACACCGCCCCCTTTGGCCGTTCTATCTCGTTCTATCTATCTTCTATCTTGGATACCGGATAAGAAAGCAGAAATACTCCAGGTATAACAGACTGACCCTAGCCCCTGACAAAAACTATTGCAGCATAACTACTGGAGGCTGAGACAAGACAGGAGGGGTCGGTAACACTGTGGCCCCGTCCGACGATACCCCCGGATAGGGCCAACCAGGCAGGATATAACCCCAGCCACTTTGCCAAAGCACAGCCCCCACAACACCAGAGGGAAATCTTCAATCCACCAACTTACTACCCTGAGACAAGGCCGAGCATAGCTCACGAAGATCTCCCCCACAGCATGAACCCGAGGGGGGTATCAACCCGGACAGGAAGATCACGTCAGTGACTCAACCCATTCAGGTGACTTACCCCTCCAAGGGACGGCATGGAAGAGCACCAGTAAGCCAGTGACTCAGCCCCTGTAATAGGGTTAGAGGGAGAGAATCCCAGTGGAGAGAGTGGAACCGGCCAGGCAGAGACAGCAAGGGCGGTTCGTCACTACATTGCCTTTGCGTTCACCTTCACACCCCTGGGCCAGACTGCACTCAATCATTGGACCTACTGAAGAGATAAGTCTTCAATAAAGGTTGAGACCGTGTCTGCGTCTCTCACATGGATAGGCAGACCATTCCATAAAAATGGAGCTCTATAGGAGGAAGTCCTGCCTCCAGTTGTTTGCTTAGAAATTCTAGGGACAATAAGGAGGCCTGCGTCTTGTGACCGTAGCGTACGTGTAGGTATGTACGGCAGGATCAAATCATAGAGATAGGTAGGAGCAAGCCCATGTCATGCTTTGTAGCTTAGCAGTAAAACCTTGAAATCAGCCCTTGCCTTAACAGAAGCCAGTGTAGAGAGGCTAGCACTGGAGTAATATGATCAAATTTTGGGGTTCTAGTCAAGATTCTAGCAGCCGTGTTTAGCACTAAATTAAGTTTATTCAAGTAGACGGAAAGTGGAGCATTGCAGTAGTATATTCCAGAAGTGACAAAAGCATGGATTAACTTTTTGGACAGAAAGATTCAGAATTTTGCAATGTTTCATAGATGGAAAAAAGCTGTCCTTGAAATAATCTTGATATGTTCGATCAAGACTATCAGAGTCCAGAGTAACGCTAGTTTAATTTGAGACAACTGTACAACCATCAAGATTAATTGTCAGATCCAACAGAATTGGATTTCATGTAATGGACATACACAAAATAGTCAACATTTGTGAATTTCAAAGATTTCTAAAAAACTAAAAGTGGTGCATGCATATGAATTCATCCCCTTTGTTATGAAGCACCTAAATAAGATCTGGTGCAACCAATTACCTTCAAAAGTCACATAATTTGTTAAATAAAGTCCACCTGTGTGCAATCTAAGTGTCACATGATCTGTCACATGATCTCAGTATATATACACCTGTTCTGAAAGGCCCCAGAGTCTGCAACACCACTAAGCAAGGGGCACCACCAAGCAAGCGGCACCACGAAGACCAAGGAGCTCTCCAAACAGGTCAGGGACAAAGTTGTGGAGAAGTACAGATCAGGGTTGGGTTATAAAAAAATATCAGAAACTTTGAACATCCCACAGAGCACAATTAAATCCATTATTAAAAAATTGAAAGAATATGGCACCACAACAAACCTGCCAAGAGAGGGCCGCCCACCAAAACCCACAGACCAGGCAATGAGGGCATTAATCAGAGAGGCAACAAAGAGACCAAAGGTAACCCTGAATGAGCTGCAAAGCTCCACAGCAGAGATTGGAGTATCTCTCCATAGGACCACTTTAAGCTGTATGCTCCAAAGAGCTGGGCTTTAAGGAAGAGTGGCCAGAAGAAAATAAACAAACATGTTTGGTGTGGGAGACTCCCCAAACATATGGAAGAAGGTACTCTGGTCAGATGAGAATATAAATGAGCTTTATGGCAAACAAGGAAAACGCTATGGCTGGCGCAAACCCCAAACCTCCCATCACCCCGAGAACACAATCCCCACAGTGAAGCACGGTGGTGGCAGTATCATGCTGTGGGGATGTTTTTCGTCGGCAGGGACTGGGAAACTGGTCAGAATTGAAGGAATGATGGATGGTGCTAAATACAGGGAAATTCTTGAGGGAAACCTGTTTCAGTCTTCCAGAGATTTGAGACTAGGATGGAGGTTCAGCTTCCAGCAGGACAATGACCCTAAGCATACTGCTAAAGCAATACTTGATTGGTTTAAGGGGAAACATTTAAATGTCTTGGAATGGCCTAGTCAAAGCCCAGACTTCAATCCAATTGAGAATCTGTGGCATGACTTAAAGATTGCTGTACGCAAGCAGAACCCATCCAACTTGAAGGAGCTGGAGCAGTTTTGCCTTGAAGAATGGGCAAAAATCGCAGTGACTAGATGTGCCAAGCTTACAGAGACATACCCCAAGAGACTTGCAGCTGTAATTGCTGCAAAATATGGCTCTACAAAGTATTGACTTTGGGGAGGGTGAATAGTTATGCACGTTCAAGTTTTCATTTTTTTTGTCTTATTTCTTGTTTGTTTCACAATAAAAACTATTTTTAATCTTCAAAGTGGTAGGCATGTTGTGTAAATCAAATGATACAAACCCCCTAAAAATATTTTTGAATTCCAGGATGTAAGGCAAAAAAATAGGAAAAATGGCAAGGGCGGTGAATACTTTCGCAAGCCTCTGTATTATCAGAATTTTGATGTTCTTTGTCCCGTCCCTCTCCCTCTCCCCTTCCTCCGACCCGCAATGTTTCAGGGCCCTGAAAACAGAGTTAGCAGAATAACATACATTCAAATAAGACCATCATTTCACCCAAAGACACATAATATATAACATTTAGGCTCTTTGCCAGCATAAATGTAAGGCAGAACCCGATCACAACCAACCGTTGAAAGTTGATAAACTCACTTTTGATAAAATGGCCTTTGAATGTTTTGGTACATACTGGAGAGCCCTTCTTTGTCTACACCCATTCAGCATTGTTCACACCCTCTTAAGATTTAGCCCCACCCATCTCTTTAAGGGTTGATCCGAATGTACTAACAACAGCAGACATCTATGTGAGAGAGAACAGCTCACTGAATATTACTTGCTGTAGCGTCTAGCTCACCGCAGTAGAGGCAGACAGAGCGGCCTACTAGTCAGACTTAGAACTGCTTCCGAGCATAGAATCCACTGCTTCCGAGCATACTACTCGAAAATGGCTTATCTCTAGACAACAAGGTGGACGAAATTAGGGCACAAGTTGCCTTCCAGAAAGACATCAGAGATTGTAACATTCTCTGTTTCACGGAAACATGGCTCACTCGGGATATGTTGTCAGAGTCGGTACAGCCATCCGGTTTCTTCACGCATCGCCCTGACGGAAACAAACATCTCTCTGGTAAGAAGAAGGACTGGGGTGTATGCCTTATTATTAACGACTCATGGTGTAATCATAACAACATACAGGAACTCAAGTCCTTTTGTTCACCTGACCTAGAATTAATTACAATCAGATGCCGACCACATTATCTACCAAGAGAATTCTCTTTGATTATAGTCACAGGGGTGTTTATCCCCACCCAAGCAGATACATTGACAGCCCTGAAAGAACTTCCCTGGACTCTATGTAAACTGGAAACCATATATCCTGAGGCTGCATTTATTGTAGCTGGGGATTAAAAAAAAAACGAATCTGAAAACAAGGCTCCCTAAATCTTACCAGCATATCGAATGTGTGACACGAGCTGGTAGCATTCTGGATCATTGCTACTCTAACTTCTGCGATGCATACAAAGCCCTCCCCGCCCTCCCTTCGGCAAATCTGACCATGACTTCATTTTATTGCTCCCAGCCTATAGACAGAAACCAAAACAGGAAACACCCGTGCTCAGGTCTATCCAAAGCTGTTCCGACCAATCGGATTCCACACTTCAAGATTGCTTCGATCACGTGGACTGGGATATGTTCCAGGTAGCCTCAGACAACAACATTGACGTATACGCTGACTCGGTGAACGAGTTTATTAGCAAGTGCATCGGTGATGTTGTACCCACTGCGACTATTAAAACCTTTCCTAACCAGACACTGTGGATTGATTGTAGCATTCGCACAAAACTGAAAGTGCGAACCACCGCTTTTAGTCATGGCAAGGCGACTGGAAACATGAACGAATACAAACATTGTAGCTATTCCCTGCACAAGGTAATCATACAAGCAAAGCGTCAGTATAGAGACAAAGTAGAGTCGCAATTCAATGGCTCAAACACGAGATGTATGTGGCAGGGTCTACAGTCAATCACGGATTACCAGGACATCGACGTCTTGCTCCCGTACAAATTAAACAACTTCTTTGCTCGCTTTGAGGACAATACAGTTCCACTGACACGGCCCGCTACCAAAGCCTGTGGGCCATCCTTCACAGTGTGTAAGTAATGTAAGTAAAACATTTAAACGTGTTAATCCAGCCGCTTTGTCAGATTTCAAAAGGGCTTTATGGCGAAAGCACACCATGCGATTATCTCCAACCAAGCAGATGCATCGCAAAAGTCAGAAATAGCGATAAAATATATCCCTTACCTTTGAAGATCTTCTTCTGGTTGCAATCACAAGGTTCCCAGTTACGTAACAAATGCTCCTTTTGTTCGATAAAGTCCTTCTTTATATGCCAAAAAAGTATGTTTATTTGGCACGCTTCATTCAATAATCCAACTGTTTCCCCACGTTCAAAATGCATACAAAATATATCCCGAACGTTACCAATAAACTTGGTCCAAACATGTCAAACAATGTTCCTAATCAATCCTCAGGTACCCTAATATGTAAATAAACTATACAATTGAAGACGGAAAATAGTATATTCAAAACCAGAGATAATAACCAAGTGCGCACCCTCAGCGGAGCGCGTCACAAACATTTTCCAACCAACAGATGCATCACGAAAGTCAGAAATAGCGATAAAATAAATCACTTACCTTCAAAGATCTTCATCTGGTTGCAATCACAAGGTTCCCAGTTACATAACAAATGCTCCTTTTGTTCGATAAAGTCCTTCTTTATATCCCAAAAATGTCTGTTTATTTGGTGCTTTTGATTCAGAAATACACCTGTTCCAACTCGCCCAACATGCCTACAAAGGAATCTAAAACGTTACCTGTAAACTTGGTCCAAACATTTCAAACCATGTTTCTAATCCAACCTCAGGTACCCTAATATGTAAAAAATCGATAAAATTTAAGACGGAATAAACTGTTTTCAATACCAGAGAAAAACAGAAAGAAGTGCGCACTCATTCACGCGCAACAAAAGACTTAAGTCCTTCTGAATGACACTTAGAAAGAATACGAATACTTCTTCATAAAAATAAAAAATAAACATTGAACAATTTCTAAAGACTGTTGACATCTAGTGGAAGCCATAGGAACTGCAATCTGGGTCCTAATATTTAGGCTTCACCATAGAAAAGCATTGGAAAGTCCAATGACCTCAAAAACAAAATTCCTAGATGGATTGTCCTCATATGCATATAACAGGCAGTTTACTTTGGGCACGTTTGTCATCCAAACTTCAAAATACTGCCCCCTACCCAAGAGAGGTTATCCCTCGCAAGGCTGCCGGCCCAGACGGCATCCCTAGCCACGTCCACAGGTACATATTCAATCAATCCCTATCACAGTCTGCTGTACCTGCATGCATCAAGAGGGCCACATTGTTCATGTTCCCAAGAAAGCTAAGGTAACTGAGCTAAATGACTATCTCCCCATAGCATTCACTTCTGTGATCATGAAGTGCTTTGAGAGACTAGTTATGGATCATATCACCTCCACCCTACCTGGTCCTCTAGACCCAGTCCAATTTGCTTACCGCCCCAATAGGTCCACAGACGCAATCGCTATAACACTGCACGCTGCACACTTCCCTATTCCATCTGGACAAGAGGAATACCTGTGTAAGAATGCTGTTCCTTGACTACAGCTCAGCATTTAACACCATAGTACCCTCCAAACTCGTCATTAAGCTCGACCCTGGGTCTCAACCCCGCCCTGTGCAACTGGGTCCTGGACTTTCTGACGGGCCGCCCCTAGGTGGTGAGGGTAGGAAACAACATCCTTACCTCGCTGATTCTCAACACTGGGGCCCCACAAGGGTGTGTTCTCAGCCCTCTCCTGTACTCCCTGTTCACCCATGACTGCGTGGCCATGCACGTCTCCAACTCAATCAAGTGGTAGGCTTGATTACCAACAACGACGAGACGGCCTACAGGGAGGAGATGAGGGCCCTCGGAGTGTGGTGTCAGGAAAATAACTTCTCAACTTCAATAACACAAAGGAGATGATCGTGGACTTCAGTAAACAGCAGAGGGAGCATCCCCCCATCCACATCGACAGGACAGTAGTGGAAAAGGTAGAAAGTTTTAAGTTCCTCGGCATACACATCACTGACAAACTGAAATGGTCCAACCACACAGACAACATGGTGAAGAAGGCGCAACAGCGCCTCTTCAACTTCAGGAGGCTGAAGAAATTTGGCTTGTCACAACACTCACAACACTCACAAACTTTTACAGATGCAGAATCGAGAGCATCCTGTCGGGCTGTATCGCCGCCTGGTATGGCAACTGCTCCGCCCACAACCACAAGGCTTCTTAGAGGGTAGTGGAGTCTGCACAGCGCATCACCGGGGGCAAAATACCTGCCCTCCAGGACACCTACAGCAGCTGATGTCACAGGAAGGCCAAAAACATCATCAAGGACAATAACCACCCGAGCCACTCCCTGTTCACCCCGCTATCATCCAGAAGGCAAGGTCAGTTCAGGTGCATCAAAGCTGGGACTGAGAGACTGAAAAACAGCTTCTATCTGTTTCATTGAGTGGCTGCTGCCAACATACTGACTCAAATCTCTGGCCACTTTAATAATTAGTAATTGGATGTAATAAATGTATCACTAGTCACTTCAAATAATGCCACTTTAAATAATGTTTACATACCCTACATTACTCATCTCATTTGTATATACTGTACTCTATTCCATCTACTGCATCTTGCCTATGCCGCACGGCCATCGCTCATCTATATATTTATAAGTATATATTCTTATTCATCCCTTTACATTTGTGTGTATAGGTAGTCGTTATGAATTTGTTGGATTACTTGTTAGATATTACTGCACTGTCGGAACTAGAAGCACAAGCATTTCGCTACACTCGCATTAACATCTGCTAACTATATGTATGTGACTAATATAATTTTATTTTATTTTATTTGGTTAGGCTGTTATGTTCTCCAGGGTGTTAATGACTGCAACTGTGCTGTCGGATTGTCCGTTTGTAAATTCTGAGCGTTTTGCGTTCAGAGCGGACCCTCTGGTCGTTGAGTTTACTGATGTTAACTGACACCGGACATATTCAATGGTTATTGAGCATTCAGAAATTCATCAGTTATTCTGCGCTCTCTGACACACTCAGGCGAGAGTACTCTGAATTTGGAGTAGATGGCCAGACTGAATTTACTAACGCACCTGAAATGGTTACTTGTATAGTGGAGTCTTTGGTTAAGACATGTAGATAGCTAGCTAGATAGCTAGCTATGAACATTAATCTACAGGTAGCTAACCATCCAGGTTCAATGTTCGCTAGCTAACATTAGGCTATAGCTAGCTAAGCAAATGGCTCTGCGACACGAATAATAAGATCGTACATGTAATGTTAGCTAGCGAGCCAGCCAGCTAACGTTAGTTTGCTAGCTAGGTAAACAATGAACCATAATCACAACTCATGACATTACTACCCTGCATGAATCTGCAGGTAGCTAATCAACCAGGTTCACTGTTAGCTAGCTAACATTAGGCTATAGTAGATGTTAGGGTTTGACCAACTATTTGTGTGTATATACTATATAATATAACAATTTGTTTGCATAACCTATATAATATAACACAGATGCTATAATGATAAGTTTATTAACTATAAGATAATTGAATACTGCTATATGTTAGAGGAAGTGGCTCATGTGATGGTGGGTCATGTGGACAGAATGCTGATGCTTTAAAACAGGGTTTTGCAAGAGCTTTTCTGTAGAATAATAGCAATAACAGGATATGGGTGAAAGGTATATTCAGGGGGGTGTAAGGGTTTTAGAGAACTGTGCATTTTGCAGTCACAAGATGAGACATCCGCCAGAGACAACAGCTATGCCAGGAAACAGGAGTGCGTCTAGAGGTTGGGACCAACCTGCACGCCAACGATAGGCTGGAATAAGTCTAAACCATATTCTAGCCTCTACTATGACAGGCCCTCATGGAGAGGGAACTAAGTCTGTCCAGTATTTAAGGAAGAACTTGTGATGTCATACCAGTGTTCTCTGTCTGCCCTGCGGGGTTTACAGGGAGCCCGTATATACGAGCCACATATTTACCATTCAAGTGTTTGCATTAATTAAAGTACACAGAAATCAGAAGTTACTATGTGCTGACTATTTTGTTATGATACCAGATTCGAATTGACGCGACTTAACATGGACAAGCAAATAACGTTAGCTCTGAGATACGAATAATAAGGTCATACACGCAACGTTAGCTAGCAAGCCAGCCAGCTAACGTTAGCTAGCTAGCTAGGTAAACAATGAACCATAACCACAACTCATGACGTTACTGTCCTGCATGAATATGCAGGTAGCTAACCAACCAGGTTCAATGTTAGCTAGCTAACATTTGGCTATAGCTAGCCAAGCAAATGGCTCTTTCTGTCAAAATTAGAAACGTGTAATATCCAAACATTTAGCTAGCTAGAATATCTTACCCGTATACATAATTTATGGTTGGACGCGTCTCTTGTCAGATGCCTTGGCTGCTCTTAGTTTGAAGATGTAAGTAAACCAGAGACAGGTGTTTTCTCCATCTCCTTAGCTATCATCCTCAAATTCCACTGATTTCAAAACTCAGTACTCCAGAAAGTGGAGAGCAACACTTATGCAGTTTTAATAGACAATACCTTTCTAGAAAAAGCGGTGTTAGACAGGATTACCTAGATATACTGACCAGCTCAAATAGACAGAAGCATTCTATATGGCAGACCAATCCAAACTCATCTCTCGGCATGTCAAGCCCACTCATTATCTCAGCCAATCGTGGCTAGCGGGAAGGTTACTGTCTTTTTCATTGGCTAAACCAACTAGGCTTGTAATTGAACAATTTTATTAAGTATTTACAGATGGCATTCAAGTTTGTTACTAAGGCACATGAAATTTCAAATGTTCGAGAAGGCATTTCTGCCCCCAGAAAATTGTTAAATGTTTACCTTCATACGGCTTTCCTGTGAAGTCGTGACCAGCGAAGTGCGTCTAGTTTCCTGAAATGGGTCACATATGCTAGAAGAAATATAAGTAATTTACCAAGTAGTATAAAAGGCTAACCGGTAGACAAAACATTGTAAAGAGACTAACATTTGTATGCAGAGGTTAACCTCGGGATATGGGATCGGTGTGTCCCCCTAACGTGCACCAATGTGATTAGCATGGCGTTGTAAGTAACAAGCACATTTCCCAGGACATAGACATCTGATATGGGCAGAAAGCTTAAATTCTTGTTAATCTAACTGCACTGTCCAGTTTACTGTAGCTTTTACAGTGAACTAATAATTTACTGTTTGAGGAGAGTGCACAGTTATGTACTTGAAAATGTATCAAAAAAACAATTAGGCACATTTGGGCAGACTTGATTTTGAACAGAAATGCAATGGTTCATTGGATCAGTCTAAAACTTTGCATGTACACCATCTAGTGGTCAAAATCAACATTTTGCCTAAACTGCAATATTACATTTTGGGCTTTCTCTTGCATTTCAAAGATGAAGAAAAAAAAAAAAATTAAAAACACATTTTTTTCTTTGTAGTATCCTTACATTTACGTCATTTAGCAGACGCTCTTATCCAGAGCGACTTACAAATTGGTGCATTCACCTTATGATATCCAGTGGAACAACCACTTTACAATAGTACATGTATATATTTTTTTGGGGGGGGGTACTTACCAGATCTAATGTGTTATCCTGTTGGGGATAGGGGGCTGTATTTGCACGGCCGGATAAAAAACGTACCCGATTTAATCTGGTTACTACTCCTGCCCAGTAACTGAAATATGCATATAATTAGTTGATGTGGATAGAAAACACTCTAAAGTTTCTAAAACTGTTTGAATGGTGTCTGTGAGTATAACAGAACTCATATGGCAGTCAAAACCCTGAGACAAATCCTAACAGGAAATGGAAATCTGATGTGTGGAATCACTTCAAACCTTTGCCATTGAAACACACAGGGACTTATTAATCATTTAGCTTCCACTAGATGTCGACAGTCTTTACAAAGTGGTTTGAGTCTTCTGTGGTAGAAACTGACCCAAAGAGAGGCTTGGGCATTTGGTCACAGGGGGAGGGCTATTACTACTATGATGCGGGCGCCCATGGGAAACCTTTTGTTCTGAAACATTTAGTAAGACAATACAATTGTCCGCCTTGAATATTATTGAAGCTCTGGTTGAAAAAGACCCTAAAGATTTACGCTATACAACGTTTGACATGTTTGAACGAACGTAAATATATATTTTTTCGTGACATTCGTGACAACAAGTCCCGCGCGCTTCAGTACATTATGAGTAGCCTTCGGAACTCGCTAACAAGAAGGAACTATTGGGACATAAATTATTAACTTTTTCGAACAAAACTACATTTGTTGGGGACCTGGGATTCCTGGAAGTGCCTTCTGATGAAGATAATCAAAGGTAAGGGAATATTTACAATAGTATTTTTGATTTTAGATGGTTCCAAGATGGCGCTAACATTTATCGCCTAGCCTATTTGTCTGAGCATACCACGTCGTTTATTGCAAAGTGTGATTTCCCAGTAAAGTTATTTTTAAATCTGGCAATGCGGTTGCATTCACGAGATGTTAATCTATAATTCTTTGAATGACAATATTACATTTTAACAATGTTTTCGAATAGTAATTTTGTAAATTGTAGCGCTGATTCACCGGAAGCATTTGAGGGAAAATATTTTCTGAACGTCACGCGCCGATGTAAAATGCTGTTTTTATATATAAATAGGAACTTTATCGAACAAAAAATGCATGTATTGTGTAACATGATGTCCTAGGAGTGTCATCTGATGAAGATTGTCAAAGGTTAGTGCTGCATTTAGCTGTGTTTTGGGTATTTGTGATGCATCTAGTTGCTTTGAAAATGGCAGTGTGATTTTTTTTGGCAGGGTACTCTCCTAACATAATCTAATGTTTTGCTTTTGCTGTAAAGCCTTTTTGAAATCGGACAACGTGGTTCGATTCAGGAGAGGTGTATCTATAAAATGGTGTAAAATAGTCATACGTATGAGAAATTGAAGTTATCGCATTTATGAGGTTTTGTATTTCGCGCGACGCGATTCCACTGGCTGTTGACTAGGGTGGGACGCAAACGTCCCACCTTGCCCAGACAGGTTATATTCTCCAACATCAATTTCACATTTCCAAAAGTTCAAAGTATTTCCTTTCAAATGGTATCAAGAATATGCATGTTCTTGCTTCAGGTCCTGAGCTACGGTCAGTTAGATTTGGATATGTCAGTTTAGGCAAAAACTTTTAAAAGGGTTCGAGTTTTAAAGGCAGTAGCTTCGGACATTTGGTCTTCTTTGTTAGATGTAGCTTCCTCACATGTTACAGTAAGTACTATAGTAATGAGGTCTGGAAATGTTCTCTGCTTTCAACAAATTATAGAAGGATACATGTGTAGTTCAGCACAAGTATTTATTGAGTATCCAAAGAAGAAAAACACAAAGTAAACTTTTATTAAAAACGTTGTAAATTTGGGTATTAATGAACCATTTACGAATGAAATACAGATATGCTGAGAGCAACAACACATCTGCCACGCTGATCCTCAACACTGGGGCCCCTCAAGTGTGTATGCCTAGTACTCTCCTGTATTCCCTGTTCACCCACGACTGCGAGACCAGGCATGACTCCAACACCATCATTAAAAAAATACATGTAAAAATTTACATTTGCTGACGACACAACAGTGGTAGGCCTGATCACCGACAACAATGAGATAGCCTATAGGGAGGAAGCCAGAGACCTGGCAGTGTGGTGCCAGGACAACAACCTCTCCCTCAATGTGAGCAAGAAAAGGGAGATGATTGTGGACTATTGAAAAAGGAGGGCCGAACAGGCCCCCATTAACATCGACGGGGCTGTAGTGGAGCGGGTCGAGAGTTTCAAGTTACTTGGTGTCCACATCACCAACAAACTATCATGGTCCAAACACAACAAGACAGTTGTGAAGAGGGCACAACAACGTTTCCCCCTCAGGAGACTGAAAGGATTTGTCATGGGTCCCCAGACCCTCAAAACGTTATACAGCTGCTCCATTGAGAGCATCCTGACCGGTTGCATCACCGCCTGGTATGGCAACTGCTCGGCATCTGACCGCAAGGAGCTACAGAGGGTAGTGTGTGAGGCCCAGTACATCACTGGGGCCAAGCTTCCTGCCATGCAGGACCTATATACCAGGCAGTGTCAGAGGAATCGCCCTAAAAATTGTCAAAGACTCCAGTTACTCAAGTCATAGACTGTTCTCTCTGCTATCGCACGGCAAGCGGTACTGGAGCGCAATGGCTAGGTCCAAAAGGCTCCTTAATTAATTAACAGCTTCAACCCCCAAGCTATAAGACTGCTTGAAATTTTATCAAATGGACACCCAGACTATTTAAATTGACCCCCCTTCCTCTTTGTTTTTACACTTCTGCTACTCGCTGCTTATTATCTATGCATACTTACTTTACACTTAATGTACAAATGACCTCGACTAAACTGTACCCCCGCACATTGACTCGATAACGGTACCCTCTGTATATATGTAATATCTGTCAACGACATACATGCTGTAACTAGTTTACAATTTAATTTTTATTTAACCTTTTTTACACCTCAATTACACAATTCACCCTTGGATTCTGGTGGACTACATCAAACCTATTATCTAGCCTCTATTATCTCTTAGAGAGCTCTGAAACAGGACAGTTTCCCAGCCCTGTGGAGGTAGAGGAGGGGCTGCACCAACCCAGTAATCACATTGATGGTCAAACAAATGTTTAAGGCTAACAAAAAGTCTCCAACATTCAAACAAGCTTTTAAAGGTAGAGTTACCTCATATGGAAGATAATTCACCACCATAGACAACATGATAATCAAAATGATCTTGAAGGCCCTCATTTTCATGTTATTTGTCCCCTCCCTCTCCCCTTCCCCCGGCCCGGGACATTTCAGAGTCCTGAGTACTGAGAGGCAACAGAATAGCTTCAACAAAAACAACATCAGAAGCTCACCCCAGTAAACATAAAATAAAAAATATGTTTCACTCCCAAACATAAGGAACAGACAGGACCCAAGCACCATAAGCCAGACAACACCACAACACCCCACCCTGTATCTCAGAGGTTTGTACTTCAGGTAGACAAGAGGGTGGACCACTGCCAGGTAGCGCTCCACACAGATACACCACTGGAACATGGGACGGCCTGTCATTAGAAAACCGAAAGAAAATACTATGATGTATGACACAACGATTGTGGGGTGGTGTAGCCAGATAAAATACAAGATTGAAAACAGGCTGAAGAGGATCTCAGACACAGCCAGGTTGAGAGCGAAGAACTCTGAAGTCATTGTCCCTCCCGCTCCGGTCAGTATCAGCCACAGAACGTAGATATTGGTGGGGAGACCCAGGATAAAGTTGATTGCATAGGAAGCAATGCTGAATGATTGGTCTTGGGACAAGTAGGCAGCAAATGGATATCCAGGCAGGGAAGAGTTTGCAGCTGAAGTTGAAGTATTCATCTCTTCGATTGGTGCAGTTCTGAAGTGTGATGGAAGCTGAGAGGAAGAGACAGACAGAGAGAAACAGAGAAGAAAAAAGAGAGAGAGAGAGAAATGCATTAACTGTCAACACCAGATCATACAAAACACATTTACATGGCCTTTTCATGTGTTTCATCAATAAACATTTCAAAGAAAATTCTTGTAAGGTTTTCCTTTCAAACATGCATGAATTATACAGTTATAATTATACCATGCAGACATTTTTTCTTCCATTAAATAATTTAGAATTTGGCTCCAGAGCGGTGCAGAGGTCTAAGGCACTGCATCTCAGTGCAAGAGGTGTCACTACAGTCCCTGGTTCGAATCCAGGCTGTATCACATACGGCTGTGATTGGGAGTCCCATAGGGCGGCGCACAATTGGTCCAGCGTCGTCTGCATTTGGCCCGGGGTAGGCCGTCATTGTAAATAAGAATTTAAATGTCTTCCCTAGTTAAATAAAGGTTTCACAACTGGGGAAAACTTCAGAAGTGAACAGAATACTTCTTCTTCAGAAACATTTCAGATTTTATGGAGGAAAATAACAATTTCAAACCTTGACTGATGGAGCTCTTCTCTCTCCTGGAAAGTCTGTGTCTGTTGCAAGAACTGAATGCTGGGTCATACACAACAGACACAACATAACAGGGGCAAAGCATATGGAATGGAGGAGGTACTTCCTAACCTTATCCAATGAGAATGCTCGACTTAGTTTTTTCCCTATTCAAATCATTTACTATTTGGTGTATGCTGAACTCAAGCTCAGTCTATTGGGCCCAACTTGTACACGTGTGAGTCACAAACAGGTGCAGCAGATCATTACACATATGAAAATTATTATGTTTGACAGGACCTCATGGCCATACACAGTCTATGATTGATTGAGGAGATTTTGTAAGTGACTGCATCTAGGGACAGTAGCTAGAGACAGGAGACTTACTAGCCATGTGACGTGGCCGTAAAAAAACACAACTCGAAACAGATATAGTTTATGAGGTGTATATACAACCAGGCAGATCAATAGGTTAGGATTAGGCATAGGGTAATTAGCTACATTTTGACCTAAAGTTAGGGGTTAGGGTTAGGCTTAGGGAGATGGGTGTTGCATAAGATGTTAACTTTAGGGCTACGTTTAGCGTTAGGTTTGGGTTTAAGGTTGGCGTTACGGTTAATGTTAGGCGTAGGGGGATTGTTGTAGCTAAAGGAGTTAACTTTAGAGCTAAGGTTAGGTTTGGGTTTAAAGTAAGATTAAGGGTTAAAGATAGGCTTATGTGGTTGGGTGTAGCATAAGGGGTTAACTTCAGGGCTAAGGTTAGGGTTAGTTTTGGATTTAAGTTTAGCTTAAGGATTAGGGTTAGGCAAAGCGTGGTTAGTGTAACCGCTATTTGGATCCATCCAAATCTACCAGTCATTAATATTCACTACCTACATTGTAGTTTAGTTATCTCTTTATTTCACATACTGTTAAGACTTGACATTATGTACAGTACACATTGGTACAAGTCCTATTGTTCTGGATCTTGAGGACTATTGTACACTGCTCAAAAAAATAAAGGGAACACTAAAATAACACATCCTATATCTGAATGAATGAAATAATCGTATTAAATACTTTTTTCTTTACATAGTTGAATGTGCTGACAACAAAATCACACAAAAATAATCAATGGAAATCCAATTTATCAACCCATGGTGGTCTGGATTTGGAGTCACACTCAAAATTAAAGTGGAAAACCACACTACAGGCTGATCCAACTTTGATGTAATGTCCTTAAAACAAGTCAAAATGAGGCTCAGTAGTGTGTGGCCTCCACGTGCCTGTATGACCTCCCTACAACGCCTGGGCCTGCTCCTGATGAGGTGGCGGATGGTCTACTGAGGGATCTCCTCCCAGACCTGGACTAAAGCATCCACCAACTCCTGGACAGTCTGTGGTGCAACGTGGCGTTGGTGGATGGAGCGAGACATGATGTCCCAGATGTGCTCAATTGGATTCAGGTCTGGGGAACGGGCGGGCCAGTCCATTGCATCAATGCCTTCCTCTTGCAGGAACTGCTGACACACTCCAGCCACATGAGGTCTAGCATTGTCTTGCATTAGGAGGAACCCAGGGCCAACCGCACCAGCATATGGTCTCACAAGGGGTCTGAGCATCTCATCTCGGTACCTAATGGCAGTCAGGCTACCTCTGGCGAGCACATGGAGGGCTGTGCGGCCCCCCAAAGAAATGCCACCCCACACCATGACTGACCCACCGCCAAACCGGTTATGCTGGAGGATGTTGCAGGCAGCAGAATGTTCCTCACGGCGTCTCCAGACTCTGTCACGTCTGTCACATGTGCCCAGTGTGAACCTGCTTTCATCTGTGAAGAGCACAGGGCGCCAGTGGCGAATTTGCCAATCTTGGTGTTCTCTGGCAAATGCCAAACGTCCTGCACGGTGTTGGGCTGTAAGCACAACCCCCACCTGTGGACGTCGGGCCCTCATACCACCCTCATGGAGTCTGTTTCTGACCGTTTGAGCAGACACATGCACATTTGCGGCCTGCTGGAGGTCATTTTGCAGGGCTCTGGCAGTGCTCCTCCTGCTCCTCCTTGCACAAAGGCGGAGGTAGCGGTCCTGCTGCTGGGTTGTTGCCCTCCTACGGCCTCCTTCACATCTCCTGATGTACTGGCCTGTCTCCTGGTAGCGCCTCCATGCTCTGGACACTACGCTGACAGACAGAGCAAACCTTCTTGCCACAGCTCGCATTGATGTGCCATCCTGGATGAGCTGCACTACCTGAGCCACTTATGTGGGTTGTAGACACCGTCTCACCGCCAGCATTCAAAAGTGACCAAAACATCAGCCAGGAAGCATAGGAAATGAGAAATGCTCTGTGGTCCCCACCTGCAGAACCACTCCTTTATTGGGGGTGACTTGCTAATTGCCTATAATTTCTACCTGTTGTCTATTCCATTTGCACAACAGCATGTGACAATTATTGTCAATCAGTGTTGCATCCTAAGTGGACAGTTTGATTTCACAGAAGTGTGATTGACTTGGAGTTACATTGTGTTGTTTAAGTGTTCCCTTTATTTTTTTGAACAGTATTTTAAGGTAAAGTGCAATATTCTGGCAATTAAGTCCTTTATTAAACCCCAGAGTTATATGAAGTCATGAATACCACTTTTATGTCTCTGCGTCCAGTATGAAGGAAAGTAAAATAAAATTAAAATATATATATATATATATATATTGTATTGTTCACACACGTGTTAACAATCTGATGGCCTTGAGATAGAAGTTTTTCAGTCTCTCGGTGCCAGCTTTGATGCACCTGACCTGACCTCGCCTTCTGGATGATAGCAGGGTGAACAGGCTGTGGCTCAGGTTGTTGATGTCTTTGATAATCGTTTTGGCCTCCCTGTGACATAGAGTGCTGTACGTATCCTGGAGGGCAGGTAGTTTGCCCCCGGTGATGCGTTGGGCAGACCGCACCACCCTCTGGAGAGCCCTGCAGTTGCGGGCGGTGCAGTTGCCATACCAAGTGGTGATACAGCCTGACAGGATGGTCTCAATTGTGCATCTGTAAAGGTTTGTGAGGGTTTTAGGTGACAAGCCAAATTTCTTAACTTGTTTGCTCTAGGGGGCAGAATTTGGAAGTTTGGATGAATGAGGTGCCCAAAGTAAACTGCCTGTTACTCAGGCCCAGAAGCTAGGATATGCATATAATTGGTAGTATTAGATAGAAAATACTCTAAAGTTTCCACAACTGTTAAAATAATGTCTGTGAGTATAACAGAACTGATATGGCAGGCGACAACCTGAGGAAAATCCATCCAGGAAGTGGGATATGTGTGTAGTTTTCAATTGAATGCCTATACAGTATGTAATGGGTTAGGGCCCAGATTGCAGTTCCTATGGCTTCCACTAGATGTCAACAGTCTTTAGACATTGTTTCAGGCTTGTATTCTGAACAATGAGGAAGAATGAGACCATTTTGTCAGTAGATTGTAGAATGAACCAGAGCTGGTTTGCGCGCATGACCTATTGCGCGCCCTTCGTTGTTTTTCCTTTCAATTGAATACGCTACTGTCCGGTTTAAATATTATCGATTATTTAGACAATAGACAACCTGAGGATTAATTATAAACATCATTTGACATGTTTCGACAAACTTTACCGGTATTATTAGGATGTATTCATCTGCCTGTTGTGACCGCCTTTAAGCCAGTGGATTACTGAACAAAACGCACCAGCAAAACTGAGTTTTTTGGATATAAAGAGGGACTTTATCAAACAAAACAAACATTTATTGTGTAACAGGGACTCTTGTGAGTGCAACCAGATGAAGACCATCAAAGGTAAGTGATTAATTTTATTGCTATTTCTGACTTTCGTGACTGCTCTACTTGGCTTGAAAATGTTTGTATGCTTTTGTAAGCGGGGCGCTGGCCTCAGATAATTGCATGGTATGCTTTCGTCGTAAAGCCTTTTTGAAATCTGATAAAGCGGCTGTATTAACAAGAAGATAATCTTTAAACCGATATATAACACTTGTATTTTCATGAAAGTTTATTATGACTAGTTCTGTCATTTGTATTTCGCACTCTGCAATTTCACTGGATGTTGGCCAGATGGGACGCTAGCGGGGCGAGAAAAGAGAAACTGGAAAAAGCAGGAAGTGAGACATAAAACGCTGGAAGGCTTGAACAAACAAGACAAACTGGCACAGACAGACAGAAAACACAGGTATAAATACTCAGAGGAAAGTGGGGATGATGGGCGACACCTGGAGGGGGAGGAAACAAGCACAAGGACAGGTGAAACAGATCAGGATCGTGACAGTGAACATGAAATACACTTTTTTTACCCATGTATAATTATGCCATTTATCCAGCGCTTGTACCAAAAGTGACTCACAGTGATGTGTGGTATCAGACAAAGTAAGTCTTATCATCTCATCTCACTACTAGATACAGACACAAAGGTGAAAGCTGAAGCAATAAAATTTATACGTAATCTTCACAGATAAGAGGGAATTAATCAAACCCAACAGTGTACAATTCTGGAATTCCTGCTTATACCCTCCTGATTCCAGGAGTCTTCGACCAGGATTTCTGGAAAACCTGGGAATTTGGGGATATTACCAGAATCGTGATGTTATTTGTCCCCTCCCTCTCCCTCTCCCCCGGCCCGGGACGTTTTAGATCCCTCATAACAGAGGCAGCAGAATAACATGCATTCAAATAAGAATTTCACCTAAAGATGCATAGTATTGCCAGCATAAAATTAAGACAAAACCCGATCACAACCAACCAGACCAACCCAGAACATGCCACCTTGTATCTGAGGAGTTTGTACTTCAGGAAGACCACAGGGTGGACCACCGCCAGGTAGCGGTCAAAACATATACAAAGATGAGAAAACCAATACAGAATGTTACTAGAGCAGGGAGAAAGGAAATAGGGAGGTGTATGTAGACATAGACTTAGACAGAAGACAGGCAGCATAGGATTTCAAATAGGTTGAGAGAGAAGAACTCTGAGTTCATAATCCCTCCGGCTCCGGTCACTATCAGCCAAAGGACTTACATTTTGGTGGGGAGACTGAGGATGAGGTTGACTGAATAGCAGGCTGTGCCGATAGAAGACCATGCTCCGCATAGAAAGAGAGGACAGGGGCCCCATTGTTGAGGATCAGCATGGCAGATGTGTTTTTGCTGTCAGCATATTTGTACTTAATAGTGAAATGGGCCGATAATACCCATATTGTACAAGGTTTTTTAAAAATGGTGTATACTACATGTTTACTTTGTGTTTTTCTTCTTTGGATACTCAATAAATAATTGTTCTGAATTCCACATGTATCCTTCTTTTACTTGTTGTAAAGCAAAGAAAACATTCAGACCTCATTACTATACTACTATAACGTTAGGAAGGTACAGCTAACAAAGAATGGCAAAATTTCAGAAGACACTGTCATTAATCTCTGCATACAAATGTTAGTCTCTTTACAATGTTTTGTCTACCAGTTAGCCTTGTATACGACTTGGTAAATTACATCCATTTCTTCTATTTCCATCCATTTCTTCTTCTAATCTAATTTTTTAATTGTTTTTGCTAGCATATTGCATTTCCCAACTCTGCATTTAACATCTAGACCTTTAGTAGCAACAGCAAAATCCTCATTGTTCATATTGGTAGTTGTTCCTCTCACACTAAGGAGAATATTTGCATGTCGTGTTGTCAATGGTTGTAGCTACAGAGGTTTGAAATGTTATGCCACACAGGTGTGTAGACAGGTGTTTGCTATAGATGCACCATCGAGAGCATCCTGAGAGCTTCCTGACCGGTTGCATCACCGCCTGGTATGGCAACTGCTCGGCATCTGACCGCAAGGCGCTACAGAGGGTATTACGTGAGGCCCAGTACATCACTGGGGCCAAGCTTCCTGCCATCCAGGACCTATATACTAGGCGGTGTCAGAGGAAGGCCCTAAAATTGTTAAAGACTCCAGTCACCCAAGGCATAGAGTGTTCTCTCTGCTACTGCACAGCAAACGGTACCAGAGCGCAAAGTCTAGGTCCAAAAGCCTCCTTAACAGCTTCTACCCACAAGCCATAAGACTGCTGAACAATTAATCAAATGGTCACCCGGACTATTTACAAACTCAGAAGTGAACTGAATACTTCTTCTTCAGCAACAGTTCAGATTGTTAAGAGAAAAATATATACATTTTAAACCTTGACAGATGGAACTCTTCTCTCTACTGGAAAGGCTGTGTCTGTTACAATAACTTAATGCTGGTTCTTATACAACAGACACAACATAACACGGTCAAAACATATGGAAATTGAGGAGGTAATTCCAAACCTTATCCAATGAGAATTCTCATCTTAGTTTTTTCCCTATTCAAAACATTTTCCATTTGGTGTGTCCTGAACTCAAGGTGGATCTATTGGGCCCAGCTTGTACATCTGTGAGTCACAAACAGGTGCATCGGGTCATTACACCTATGCAAAAGATTGTGTTTGTCAGGACCCAATGGCCATACACAGTCTATGATTGATTGATGAGGTTTTGTATGTGACTGCATCTAGGAACAGGAGACTTCCCAACCATGTCACTTGGACCTAAAAAACACATCAAAAACAGATATAGTTTAAGAAGTGTATATTCAATCAGGAAGATCCAAAGTTTAGGATTAGGCATGGGGATCAAAATGTGTTAAATTTAGGGCTAAGGTTAATGGTTAAGGTTAAGCATAGGGGGATGGGTGTAACATAAGGGGTACATTTTAGGGCTAAAGTTAGGTTTGGATTATGGTTAGCGTATAGGTTAAGGTTAGGTTTAGGGGGATTGCTGTAATGTAAGTTGTTAACTTTAGGGCTAAGGTTGGGTAAAGGTTTGTGTTTCAATTTAGCTTTAAGGTTCATGTTTGGCAAAGCACGGTTAGTGGAACCCCAATTCCGAACCACACAAAATCTGCCAGTCATATACATTATATTAACTACCTACAGTCTCTTCATTCCATATACTGTTAATAAGCTATGTATAGTACACATGGGTACACGTCCTGTTGTTCTGGATCTTGGGCGCTAATTGGACAGTGCAAGATTCTGGCCATTAAACAATATATTTAACCCCAGAGTCATATGAACTCATGAATACCATTTGTATGTCTCTGCTTCCTGTAGGAAGGAAATTACAGGTTGTTTGAGCGTTAGCCATTCTGTTTGACCTCCAGTCATTGCGATAACGCTAGTTAGCATTGGCTCAAAAAACTACCTCTAACTTCCTTCATACTGGATGCAGAGACATAAAAAATGGAATCCATGAGTTGCAGGGCAGTTTCCTGAGGCAGCAGGGCAGTTTCACAGCCCTGTGGAGGTAGACGAGCGACTGCACCAACCCACAGAACATCAGGAGGAACATCCTGAGGGCATCAGTCAAGCAGAATACTTCAGCTATGTTGCAGTCTTACAGCAAGTAAATGACCACTGTCGGACGAATGTTGATTAACATTAATGCCAGGGTGACTGAGACAATCGTGAACTCTCTCTTCTTCATGGCATTTATCCCTTTTTTCTCCATCTCCCCTCCTCTTCTCTCCATCTCTCCCTGCCTCAGTTGTGTGCGCTTCAGGACACAGATGATGGAGAGGCTACAGAATAGACTGACCAATAGGATGAGCAGGATGTAGCTGATGAAGCAGTGGATGGGGAACTGAGGTGCGTAGAGGGAAACAGCCGTCCCTGTGAACATCAGCGTGACACCCCAAGCCCCGGCCGCCCACCACACCCTGTACCTTGGGCGCCAGAGTGGCGCAGCATTCTAAGGCACCGCATTTCAATGCAAGAGTTGCACTACAGTCCTTGGTTCAAATCCAAGCTGATTCACATCCAGCTGTGATTGGGTGCACATTTGGCCAAGTGTCGTCTGGGTTTGGCTGGGGTAGGCCGTCATTGTAAATAAGAATTTGTTCTTAACAGACTTGCC
This sequence comes from Salmo trutta, assembly GCF_901001165.1. Taxonomy (NCBI): domain Eukaryota; kingdom Metazoa; phylum Chordata; class Actinopteri; order Salmoniformes; family Salmonidae; genus Salmo; species Salmo trutta. The sequence goes on from NC_042960.1 coordinate 2,063,263, forward strand.
TAGTTGAATAAAATAAAACCTTAAGGATTTGTACTTCATGTTGACCGCAGGGTGGACCACCATCAGGTGGCGCTACACACAGATGCTGCACTGGAACGGGCGGCTGAAGACGAGTAGATAGACTGAGTATATGATTACCGGGCAGTGTTTTTTCTTTAATCAAGTCATTTATGGTATCTATGTCTTTAGTTTTCCATGTGGACCAATTTATCTGTGACTTCTGAAAAGCTATCCAAGGATTGTTCCATAAGGTTGTGTTTTTAGGGACTGATTCATGTAGAATACGTTTAATTCGTCCGGCGGGCCACCAGTTGGTGAACTCTGTCCTATTCTTTACAAACATCTTGTCATCAGAGCCATTAACACTGAGTTCACAAAACATTAGGAACACCTGCTCTTTCCATGACATTGACTGACCAGGTGAACCCAGGTGAAAGCTATGATCTCTTATTGATGACACTTGTTAAATCTACTTCAGTCAGTGTAGATGAAGGGGAGGTGACAGGTTAAATAAATATTTTTAAGCCTTGAGACAATTGAGACGAACATTCTGCTTTTCAGAGGGTGAATGGGCAAGGAAAAATATTTAAGTGCCTTTGAACAGGGTATGGTAGAAAGTGCCAGGTGCACCGATTTCTGTCAAGAACTGCAACGCTGCTGGGCTTTTCACGCACAACAGTTTCCCGTATGTATCAAGAATGGTACACCACCCAAATGACATCCAGACAACTTGACACAACTGTGGAAAGGTTTGGAGTCAACATGGGCCAGCATCCCTGTGGAACGCTATTGACACCTTGTAGAATCCATGTCCGAAGCTGTTATAATGGCAAAAGCAATATTACGAAGGCGTTCTTAATGTTGTGTAATGTCAGTGTATAGGGTGCCATTTGGGATGCTGACCACAGCCCCGACAAGAGGACGGTCTGCTCCCTGTCTGTCCCCCTGCCTACCCCCCTGCCTGTCCCCCTGCCTGCCCCCCTGCATCCTGCCTGCCCCTCTGTCTGTGCCCTGCCTGTCCCCCTGCCTTCCTTCCTAAACACCTGTGTGCTGTTTCAGATTGCCTTCGACCTAACATTCAAACAGTGGCGTGTATTCATGTATGCCAAGAGAAGTTAGGCTTCCCCAAAACACTGAACAATAAACAATAAAAACATAATATAATTTATATTTTGTTCTCTTCTGTGTTTCATAATTTTCCTTCAATTCGCAAGGCTGAATGTAGCTCACTGGTGAAAGCATACGAGCAAGCGAAACTGGGCACCTGACTCTGTATTTATTTGTGTTTATTTATTTTATTTAACCTTCATTTAACTAGGCAAGTCAGTGAAAAACCTCTTAAGGATCGGACAATTTTTTTTCAAACTTCGCCTATAATGACATACCCAAATCTAACTGCCTGTAGTTTAAGACCTGAAGTAAGGTTATGCATATTCTTGATACCATTTCAAAGGATTAATTTTCTTTTTTTTTATCATCTTTGAAATTCATGAGAAAGACCAAAATGTAACATTCCAGGTTAGGCACAATTAGATGTTTGCCACTAGAAGGCAGCTGTGTATGTGCAAAGTTTTAGACTGATTCAAAGAACCATTGCATTTCTGTTTAAAATGTTGTATCAATACTGCCCAAATGTGCCTAATTGGTTAATTAATTACTTTTAAAGTTCATAACTGTGCACTCTCCTCAAACAATAGCATGGTATTATTTCACTGTAATAGCTACTGTAAATTGGACTCCTTGACTGGACCCAGACCCATCTAAGAGACCCAAATGTGTATGCACATTTTTTTTTTTACGTTTTCTGAATATATCACTGGTTGATTTTCTATGCCCTACATAAAGAAAAAAACAGCTACATGAGTCATTCTGCACACATATTTATTAAATGTGAAGGATTCAATTTTTTTTAATGTAGTAAACATGAAATACACAAGATTTAACTGTTGTTCAAAGTAAGTCTTATCGTTCCATCTCAACATTAAATAGTTTTCATACATAAAGCTGCGATGTGAAGCAAGAAGATCGATAGGTAATCTTCCCATATAAGAGGGAATAAATCGAACCAAGGCATGCAAAATTCAGGATTTCCTGCTGATTCCTTTCTCATGCCAGGAATATCCCAAACGGGATTTCAGGAAAACCTGGGAATTTAGGGGAAATTACCGTACTTTTGCAACCCTTATCAAAACACAAACATATTTTTGCTGGAGCATCAACAACTATCAACCTCTTTACAAGCTATCAATTAACAGGTGGAAACAAACAGGTTACAATTGACCATCTGTATCAGGTGAAACTTTGACTATCAACTCTTTTAAAGACCTCTGATACAGGGCAGTTTCCCAGCCCTGTGGAGGTAGAGGAGGGGCTGCACAATTCCACAGACCACACCGATGAAGACACAAACATACATGGCTGAAAGGAACTGCCCCAAATCTAATATTCCAATGAAAGGTAAAATCATTACCCATGGGAGGTAGTTCACCATCATAGCCACCATGATAATCAAAATGATCTTAAACGCCCTCATCTTCATGTTATTTGTCCCCTCCCTCTCCCCTTCACCCGGCCCTGGATGTTTCAGAGCCCTGAGAACTGAGAGGCAGCAGAATAACATGAATGAAATGAAGATCAGAATATCACCCAAAGCCACAAAATATATAACATTTAGGCTCTTTGCCAGCATAAAAGTAAGACAGAACCCGATCACAACCAACCAGACTAACCCAGAACATGCCACTTTGTATCTGAGGAGTTTGTATTTCAGGAAGACCACAGGGTGGACCACCGCCAGGTAGCGTTCAAAACATATACAGCACTGGAACAGGGTCCGACCATATATAAGAAAACCACCACAGAATGTTAATAGAGCTGGGAGAGGGGGGACAGGGAGGTGTATATGGACAAAGAAGAAGACAGAAGACAGGCAGTAGAGGATCTCAGATACGGCCAGGTTGAGAGCGAAGAACTCTGAGGCCATCGTTTCTCCCGCTCCAGTCACTATCAGCCACAGGACGTAGACATTGGTGGGGAGACTGAGGATGAGATTGACTGCATAGCAGGCAGTGCCGAAAGAGGAATCGGTTTCCACATAGCCAGAGAGGACAGAGGAATGGTTGGAAGAGTTCATTTTTTCAATTTTTACCAAGCTCAGTTTGGAAGTACCAGCTTTGATGTCCCAAGGATCACTGTGGAAGAAAGAGACAGATAGAAAGAGACAAAGAGAGAGAGAGAGAGAGAGGGGGGATAAATGCATTAAATGAACTGTCAACACCAGATCATACAATATGCATGTACATTTAAATAGCCTTTTAAGGTGTTTCCTCAATACAAACTGAAAATACAAAGTCATGTAAGATATTGATATCAAACATGCATAAATTATAGCATTCAGACATTATGAAATAATTCCGAATTCCAGAACAGTGGAAAACCTCAGAAGTGAACTGAATACTTCTTCAACATCAACAATTCAGATTTTGCAGAGGAAAAATAACAATTTCAAACCTTGACTGATGGAGTTCTTCTCTCTCCTGGAAAGTTTGTGTCCATCAAGAACTGATTGCTGGGTCATACACAACAGAAACAACGTAATAGGGGCAAAACATGTGGAAATGGAGGAGGTGATTCCTAACCTTATCCAATGAGAATGCTCATCTTAGTATTTTCCCTATTCAAAACATTTTCAATTTGGTGAGTCCTGAACTCAAGACAGATCTATTGGGCCAAGCTTGTACTCTGTGTCACAAACAGGTGCAACAGGTCATTACACCCATGCAAAAGATTGTGTTTGACAGGACCTAGTGGCCATACACAGTCTATGATTGATTGATGAGGTTTTGTAAGTGACTCCATCTAGGGACAGGAGACTTCCCAACCATGTGCCGTGGCTGGTTCAAAGCTGGTTTTTGATATGAATATGAACTTGATTGAACAAAACATGCATGTATTGTATAACATAATGTCCTAGGAGTGTCATCTGATGAAGATCATCAAAGGTTAGTGCTGCATTTAGCTGTGGTTTTGGTTTTTGTGACATTATATGCTAGCTTGAAAAATGGGTGTCTGATTATTTCTGGCTGGGTACTCTCCTGACATAATCTAATGTTTTGCTTTCGTTGTAAAGCCTTTTCGAAATCGGACAGTGTGGTTAGATAAAGGAGAGTCTTGTCTTTAAAATGGTGTAAAATAGTCATATGTTTGAAAAATGGAAGTTTTCGGATTTTCGAGGAGCTTGTATTTCGCGCCACGCCCTATCATTGGATATTGGAGCGGTGTTCCGCTAGCGGAACGTCTAGATGTAAGAGGTTTAAAACCTGTTAGGGCTAGGGGGCAGTATTTACACGGCCGGATAAAAAACGTACCTGATTTAATCTGGTTACTAGTCCTGCCCAGTAACTAGAATATGCATATAATTATTGGCTTTGGATAGAAAACACCCTAAAGTTTCTAAAACTGTTTGAATGGTGTCTGTGAGTATAACAGAACTCATATGGCAGGCAAAAACCTGAGAGGATTTCATGCAGGAAGTGGCCTGTCTGACAAGGTGTCGTTCTTCTTGTCTCTGTTTATTGAAGAGTCAGGATCTTAGCTGTAACGTGACACTTCCTACGGCTCCCATAGGCTCTCAGAGCCCGGGAAAAAGCTGAACGATATCGAGGCAGCCTCTGGCTGAAACACATTATCGCCTTTGCCAAGTGGCCGATCAGAGGACAAAGGACTTAGGCGCGTGCCCGAGTCGACCCAGTGATATATTTTCTTTCGTCTGTTTACCTAATTGCAGATTCCCGGTCGGAATATTATCGCTTTTTACGAGAAAAATGGCATAAAAATTGATTTTAAACAGCGGTTGACATGCTTCGAAGTACGGTAATGAAATATTTAGAAATCTTTTGTCACGAAATGCGCCGTGCGCGTGACCCTTATTTACCATTGGGATAGTGTCTTGAACTCATGAACAAAACGCCGCTGTTGGAACATAACTATGGATTATTTTGGACCAAACCAACATTTGTTATTGAAGTAGAAGTCCTGGGAGTGCATTCTGACGAAGAACAGGAAAGGTAATCAAACTTTTCTAATAGTAAATCAGAGTTTGGTGAAGGCTAAACTTGCTGGGTGTCTAAATAGCTAGCCCTGTGATGCCGGGCTATCTACTTAGAATATTGCAAAATGTGCTTTCACCGAAAAGCTATTTTAAAATCGGACATATCGAGTGCATAGAGGAGTTCTGTATCTATAATTCTTAAAATAATTGTTATGCTTTTTGTGAACGTTTATCGTGAGTAATTTAGTAAATTGTTAGTAAATTCGCCGGAAGTTTGAGGAGGGGGAATGCTAGTTTTGAACGTCACATGCTAATGTAAAAAGCTGGTTTTTGATATAAATATGAATTTGATTGAACAAAACATGCATGTATTGTATAACATAATGTCCTAGGTGTGTCATCTGATGAAGATCATCAAAGGTTAGTGCTGCATTTAGCTGTGGTTTTGGTTTTTGTGACATTATATGCTAGCTTGAAAAATGGGTGTCTGATTATTTCTGGCTGGGTACTCTGCTGACATAATCTAATGTTTTGCTTTCATTGTAAAGCCTTTTTGAAATCGGACAGTGTGGTTAGATTAATGAGAGTCTTGTCTTTAAATAGCTGTAAAATAGTCATATGTTTGAGAAATTGAAGTAATAGCATTTCTAAGGTATTTGAAAATCGCGCCACAGGATTCAACTGGCTGTTACGTAGGTGGGACGATAAATGTGCTTCTTCTTGAGCCACTCCTTTGTTGCCTTGGCCGTGTGTTTTGGGTCATTGTCATGCTGGAATACCCATCCACGACCCATTTTCAATGCCCTGGCTGAGGGAAGGAGGTTCTCACCCAAGATTTGACGGTCCATGGCCCCGTCCATCGTCCCTTTCATGCGGTGAAGTTGTCCTGTCCCCTAGGCAGAAAAACACCCCCAAAGCATAATGTTTCCACCTCCATGTTTGACAGTGGAGATGGTGTTCTTGGGGTCATAGGCAGCATTCCTCCTCCTCCAAACACGGCGAGTTAAGTTGATGTCAAAGAGCTCCATTTTGGTCTCATCTGACCACAACACTTTCACCAGTTGTCCTCTGAGTCATTCAGATGTTCATTGGCAGACTTCAGACGGGCCTGTATATGTATTCTTGAGCAGGGGGACCTTGTGGGCAATGCAGGATTTCAGTACTTCACGGCGTAGTGTGTTACCAATTGTTTTCTTGGTGACAATGGTCCCAGCTGCCTTGAGATCATTGACAAGATCCTCCCGTGTAGTTCTGGGCTGAATCCTCACCGTTCTCATGATCATTGCAACTCCACGAGGTGAGATCTTGCATGGATCATCAACTAGATTCAGCCGAGGGATATTGACAGTTATTTTGTGTTTCTTCCATTTGCGAATAATCGCACCAAATGTTGTCACCTCTCACCAAGCTGCTTGGCGATGGTCTTGTAGCCCATTCCAGCCTTGTGTAGGTCTACAATCTTGTCCCTGACATCCTTGGAGAGCTCTTTGGTCTAGGCCATGGTGGAGAGTTTGGAATCTGATTAATTGATTGATTCTGTGGACAGGTGTCTTTTTTACAGGTAACAAGCTGTGGTTAGGAGCACTCCCTTTAAGAGTGTGCTCCTAATCTCAGCTCGTTACCTGTATGAAAGACACCTGGGAGCCAGAAATCTTTCTGATTGAGAGGGGGTCAAATACTTATTTCCCTCATTAAAATGCAAATCAATTTATAACATTTTTGACATGCGTTTTTCTGGATATTTTTGTTGTTATTTTTGTTGTTTTGCAAGGCACTGTACATTTACATTTAAATAGCCTTTTAATGAATTTCATCAATCAACATTTCAAAGAAAATTCCTGTAAGATATTCCAAACATGCATAAATTATACCATACAGACATTTCTTCTGCTATGAATATATCGTAGAATTCCAGAAGTGGAAAATTCTGAAGTTTGTTCTTCTTCAACAACAATTCAGATTGTTAAGAGAAAACTTTGACGGATGGAACTCTTCTCTCTACTGGAAAGTCTGTGTCTGTTACAATAACTTAATGCTGGTTCATATACAACAGACACCACATAGCACGGTCAAAACATATGGAAATTGAGGAGGTACTTCCAAACCTTATCCAAGGAGAATTCTCATCTTAGTTTTTTCCCTATTTAAAACATTTTCCATTTGGTGTTTCCTGAACTCTTGTACAGCTTGTACATCTGTGAATCACAAATGGCAATAAATGGCAAATGCAATTTCCGTATATACGGGTTCACTGTAACACCTCGCAGGGCAAACAGAGAACTGAAAATGACATCATAAGTTCTTCATTAAATACTCTGACAGAGATAGTTCCAGCTCACTGCTGGCCTGTCAGAGGGAGGATGAGCGTGGTTTAAACTTACTCATCCTATCGTTGGCGTGCAGGCTGGTCCCAGCCTCTAGACGCATCTTTGTTGCCAAGCATAGTTGTCTTCTAGCTTATCTTCGTGTGTGTACCCGAGAGTCAGACACCCAAGGACAGTGCCTGTTCTTGTGCCACAGCCATTCTCCCCTCTATCAGTTCCTCACATACACCTGTCCATGAGCGGCCCCACAACCAGGCATTGTGTGTGTGTGTCACGAGTCTACTCAGCCTACACTCCTACTAGCCAGCAACCCTCCAGTTAGTCATGTCTATTATATGTTGCTCAATCTATGTTAATACAATATAAACCTATTAGTGCATTACAGTCCATTCATACTTAGGCCTACATCTACTGTAAATGGTAATGCATCATATCTAATAAGTGAAATAAAACCCAACAATACTTATTAGCTTAAAGGTATAGGTTAAACTTTAACACCCCATTATGCAGGGCCAAATCTCACAATCCCCCTTTTGACACCAACTAGGTGTCATTTATCAAAAGAATTGAAAAATAAAAACAGAATTAGTAGAAAACATAAAAAGAATGAGTAAAAACGTAAAAATGTAATAAAATTTTGAGATTCCCCCTTTTGACACCTGCAAGGTGTCACAACCAAAACAATTGCTCCATCCCTTTAACCTTTGTACAAATTGGGCTCGTTGCCAATCTGGAACTTAAATCCACCTATAGGGAGAGCACAATTTATTCATCAATTTCCTTCACTGCAAACCAGGGGTCATCCTCGGTCAGCCCCAAGGTTCTACGGAAGTGAGACTCCGTATCCTCTGGGGCTATCTCTGTTACACACACATCAGTAAAGAACTCAACCCAGCTTTAGGCGGCTGTATTTTTCCCACAGTACACATACATTCCTTATCAACCTTGCCACCTGTCTTCTAATCTCCTGCCCACAAGCCGTTCCCAGGCCGTTGTTACTCTCCCTAACTTAAGGAGGCTTCTTCTCCTGTTCTCTTCCCAAGGTCGTCTTATCAACTCTGCCCTGCTCATTCTGGTAACAGTGTCTTACTCACACAGTATTGGAATATAGTTTTTAACCCATTATTATAGCTGTATTTCGAATACATTTCAACAGGTTATAAGGTTTCTGAGTGAAATCTTTTAGTCAAACCTTTCATTACATCCACCCGATTGGCTAAATATTTCACATACACTATAACACATCTATTTTTATTGGATTCAGAAATTTCACACAAAATCAAACTAATTCAGGAAACTCTAAAGATAGTCTCATCTTATCATGGGCTCCTCATAATTGAATGAATCCTCCACCAGGCTCGGCGGTAGGTATTTGTCGTCCCATTGGTCTGAACATTGACTCGGTCCGTATCTCACCATCTGCTCTGTTATCGATCTCTCTAGAGTTCTGGAAATGAGACCTCTCGCACAAGGGACCAAACAACAACCACACAACACAAACACACTCATACAGGTGAAAGCAGCCCATAATACAGTTCTTACAACACTTTTCCATTTCCCAAACATGAGCTGTGTTATCAGGAATGTACGTACAGCAATGAACCTAATCATTCTACCTACACCATCCTCTTTTGCCAGTAACATATCGAGAGTCAGTCTATTTTACCAGGTCACGAGGGAGGTGGCGGATAATTGGTCAGAGAACCTCTTTACTGCATCCCCGGTTTCATTCATGAATCTCTGTTGATTATAAAAGATGTCATTAATCCCATCCACATTTTTATTTATTGTCAACCACCAAAATAATGTAGTGTTAAAGCCTTCACATATTTGATTCATAGCTTTGTATTCATCTGGAACTTCCCTGAGGATGCCAATAGCATCCATCTAGACAAAGCTACTCCCATCCTGGTCAAAACTCCTCCTGTGCCTACTTTAGCCTCCTATAACTGGCCTCTGATGACTCGAACTAGTTGGACCTATAACCCCAGGGCGCAAGTTAACCACCCTTCGTGGTCATTTCTGTCGTATGCGTCCTTTGCTGGTACTAGCCCACCCTTCATCAGTTATAGGTGCTGTGAGGTTAAACATTTTCTATTCATCTTTCAAACCTAAGTCAGTCACATTCACGATTACTTTCAGCCATTAAAGTCATCTAAGTTCTCTGTGCCATTCTTGTATCTATAACACTGGTACTCATCAGGAGTTAAGGTGAACCGAGGTGGGTTGGCTGAGCACTTCAATCTGGCCAACCCCAATTCCTGTACAGTTGTCTGCTTCCCCAGGAAATTGTTTAATGTTTACCTTAAATCCTACATCTTGATCTTCTTTGATTCCTTATTCTGTATGTCACTCATCAGTGTATTATATAGTTTATCTTCTACTTCTTCTCAATGACAACGGTATCGTATGATTAGTACCAGAAGGTGGTGGATCTGAATGTATCAGAAAGATTAGACTATGATGCAGCTCAGAGTCTCTACTCTTCCCAAAAACCACCAACCCCCTCCTGCCCTTAGTGTCTCTGCTAGGTACCACCCCATACTCACACCTCTAGGAGCACACACAGTGATGAACGGTCGGGATAGGAAATCTTCGTTAAGGAGGTAACCCCCGGACCCTGTTGGTATCGGTTCTTCTCCTAACTCTGTGTGTGTGATCAACAGTGGATATGTGTACATACCTCCTTGCAGTGGGTAAAGTGGACCCAAGTGACTCTCTCAGCTTTTCTAATGGAGAAGGCAGTGGTTTAACAGAACCTGGTATGGGCCTTCCCAACGGTGTTGCTTCCAGTTTTTTCTCCTCAGGGACTGGATCCACACCCAGTCTCCTGGTTGGATTGAGTGAATCACCTTCTCCTGTAATTCACCTGTTGGACACAAAATCCTGGACATACGGGTTTGGTTAACAAACAGTCTTCTCATGTGCTCTGCTAGTATTTCTTCAACTTCTATGTCTACCTGTTCTGGTATCTCTAACTCTGGCATTCTATAGGCTCTACCTGATTAGCTAAACTGTCATCCATCCTTTAAAGAGATGGCTCTAGTAAACCAACTCTAGGGATAATATCTTAACCTAATATTCTAGCTACCATAATCATGTCCACCAAGTAAGTTGGGAACGCTTCTACCCATTTGCTATACTTATCTGTTATTGTTAAACACCCCTTCTTCCCCTCAATTCGGAATAGTTCAATAAGTCCATTTCCAAATGTTGGAATGGATATTCTACAACAAACAATTTGTTTAAGTAATTATCCTAACCTGTCCTATCGCCTCTATCGCCTGCTCTACCATACTCCCCCTGTTTATACATGGCTCAAGCCATGTATAAATATTGCTGCATATCTAAACAAATTATCCTTATGTCAGCCCTTCTCTTGTAGGATTGCCGCCTTTCATTTTCCACATGTCCAATTCTCCCTTGGGCATTCATCCTTAGCTACCCTGTAACAATTCTCTGTCAAGTGTCTTATTTAAGATTTATCTGTGCTGCTTTGTATGGTTTTAAATGCCTATGTGCTTGTCTGTGTAAATAGTCATATCTCTTCTTAGCGAATTTACCAAACATAAACTTAAAATCAAAACTAAAATACATGCCAAATGGAGCCGATATTCTCTCCATGAATTAATATCCTAACTAAGCGAACCAAACTAAATTCTCTTCCTATCTTCTATTCTTATTATGTATTTTCTGTCTGTCCCAGTGTTATTTCTGTCCTCACCTGTTTATAATTGAACTATGCTGGTCTCCACTCACTAACCGTTATCTAATTCTTCTATGTTACTTTTATCTTCTCTTCCTGGCTTATGCTCTCCTCCTGCTACTTCCAACTCATCAAGGTCTCAGTAGTGCAGGGGAGTACTAAATGTCTCACTGTCTTATTCCATAGCTACTTAAATTTATCTCGATACCCTCAATGATGCTGGATCACCTACAGATGACATATATTCCTGTCCTGTTGACAAAAGTCTACCATTATTAAACTTATTCACAACAAAATATAATAATACTATTATGTCAATTCCACAGCCCTGTTGTGTTAAATCTCTTCCACTGCTTACAACCACAGCTGACTTCCTAAGGGAAAATAAACATCTGAACTACCATAAAGGAAAATGTATGTACCCTTATTGTTCTAGGAAAATAGACTTAAGAAAGCCTACCCTTATTCTAAGGCTTTGCCCTTTTAGTCTTCTCATTGGTTAAAATTATCAATTGTGTCTAAGAACTTTAACTCATCATAATTATCAGTTATACAAATTCCCTTAAAGTCAGTATCACAAATGACCTTAAATTCACTATCCAAATGGCTTTTCAATGTGGCTGATCAGACCACACAGGGAAGCCACCAGAGGGGTCACAAGTCATACCACCCTTTCAAAAATGTGTTTCTTACTACATTAGACACATGAAAGCTAAGAACTTTATCTACATTTTGTATCTCAAGTTCCCAGAACATTCCCTATCAAAAGAATTTCACGTGTTTAATTAAAACTCAGAAAACAAAACTTCAAAATGCCATGTGTGTATACCCCTTTAAGATATCCTGTCCCTAGGAATTTTTCCCAAAGACAGCTAAGCGCTCCTTTTTCCATAAAATAACCACTTGGTCAGCGTTTCATCATACTACACCGATTCAAAAACCCAAAAGTTAACTACAAACAAAACCTAATAATAACTCCACTGTACTTCCTCAAATCATTAATCATTTGTTTTAAACTTCCTCAACGGCTCTGTGTACTTTAATTGAACATACACTACCCTTGGATAAAATATTTTACTTCCAATCTATGAAACCCCATAATTTAACGTACTATTTGACTAATTTGACCCAAGATTGCTTAAAACCCCTTCAGTTTGTCTGCAAACCGGCCCATTCTGTTTGCTAGGAATACCCTGCCATTATACACAACTGTGTTTAATGTGCACAGTCCCTGTAAAAATGTAATTAACTCTACCTGTAATTCACTTTAATGACTTGATATTTTTCCATGCAATGTTCAATTCACTGGTGTTACTAAACAATCAATACCACGAATCAATAACCAGAATTTATCACAAAACTTTTACGATTCCATTATTCAGACCAGAACCGCTTCCAGCCACATACTCGTAGGAAAAAATATTACCTCTTTTCAAACAGCGTTCTGCCTTTCCTCTATCGCTAGATTAAAACCAATGTTCCAACTGTATCTCTCTTTCGGCTTCACACTTATGAAATGTCTATGACCTTAAATGTACCATGTAAATTGCCAAATGTATAAAATACTTAATACAACTTAATACAACTCCCTTCAAACCTATCCGCTCATTATAATTAATTAGATTTCGGTAACTGTCTCTTCAATTTAAACTAAACAAGGCATCAAAACGTTCGGTTTATATCTTAAACAACCACTAACAACCGTATCTTTCCAGGCAAAACATACCAACAGTTGAATAACAATCAGCACCTAAAATTTGTATCCACTGATGCATAGACTGAGAAGCGAACCCGAGTCTCTCGCATTGCAGGCGAGACTTCTATCACTGAACCACCAATGCAATATTGAACTGATGGACAGTCCTCGCAAATAACCCTATTTATCAATGTCTGTAGTCGTACAATTAGGCACGTACTCCTGTGACCGTTGACTCTGTCTCTCTCTCTTTCTGCTTTCTTACCATTAGTCCCAGCTTTTCCACATCCAAACTTCCATCAAATTCATACTTCCTTCTCCACATTGGACCGAAATAAATATTTATTTTATAACATTTAACTCCATGTATCTCTCATCTCCCGTTAATTCCTGCACCTCCTTTGAGGATTTACTACCCATGTTTGTTGAATTACCATCGTAGTTATTCTGCTCCTTTAATTGAGCCTTCTCCATTGCTTCTTTAAAGTTTCCTTTACGCGCTTCCCCCTCCTGCTTCCACTCGGAACAGGTTTTGTCTGTTTTTCGTTTTAGCGTTTCCAATATTCTACCGGGCTCCCCGTCGACTGGGAGTCCGTTACTCAATTTGGGCCATATCTTGAGCTCTAGTAATTTGTTTTGTAATACTAAATTAATGGTCTAGTTGTTGTTTTTTTTAATAATCCCTTGTGTGACTGTAAACACTTTCACTCACTCATAAAATTAATGATCTGGTTTTTATTTTAATAGTAATCCCTTGTGTGACTGTATACACTTTCACTCACTCATACAAGCTCGCATTCGCCCAGTGAACGTATCTTATGTCCAATACACCTTGTTTCAAACAGTAAACTTATCTTATCTCCAGAATATTGTCGTCAAACAACTAGCGCTAGTTACCCAACTTAAATACTCTGCCGTTTACTTGAGCGAAAAACTTAATTTATCCCCAGAGTATTGCCATTCAGTTAACGCAATTTCCTGAACTTATCTTATATCCAATACTCTGTCGTTTGCCGCGGATTGTATTGCCGTTCACTGTTTCTTATTATCGGTAAACTGTCCAATACGTTCACGATTGAACCCTTTTAATGTCCAGCACCCCTCTCTGTATGTTGCCGTTCAATACGTTCACGATTGAGCTTATCTTATATCCAACATACCGAGTTAAAATCCTGTGAACCCGGAATATTGCCGTTCAATACGATCACGATTGAATTTATCTTATTTCCAATATTCCATCGCGCACAGAGGTTGTGCTGCCGACTACCCTCACACACACATATTCATTTAACTGTTATTCTCCTTTTACAGTTATTGCATATCTCATACATACATACAGTCAGTCTTTTAATAACAATTCAATCGCACACACTTAATCATTCATTCTTATTGGCCAATTGAAAATGCATTCACCATTGTTCCTTTATATTTTCTATAGAATTTCCATATACATATATATATATATAATTATATTGTAGGTTGGTTTTACAATTTTTAGCGATTTATACCAGACTGGTAATCTCACAAAATAAATTTGGATAATGCCAATATGCAGAATTTCAGTTATCACAAAAGGTATCTGCTTACCTGTTATTTGAAGACCGGTCTTTTTGTGAGAGGACCCCGTCCGGCAACAGCCGTGCCCAAAAGGCTGGTGTTTCCAGCAAGTTCCTTCAGATCACGTCGGGGTCACCAAATTGTTAAGGCTGCATGTGTTCGAATCTGATATAGGAACAAAGAGTCAATTATATTTTATATTAATGTCAGTATTTATTCAGCAGTTAATAAATGGCAAATGCAATTTCCGTATATACGGGTTCACTGTAACACCTCGCAGGGCAAACAGAGAACTGAAAATGACATCATAAGTTCTTCATTAAATACTCTGACAGAGATAGTTCCCGCTCACTGCTGGCCTGTCAGAGGGAGGATGAGCGTGGTTTAAACTTACTCATCCTATCGTTGGCGTGCAGGCTGGTCCCAGCCTCTAGACGCATCTTTGTTGCCAACCATAGTTGTCTTCTAGCTTATCTTCATGTGTGTACCCGAGAGTCAGACACCCAAGGACAGTGCCTGTTCTTGTGCCACAGCCATTCTCCCCTCTATCAGTTCCTCACATACACCTGTCCATGAGCGGCCCCACAACCAGGCATTGTGTGTGTGTGTCACGAGTCTACTCAGCCTACACTCCTACTAGCCAGCAACCCTCCAGTTAGTCATGTCTATTATATGTTGCTCAATCTATGTTAATACAATATAAACCTATTAGTGCATTACAGTCCATTCATACTTAGGCCTACATCTACTGTAAATGGTAATGCATCATATCTAATAAGTGAAATAAAACCCAACAATACTTATTAGCTTAAAGGTATAGGTTAAACTTTAACACCCCATTATGCAGGGCCAAATCTCACAATGTTATAGAGCAAACAACACAATTATAACAAACAGGTTGTAATATGTCTTTTTTTCTGGCTTGGCTTCCCAAGTGATTTTATCCACTCACCTCTACTGCATGTAAATAACCTGTTTACACTCTGACTGCACCCAAACCCATCTAAGAAACCCAAATGTGTATGCACATTTCTTTTACGTTTTCTGACTGTATCACTGGTTGATTTTCTCTGCTCTACATAAAGAAAAAGCAGCTACATGAGTAGTTCTGCACACATATTTATTAAATGTGAAGGATAAAACATATAATAAAGATGTAGTGAACACGAAAACAAGTTTCAACCAAACAACGGAAGTCTTATCATTCCATCTCACTAACAAATAGCTTTCATACATAAAGGTGCAATGTGAAGCAAGAAGATTGATAGGTAATCTTCCTCCCAATTCCCACCTGGGAATTTAGGGGAAATTACCGTACTTTTGCAACCCTTATCAAAACACAAACATATTTTTGTCAGAGCATCAACAACTATCAACCTCTTTACAAGCTATCAATTAACAGGTGGAAACAAACAGGTTACAATTGACCATCTGTATCAGGTGAAACTTTGAGTATCAACTCTCTTAAAGACCTCTGATACAGGGCAGTTTCCCAGCCCTGTGGATGTAGAGGAGGGGCTGCACAAACCCACAGACCACACCGATGAAGACACAAACATACATGGCTGAAAGGAACTGTAATATTCCAATGAAAGGTAAAATCATTACCCATGGGAGGTAGTTCACCATCATAGCCACCATGATAATCAAAATGATCTTAAATGCCCTCATCTTCATGTTATTTGTCCCCTCCCTCTCCCCTTCACCCGGCCCTAGATGTTTCAGAGCCCTGAGAACTGAGAGGCAGCAGAATAACATGAATGAAATGAAGAACAAAATTTCACTCAGACACACATAATATACAACATTTAGGCTCTTTACCAGCATAAAAGTAAGACAGAACCCGATCACAACCAACCAGACTAACCCAGAACACACCACCTTGTATCTGAGGAGTTTGTACTTCAGGAAGACCACAGGGTGGACCACCGCCAGGTAGCGTTCAAAACATATACAGCACTGGAACAGGGTCCGACCAATGATGAGAAAACCACCACAGAATGATACTAGAGATAGGAGAGGGGGAATAGGGAGGTGTATGTAGACAAAGAAGAAGACAGAACACAGGCAGAAGAGGATCTCAGATACGGCCAGGTTGAGAGCGAAGAACTCCGAGGCCATCGTTTCTCCCGCTCCGGTCACTATCAGCCACAGGACGTAGACATTGGTGGGGAGACTGAGGATGAGATTGACTGTATAGCAGGCAGTGCCAATAGAGGAATTGATTTCCGCATAGCCAGAGAGGACAGAGGAATGGTTGGAAGAGTTCATATTTTTATTTTTTTACCAAGATCAGTTTGGAAGTACTAGCTTTGATGTCCCAAGGATCACTGTGAGAGAGAGAGAGAGACTCATCCACTCAAAACTTAGACAAAATATGTCTTTTAAATACCAATTGAAAATACTAATTCCTGTAAGATATTCTTAACAAACACGCCTAAACTATACCAAATGTCTCAGAATTCCAGATATTGTACAGAAAACAAAGGGGAAAACCTCAGAAGTGAACTGAATACTTCTTCTACAGCAACAATACTGATGTTAAAGAGGACAAATAACAATTTCAAACCTTGACTGATGGAGTTCTTCTCTGTATTGGAAAGTCTGTGTACATCAAGAACTGAATGCAGGTTCATACACAACAGGGGCAAAACGGATGGAAATGGAGGACGTGCTTCCTACCCTTATCCAATGGGAATGCTCATCTTTGTTGTTTAACACCATTCAAAACAATTTCCATTTGGTGTGACCTGAACACAAGTCAAGTCTATTGGTCCCAGTTTGTACACCTGTTGAGTCACAAACAGGTGCAGCAGGTCATTACACCTATGCAAATGATTGTGTTTGACAGGACCTAATGATACACAGTCTATGATTGATTGAGGAGGTTTAGGTTCAGACAGCAGTCATTTGCTGACATGGCTACACTCGTTGTCATAATAATGACTGGTGTGTGCACAGTGGTGTAGGCTGATTGGTGCTTGTGCTTCCTATATCTCAGAAGTTATGTAATAAACTAAGGTGACAATAATGCCTTCCATGGATTTTTCCCAGTTGCTTTGAATGTACAAACTCATAGTGTAAGAACACTTTTAAATTATCAAAGGAAAAGATGATCCAAAGCCACTATTGGTCTATTTATTCCCTTACCTCCTTACTTCATTTGCACACACTGTATACATATTTTTTTGGACGCACTGCTTTGCTTTATCTTGGCCAGGTCGCAGTTGTAAATGAGAACTTGTTCTCAACTGGCCTACCTGGTTAAATAAAGGTGAAATAAAAAACGTACAAATAAAAACTTACAAATAAAAAGATTTGGCTAGCCACAACAGTCAACTTTCTAGCACATTCACTAATTTGTTTGTAAACAATTAACAAGCCAGTTAGATACCACTGTTCTTGTCAAAGCTGTCAACAGAGTAGCTAGCAAGCAACTAGATATGCCAAATAACAGTAAAAAGTGTTACTTAAGGGCAACAAAATCTGATTTGACTGCAACACAAGTCAGAAGGCCAGGAATCAGATTTGTATCTGATTTCAAACCACCTAAGAAGGTCGTTTGAAATGTGGCTTGAAATATCTGATTACATGTTCATTTTGGCTGTTCAGACTGCAGTACAAAGATCAGATTTGATCAGCGTCTATAGAGCAGCGTCTATAGAGGGCTTGCAGTTGTGTCACAATTCACAGAGCAAACACACCAAACTTCGGGAAGATTTCCCATGATTTAGTTTTTCTAAGAACCCAGAAAGATGAGGCAGTGGGAAAACCTATTCAAGTAAGTAAATATACTTTGAAAATGATAACCTATGTAGCTATTATTAGCTAGCTTGCTTGCTACATTAACTTTTTGTGAAGGCTAACTCAAATGAGCTGGGAGATGCCACAGTAATAATGAAGATGGTTTGCGTAAGACTGCCACAACAACTACATTGTCTATACTAAATGTGTTTCAAATGTAAAATACATTAAAAAAAAGAGTTTGGCTACAAGCAATGCATTGTATTCAGTGGGTCAAGACAAAGCAGAGATGACACAAAGTACTTTTCATTCATTTCACCCATAAAACAAAATAGACTATTATTAAATGACAGTAAGTTTACAATATAAACAATAGTATTTTCCATGCTGCTGAACAAAAATATGCACGCAACATGTAGTGTTGGTGCCATGTCTCATGAGCTGAAATGAAACATCCCTTAAATTTTCCAGAAACACAAAAAGCGTTTTCTCTCAAATTTGTGCGCAAATGTGTTTATATCCCTGTTAGTGAGCATTATCTATTTGCCAAGATAATCCATCTACCTGACAGGTGTGGCATATCAAGAAGCTGATGAAACAGCATGATCATTACACAGGTGAACCTTGTACTGGGGACAATAAAAGGCCATTCTAAAATGTGCAGTTTTGTCACGCAACACAATGCCACAGATGTCTCAAGTTTTGAGGGAGCTTGAAATCAATCCAGAGAATTGAATGTTAATTTCTCTACTGTAAGCCGCCTGCAAAGTTGTTTTAGAGAATTTGGCAGTACGTCCAACCGGCCTCACAACCGCAGACCACGTGTATGGCGTTGTGTGGGCGAGCGGTTTGCTGATGTCAACGTTGTGAACAGAGTGACCCATGGTGACGGTGGGGATATGGTATGGGCAGGCATAAACTACGGACAATGAACACAATTGCATTTTATCGATGGCCATTTGAATGCACAGATACAGTGACAAGATGCTGAGGCTCAATGTAGTGCCATTCATCCGCTGCAATCACCTCATGTTTCAGCATGATATTGCATGGCCAAATGTCACAAGGATCTGTACACAAATCCTGGAAGCTGAAAATGTAAAATCTTTAAAATTGTTGCTTATTTTTGTTCAGTATATTTTTAAAGGGGGCATTTTTTTTGTCATGACAAGATGAAGGTGCTCTCTATTGAAACGGCACAACAGAATCATTCAGATGGACCAAACCATCTTGTAAAACTGAGGGGTGTCTCCTTTCAAATCTGGAACAAGACAAAGTAGTAGAAGTAGAAACTGATGTTGCTGCAGCATTGCTCATCTTCACAGTGGGAACACAGTCATTATTTGTGTCTTGATAGAGGTCAGCTGGCGAACCTACAGTACATAAACAAATGAAAAGCACACCTGATGTTAAAATATCACTGCTTCAGGTCACCTACACTGTCAAGGCTCTTAATTATTGGGCTGGAACAACCAATAGTCAACACAGCAGGTTGCCCTATCCCATTGAGGCCTTTGTCCTATGCTATAATGTCAATACATTGTCATAAACACAGTTGTCAACAAATTATCATTGGGTCAGTGCCACTGTTTTTTTGTGTGACAATAATTACCTCCTCCAGGCTATATGGACATCATATTGTACAATTTGTGTCTTCCCTTTTCATGGTCATGGCTAGAAGGGATTCAACTTTTGTCAAATGACTGTTATATTTGACTTTTCATAGCAGGTTGAGAATTAGGTTAAGGTTATGAAAAGGGTTTGGGGGGCTTAGCTATAATACAAAGAAATACTTTTGATAACATGGTTGCATTCAAGACAAGGTTGTTTTTATTGCTCTATTGTCAGTCAGCAGAGTAGGCCTAGGCTACAATCTTATTGAAACATTCTGTTAAGACATCAAAATTGAATTAATACAATTTGACTTGTCACATGCGCCGAATACAACAGGTGTAGACCTTACCGTGAAATGCTTACTTACAAACCTTTAATCAACAATGCAGTTCAATAAATAAATATTTTATTAAATAAACTGAAGTAAAAAAAAGAACTGTAACTGTAACACAAGAAATGTACATAACAATAACGAGGCTATATACAGGGGGGTACCGGTACCTCGTCAATGTGCAGTGGTATAGGTTAATCAAAGTCATTTGTAAAGAGACTGCATAGACAAACAGCGAGTAGCAGCATAAAAACAAAAGGTGGGGGGGTTCAATGTAAATAGTCCAGGTGGCCATTTGATTAGTTTAGTTGTTCAGCATTCTTATGGCTTGGGGGTAGAAGCTGTTAAGGAGCCTTTTAGTCCTATACCTGGCGCTCCGGTACAGCTTGCCATGCGGTAGCAGAGAAGTTTGGCGAGAGAGAACTGGAGGCTTTGCCAATTTTTTGTGCCTTCCTCTGACATCACCTAGTATATAGGTCCTGGATGGCAGGAAACTTGGTCCCAGTGATGTACTGGTCTGTTTGATCACTATCAGACAATGCAACCTGTCAGGATGTTCTCGATGGTGCAGCTGTAGAACTTTTTGTGGCTCTGGGGACCCATGCATAATCTTTTCAGTCCCCTGAGGGGGAAGAGGTGTTGCCGTGCCCTCTTCACAAATGTCTTGGTGTGTATAGACCACGATAGTTTGTTGGTGATGTGGACACCAAGGAACTTGAAACTCTCAACCCGCTCCAATTCAGACCCGTCAATGTTAATTAGGGCCTGTTCGTCCCTCCTTTTCTTATAGTCCACTATCAGCTCCTTGGTCTTGCTCACACAGAGAGAGATTGTCCTGGCACCACTGCCAGTTCTGACCTCCTCCCTATTGGCTGTCACATCGTTGTCAGTGATCAGATAAATACAAAACATGTATTGTTTGTTTTAATGCATTTATATTGACAGAAATCAACTGCTGCAGTGAAGCAGTCACTGGAATGTTTAGATTTGAAATAGCTACTGTATATAAAAGAGCACGATAACATAACTAAAGCCAAGTCTAATATATTTCCATGTTAACAGGAGGTTAGCCGTTTTAGCACAGTGGTTAGCTGTGCTATTGCTGGGAGAAGCTAATGGTCCATGCATGAGTTGAACATGGAAATCAGTACATTTCTCTTGGTGCGTATGGAGGCCTAGGGGAAACCACACTGCTGAACTAGCAGTATTCAAATCAGGATGCTGCATAAGTAGATAGACAGGAATGAAGTTGTATTGAATAAGGGTAAAAGATTACTCTGGTAAACATATGTCTTCAAAGGATGGTTTCAATTACAAAACAGACAGCGATTGAATAAAACACTTTATTTTCATTGTACACTGGTTTCTACTTTCATTTCTCTCTATTGAATCACTTCTCTTCTATATCATGGGAAAAGAACTAACACAATGAAACAGTTATAGTTGTGTGAGTGAGTGAGTGTGAGAGGGAGAGATTGGACCCATGGTGAAGAAAAACAAAAACAAGAAGTGGGAAAAGAGTTAAGACATGAATGAAGTCAGTCAGTCAGTCAGTGGTTGGGTCACATCCAGTCAATATTTAACTCATCATCTCATCATGGAGAGTCAGTCTTTCTTCACTCTCCACTTCTCCAGGGATTTCTGTAGAAGAATAAAAAGACAATCATGAGTATCTTTGTTACTAGATAATGTGGATTCATATGCGGAACATAAGGGTTCCACGAGAGAGAGCCACTGCTGCCAAACTTAACTTATCTAGGGTAGGGGGCAGTATTTTGACGTCCGGATGAAAGGCGTGCCCAAATTAAACTGCTCAGGCTCAGAAGGTAGGATATGCATATTATTAGTAGATTTGGATAGAAAACACTCTGAAGTTTCTAAAACTGTTTGAATGGTGTCTGTGAGTATAACAGAACTCATATGGCAGGCAAAAACCTGAGAAAAATCCAACCAGGAAGTGGGAAATCTGAGGTTTGTAGTTTTTTTTCAAATCATTGCCTATACAGTATACAGTGACTTAGGGTTCATTTTGCACTTCCTAAGGCTTCCACAAGATGTCAACAGTCTGTAGAACGTTGTTTCATGCTTCTACTGTGAATTTGAAGCGAACAAGAGCGCCTGGAGTCAGATGAGTGAGGAAATGACATGAGCTCAGAGGCACGCGCTCACGTGAGTGTGAGCTGTGTTCCTTTTCTGAAGACATTGGAATTGTCCGGTTGGAATATTTATGTTAAAAACATCCTAAAGATTGATGCTATACATCGTTTGACATATTTCTACGAACGTAAATATAACTTTTTTTAAACTTTTCGTTGTGACATTTGCACGCGCTTCCTGCATTTGGAGTAGTGGACTGAACGCGCGAACAAAATAAGGTATTTGGACATAAATTATGGACTTTATCGAACAAAACAAACATCTGTGGACCTGGGAGTGCATTCTGATTAAGATCAAAGGTAAGTGAATACTTATAATATTATATCTGAGTTTTGTTGACTCCACAAAATGGCGGGTTTGGTTTCGTGTCTGAACGCTGTACTCAGATTATTGCAAAGTGTGCTTTCGCTGTAAAGTTTAAAAAAAATCTGACACAGCGGTTGCATTAAGGAGAGGTGTATCTATAAATCTTTGAATAACAGTTTAATATTTTATCAACATTTATGATGAGTATTTCTGTAAATTGATGTGCTCATTCACCAGAAGTTTTGGGAGGCAAAACATGTAAAACGGGGTTTTTGGATATAAATATGAACTTTATCGAGTAAAACATACATGTATTGTGCAACATGAAGTCCTATGAGTGACATCTGATGAAGATCATCAAAGGTTAGTGATTCATTTTAGCTGTATTTCTGTTTTTTGTGACACTTCTTGCTTGGAAAATGGCTGTGTGGTTTTTCTTGCTAGGTGCTGTCCTAACATAATCTAATGTTATGCTTTCGCCGTAAAGCCTTTTTGAAAATCGGACAACGTAGTTGGATTAACGAGAAGTGTATCTTTAAAATGGGATATAGAGAAATTTGAATTATGAGATTTTTGTTGTTTTGAATTTGGCGCCCTGCTATTTCACTGGCTGTTGGCAGTGTGTCCCGCAGGTGGGACGCTAGCATCCCACATACCCTAGTGAGGTTAAGCCTGTCTGGGGATGGTTTCCATGACAGGACACATTCCTTCATCTCCTTCCCCACTCCTGAGTATCAATGTATTAATAATCAAACACGTAACACCTGGACAATAAAAGCAAAAAAAAAAAAATACATAAAAAGTTCAATTCCGGAAGCAAAATGAAATTCAAAATTTGTTTTGCCAACTGAATTTACTCAATGGAATTGACCCCATCCCTGATTGTCAAAATGTTCTTTCTGATTGGAGGTTGACTTTCAGTTGTGGCTGATTGGTTGTTTTTGGTTCTCACCTCCAGGTTCTGATGGTGTTTGAGGGTCTTGCAGTGGTTCTTCTCGGCCTCGTCAGTTCCGCTGTAGAACTTAGAACACACCTTGCAGAAGAAGCCTGACTTGGGGACCAGAAACTCCATTCCTGATAGTGACCAAACAGACCAGAAACAAAACAAGATTTAAAAATGACGTGATTATACTATGGGGCCTACGTAAACAACACACACACACACACACACACACACACACACACACACACACACACACACACACACTTCTGATAATAGATAAGCTTGACTAGTTTATCATTAGAACTACACTAATCAATTTCAACAATTAGTTAACTGTCAAAAGCAGCATCATTTGAGTCTCACCGACAGGTCTGTCAGGGTTGAAAGGAGGGATGCTGTAGTCCTTATAAAAGAGGGGTTCCATCTTCATCTTCCGCCTCACTGTCTCCTCCTCTCTGTCCTCCTGAGATGTCCTCCTTCGCTTAGACTCCACTGAGAGATGAAAGAGAAGATGGAGGAAGGAACACGGTCATCACTGAGACTTTAGCAATGTTTGTTTTAACTGTTCTGTTTGTTGGTGTTTGTGGGTTTTCCTAGACCTGATAAGTCACCAGAATGTCCTTACAAGGAAGGAAAACAATTACATGAATCACAAAAAAAAAAAAAAAAGACACCTTAAAAACAATCCAACTAATATGGTTTCAGGCTGTCAACCAACTATATTTTTCTACAACTTCGCAAAGAACCCAGCTTTTTATGCCATCATGCCATGACGAGGAGAAGCATAACAACGCAAAAACAGACTGGTAACCAGGTTAAAATGCACTTGCTACCACCATTGATTTGGCTGAGTTCACCTCTTTTATCATCTAGCCGTATAGTGGTTACCATAGCTACCATTGATCTACATACTAGGAGTGTAACGGTTCACCAAACCCACGGTTAGGTACGTATTGCAGTGTTGGGGGGGGGGGGGGTCACGGTTCAGTTTCAGTACAGCAGGAAAATTAAATGCCAAACGTTTCTGTTGTTAACTTTATTTTATTTTATAAAAATAGTGTTGGTATTCCAGATTCCATATCTGCCAGAGAAGCCAGTGTTGAGGATATATTTACACGGGTGTTGTTAGGCCCGTGTCAAGCACCAGCTTTGAGGGTATTATAACCTTTATAAAACGGGTTACCAACATATTCAAATAATGATTTACATATTTTCATGAATGTTATTTTGATGAATTTATTCATACTAATTTTCATTTTTCCACAAGATGTAGTCCCGACACAAATCTAGGGTTGCTACTAAAGCCGGCTGGTCGTTCGTTCTATTGGTTCGGTTCCAGAGAAGTGACCCAGTTGTTCAGTCTCTTTGTTCTGTATCTATGGACACAATCCAGTTGTTTGCTCTAAAATGTTCCATTGCCATACCTGCTGGCAACGTTCTTAGCCGTAGTTGGCTAGCTAGCTAGCAAGGGATAACTTACAGCCACGTCAAAAAGTGCAACCAGAAAAACAGCTGCAGTAAGTAGCCGCATTTGAATAAACTGATTTCTAGTGACATTTATTTAGATGCATTGATAACAATGAGCTAATGAGGCGCAATTTCACCTGGCATCGAAAATATGTTCACTCTTCAGGACACACTTGTTCAGGGAAGCTAGCTAAGACAATCACTTCAAACTGAAGCTGGAAAGATTGCAAACTAGCTGCATTTTGTTTCATTTGACCTTTTCCTCAATTACATTTCTGTATATTAAAACTCAGCAAAAAAAGAAACGTCCTCTCGCTGTCAACTGCATTTATTTTCAGCAAACGTAACATGTGTAAATATTTGTATGAACATAAGACTAAACAACAGACAAACTGAACAAGTTCCACAGACATGTGACTAACAGAAATGGAAGTGTCCCTGAACAAAGGGGGGGGGTCAAAATCAAAAAGTCAGTAAGTATCTGGCGTGGCCACCAGCTGCATTAAGTACTGCAGTGCAATCTCCTCCTCATGGACTGAACCAGATTTGCCAGTTCTTGCTGTTAGATGTTTCTCCACTCTTCCACCAAGGCACTTGCAAGTTCCCGGAAATTTCTGGGGGGGATAATTCTAGACCTCACACTCCGATCCAACAGGTCCCAGACGTGCTCAAATGGGATTGAGATCCAGGCACTTCGCTGGCCATGGCAGAACACTGATATTCCTGTTTTGCAGGAAGTCACACAGAACGAGCAGTATGGCTGGTGGCATTGTCATTCTGGAGGGTCATGTCAGGATGAGCCTGCAGTAAGGGTACCACATGAGGGAGGAGGTCTTCCCTGTAACGCACAGCGTTGAGATTGCCTGCAATGACAACAAGCTCAGTCCGAGAATGCTGTGACACAACGCCCCAGACCATGACGGACCCTCCACCTCCAAATCGATCCTGCTCCAGAGTACAGGCCTCGGTGTAACGCTCATTCCTTCGACGATAAACGCAAATCCGACCATCACCCCATGTCAGACAAAACCGCAACTCGTCAATAAAGAGCACTTTTTGTCAGTCCAGTCTGGTCCAGCGACGATGGATTTGTGCCCATAGGCAACATTGTTGCCGTTGATGTCTGGTGAGGACCTGCCTTACAACAGGCCTACAAGCCCTCAGTCCAGTCTCTCTTATCAAATTGTGAACAGTCTAAACACCGATGGAGGGATTGTGCGTTCCTGGTGTAACTCGGGCAGTTGTTGTTGCCATCCTGTACCTGTCCCACAGGTGTGATGCATGTTTTTGTTTGTTTCTCTTTTGCACATCTATCACGGCAGTGTTAATTTGCTAAATTGTAATTACTTCGCTACTATGGCCTATTTATTACCTTACCTCCTTACTCCATTTGCACACAGTGTATATAGATTTTTCTATTGTGTTATTGACTGTACTTTCGTTTATCCCATGTGTAATTGTGTTGTTTTTTGTCACACTGCTTTGCTTTATCTTGGCCAGGTCGCAGTTGTAAATGGGAACTTGTTCTCAACTGGCCTACCTGGTTAAATGAAGGTGAAAAAAAAATAAAAATGTAATGTTCGGATGTACCGATTCTGTGCAGGTGTTGTTACACATGGTATGCCACTGCGAGGACAATCAGCTGTCCGTCTCCCTGTATCGCTGTCTTAACCTGTTGGGGCTAGGGGGCAGTATTTGCACGGCCGGATAAAAAAACGTACCCGATTTAATCTGGTTACTACTCCTGCGCAGTAACTAGAATATGCATATAATTATTGGCTTTGGATAGAAAACACCCTAAAGTTTCTAAAACTGTTTGAATGGTGTCTGTGAGTATAACAGAACTCATTTGGCAGGTCAAAACCTGAGAAGATTCCTTACAGGAAGTGGCCTGTGACCATTTCTTGCCCTCCTTGATCATCTCTAACAAAAACAGGGGATCTCTGGCATGACGTGACACTTCCTACGGCTCCCATAGGCTCTCAGAACCCGGGAAAAAGCTGAATGACGTAATTCCAGGCCCAGGCTGAAACACACTAGCGCGTTTGGCAAGTGCTCTATCAGAGGGCCATCAGACTGAGGCTCGTGCATGAGGGGATAGCATGCTTTTACTTTCACTCTTTGTAATAAAAAACGATTTCCCGGTCGGAATATTATCGCTTTTTTATGAGAAAAATTGCATAAAAATTGATTTTAAACAGCGGTTGACATGCTTCGAAGTACGGTAATGGAATATTTAGAATTTTTTTGTCACAAAATGCGTCGTGCTCGTAACCCTTATTTACCCTTTCGGATAGTGTCTTGAACGCACGAACAAAACGCCGCTATTTGGATATAACAATGGATTATTTGGGACCAAACCAACATTTGTTATTGAA
The DNA here is from genome assembly GCF_901001165.1 of Salmo trutta. Lineage (NCBI taxonomy): Eukaryota > Metazoa > Chordata > Actinopteri > Salmoniformes > Salmonidae > Salmo > Salmo trutta. The sequence continues at coordinate 2,090,536 of NC_042960.1, forward strand.
GTAGAAGTCCTGGGAGTGCATTCTGACAAAGACAGCAAAGGTAATAACATTTTTCTTATAGTAAATCTGACTTTGGTGAGTGCTAAACTTGCTGGGTGTCTAAATAGCTAGCCCTGTGATGCCGGGCTATCTACTTAGAATATTGCAAAATGTGCTTTCACCGAAAAGCTATTTTAAAATCGGACATAGAGTGCATAGAGGAGTTCTGTATCTATAATTCTTTAAATAATTATGTTTTTTGTGAACGTTTATCGTGAGTAATTTAGTAAATTCACCGGAAGTGTTCGGTGGGAATGCTAGTCACATGCTAGTCACCTGCTAATGTAAAAAGCTGGTTTTTGATATAAATATGAACTTGATTGAACAGACATGCATGTATTGTATAACATAATGTCCTAAGATTGTCATCTGATGAAGATCATCAAAGGTTAGTGCTGCATTTAGCTGTGGTTTGGGTTTATGTGACATTATATGCTAGCTTGAAAAATGGGTGTCTGATTATTTATGGCTGGGTACTCTGCTGACATAATCTAATGTTTTGCTTTCGTTGTAAAGCCTTTTTGAAATCGGACAGTGTGGTTAGATTAACGAGAGTCTTGTCTTTAAAATGGTGTAAAATAGTCATATGTTTGAGAAATTGAAGTAATAGCATTTCTAAGGTATTTGAATAACGCGCCACGGGATTCCACTGGCTGTTGAGTAGGTGGGACGCTTGAGGTTAAGCGTCTCACAGTACATTGCAATTTACTGCCCTGGCCACATCTGCAGTCCTCATGCCTTCTTGCAGCATGCCTAAGGCACTATATAAGCTTGCTTATATAGAGCGGGAACTACCTGTTTGGTGAAATGGGTGCGAGAGGGCGAAGTTCGGAAACGTGGCTCGAACACTTTGACGAGGTGCCGAAATCTATTATTCTTCTCAACCACCGAGAAGCGGCGCATATCCGCCTCTATAAACATACCCATCACTCTGGTCATTTCTTTGGCCCGTTCAGAATAAGCTGTGAAGGGCTACTTGAATGCAGAGGGGAGATGAAAGTTGTGTTGTTGCAGCGCCGATGTTAGGAATACTGGGGTGTTTTCTGAGTAAATGTGTCAACATGTTTGAGCTTTTAGCAGCTGCATAGGCTATTCTGGTTGAGAAGTGGCGACATCGCCGGGGAAAACAACATTTTCCCAAACTGGAGATTTAAATATCGATGGAGAATCCTTTTGGGTTTTTCCACCACTCGCAGAGAACTAGTTCCCTGCTGCGCCTCACAATGTTGATTACAACATGCACATAGGCTCTAGCTGTTTTAACCGAATAGACTGAATGTTTTTTTCAGCTCAGATTTACTGACGCAGCCTAGGCATTTAAATGAATATATACAGTACCAGTCAAAATTTGACACACACCTACTCAATCACACCTACTCATCCTACTTATTTCTATATTTTTACTATTTTCTACATTGTAGAATAATAGTGAAGACATCAAAACAATGAAATAACACATATGGAATCATGTAGTAACCAACAAAGTGGTAAACAAATCAAAATACGTGTTATATTCTTCAAAGTAGCCACCATTTGCCTTGACAGTTTTGCACACTTCGCATTCTCTCAACCAGCTTCACCTGGAATGGTTTTCCAAACAGTCTTGAAGGAGTTCCCACATATGCTGAGCACTTGTTGGCAGCTTTTCCTTCACTCTGCGGTCCAACTCATCCTAAACCATCTCAATTGGGGTCGGGTGATGGAGGCTAGGTCATCTGAATTCAAGCAGGACCACCCAGTTACTCTCCTTGGTCAAATAGCCCTTACACAGCCTGGAGGTGTGTTTTGGGTAATTGTCCTGTTGAACAACAAACGATAGTCCCACAAAGCGCAAACCAGATGGGATGGCATATCACTGCAGAATGCTGTGGTAGCCATGCTGGTTAAGTGCTCCCGAGTGGCGCAGGGGTCTAAGGCACTGCATCTCAGTGCAAGAGGCGTCACTCCAGTCCCTGGTTTGAATCCATGCTGTATCACATCCAGACATGATTGGGAGTCCCATAGGGCGGTGCACAATTGGCCCAGCGTCATCCGGGTTTGGCCGGGGTAGGCCGTCATTGTAAATACCACACATGCAGAGATCATCCGTTCACCTACTCAGCATCTCACAAAGACACGGCGGTTGGAACACAAAAAAAATCTCAAATTTGGACTCAAACCAAAGGACAGATTTCCACCGGTGTAATGTCCATTGCTCATGTTTCTTGGCCCAAGCAAGTCTCTTCTTATTGGTGTCCTATAGTAGTGGTTTCTTTGCATTGAACTTATCCTCTGCAGCAAAGGTAACTTTGGGTCTTCCTTTCCTGTGGCGGTCTTCCTTTCCTGTGGCGGTCTTCCTTTCCTGTGGCGGTCTTCCTTTCCTGTGGCGGTCCATATGAAAGCCAGTTTCATCATAGCGCTTGATGGTTTTTGCGACTGCATTTGAAGAAACTTTCAAAGTTCTTGACATCTGTATTGACTGACCTTCAGGTCTTAAAGTAATGACGCACTGCCGTTTCTCTTTGCTTATTTGAGCTGTTCTTTCCATAATATGGACTTGGTCTTTTACCAAATAAGGCTATCTTCTGTATACCACCTGTAATGACTGGCCTGTTCGGGTCAGGTTACCGTGGACCATAATCCCACAGAGATATCCCTCACACCCATCAGTGGGGGAAGAGATCAAGAGGTATGGAGGTGGGGGATTTATGACACCTCCTGCCCATTGCAAATCTTAAGGCAGCTGACAAAATCCCTTTGTCCTCTCAGTATGGAGGAATGGAATGTATGAATGGAATGTATGATGGGCCTATGGAGAACCTACCTCAGAACAGTAACATGCAATAAATGGACTTTTGGACAATATGTTTCATCAGACAAAACGGTAGTAATGACGACAGATGGAATATGAAAATGTTGTTTTTGTTATTAAAAGTTAAATGATGACGTTATAATGAAAACATAACTAGAAGAGTTCACACAACATGCACTTGATGTTTACATACTGTACGTTGTGTGGAAAAAGTCCAGATCAAAGAGAATGTTTTTTTTTTGTTTTTTTTAAGATAAAATGTGAAGTTAGTTGTCTAAATTGGATATGTGTAAAATCCAGACCTTGCCTTGTAACTAGTTACACCCAGAGAACTTGCCCTAAAGGCTGAAAGGCCCATTTCTGACCCGAGGCTATAAAACATGCGAGTTAAGAATCAACATAACTAAGTGACCACGAGCTGCAGCCAAGGTCCGAATTAGTTGTAAACCCAAAATGCAACACGAGGTTGAAGAAGACAAAGGAAACTTTTAACAATCTATGCTACGGATGAGTAGCTGTGTCTAACAGGGTGAATTCATGCTGGACCACACTGTTATTCTCTCCAAGGAACCATGTGTCTACACTGCTTTCATTCTCACGCTGGAACCCCCTATATGGCTGATTAGCCGTCCTCAGAAGACCACGCTTTCAGAACAAGGGCGAGGAAACAGACCACTAAGAGAAAAGGACACAGACATTGTGTGGACAATCAGAGGGTTACACAACAGAAGTTTCGCCATCAGAGGAGGAGGAACTCGGTCCACGAGGAGACACCCCATCAGAGACCTTCAACACGTAATTACATCATTATATTCTGACCCATAAGAGCGGCAGTTCGGGGCAATGTTAGGGTTAAAATAAGAATAGTTTACAAATGTACCCAAATGTGCTTTTCTCTCGTGCACTCTCTCTTTTGAAATCCCCATTTTGTGTAACACGCTAGTGTTGGCACGCTAGGGAACTGTTTCATTGCACTAAGTTCTAATCAATAGTCTAGACTGCATCTTATATTATAATTTTAGCTTGTTATTTACTAATCAACTCAATTGGTGTGGTACAGACTTTTTAGTGAGACTCGGGGTTGTGCAGATTCACAGATTGCGTGACGTTCAGAATGAGACTGTAGAGGAAATTAATTAGCAACTGTTGTAAAAACAATATTCTGATAGAGTTAATTTGGGAAATAGAAACTCAAAGCCAAAACTTTCCCATGGTGCCCCAGGTTAATGAGTTAATAATTACCTGACTCATTAAATCACCTAATTATAAATGGTTAATAATTCGATGAACAGCAGTCGTCACATTAATCAATACAAAGTTACAACACACCCCTAATTTGTCACAACACAACTGACTAGCTCAAACGCATTAAGGAAACGCATTCTACAAATTAACTTTTAACAAGGCACACCTGTTAATTGAAATGCATTCCAGGTGACAACCTCATGAAGCTGGTTGAGAGAATGCCAAGAGTGTACAAAGCTGTCATCAAGGCAAAGGGCGGCTACTTTGAAGAATCTCAAATATATTTTGATTTGTTTAACACTTTCTTGGGTACTACATGATTCTATATGCGTTATTTAATTGTTTTGATGACTTCACTAATATTCTACAATGTAGAAAATAATACAAATAAAGAAAAACCCTGGAATGAGTAGATGTGTAAACTTTTGACTGGTACTGTATATACACACACACAGATGTCTTATTTATCTACTCATTCGGGTTCACAGTGCGGACCGAACTGAGGTCCCCATACCGAACGGTTCAGTACTAATGCTTGTACAATTACACCTCTACTACATACGGTTGGTTATCTGACCTCACCACTACCACTCCTCTACAATGACCACAACCACTAATTTATGTAAACCAGGATGCCATTTTTTGACCACTTAACAAAATGCGGGTGGCCAGCTCAACCACTACTATGCATTCAGTGGGCTGGCTACCATATCTCAAACAACATTCTACCTGTAGTCTTTTTCCTCCTGTGGCAAACCAGAGGGTAGTTACCTCAGAAAAAAGGGCACATCAGGTAGGGACTACCTGAACTTGTCCAATAAATACTCATTTGTTTTCCATTTCAAAACGTTTCGCTACTGAACACAACCCAGTTGACTTAACATAAAGTTTGTTTCTTACCTCTACTGGCCCGTTTCCTACCATATCTTACATTTAAAAAAATTAAAAAACGTTATACAGGTAAGCAGAGCAGAACAGATTTTATTTACAACGACAGGCTTTCACGAGACGAGCATAGCAGTGATATACAGTATGTTTCTTACCCGTCTCAGCAGACCTCTTCTCCCCGTCCTCCTCCACCTGTCCCACCTCGTCCACCGTCAGAAACGTCCCAATGTTGAGATCCTCCACTCGCCCACCCTCCTTTTCCTCTTCTCCAGCGGCGGCAGGTGCGTCTGTGGGTGTGGCCTCATCGTGACCTTTCACCTCCGACTCCTCAGTGACCTCGTCGCAGGTCGTCTTCGGCACAGTGACCACAGGCTGAAGGAGAGTAACGTTAGAAAAGATTGGGGTCGTGTTCACACATTAGAAACACTTCATTTTCTCCTTCCTCAGTTGAAGTAGTCTTCTCACCGATCTGCTCGTTGTTTAATGCTATAGGGTTGAAGCCTTCCTTTTAGGAAAGGGATTAGTCAAATTAGGAATGTGACAAGACACACTGACCTCTTTGATGATGTCATCCTGACAGTCTGGAACTTTCTCCTCGGTCACCTCCCCAGTTCCCTCTGCAGTCTTCACTGACCCCTCCTCTGTGGTTGCTGGGGACAACCCCTCCTTCTGTTCTCGTTTGTCCAGAGCTTCCTCCTGTACCTTCGCTGCCCTAGGCTCACCCTCCACCTCCATCGGTGTAGTGTCATCTGGTGCCTGCCGCTCCGCCTTAGAGGCTGTGGTCGCAGGGTCGTTGACGGTCACCTCCATAACCTCAGTCACCTCTGTGGTAGTCTCGGGGAGAGGACGGGGCACCGCAGCTACTTCCCCCACCTCATCCACAGTCACAAAGTCCGCCATGTCGAAGGGGATGTGCTTCTCACCTAACTCCTCCTCTTCCTGAAAGAAGACAGGGCAGTTAACAGTTAACTATAAAACCACTGTTTTCCTCAAAATGGCAAGTCATTCCCCAAAATGGTTGAAAAGTTGATATTGGCATTCTATATTCATGATGGGTATACGACACTCTGGTTCAGTGGAGATTCTCTCTCCATCCATCCATCCATCCATCCATATATGCACTGAGTATACCAAACATTAGGATCACCTTCCTCATATTGAGTTGCGTGCCCCCCCCCCCCCCACCCCACACTCTACAAGGTGTTGAAAGCGTTCCACAGTGACGCTGGCCTGTTGACTCCAAAACGCTTCCCACAGTTGTGTCAAGTTGGCTGGATGTCCTTTGGGTGGTGGACCATTCTTGATACACACCGGGAAACTTTGAGCGTGAAAAGAACTGCCACGCTGCTGGGTTTGACACAAACCAGTACGCCTGGCACCTACTACCACACCCCGTTCAAAGGCACAAATATTTAGTCTTGCCCATTCACCCACTGAATGGCACAAATACACAATCCATGGCTCAATTGTCTCAAGCCTCGAAAATCATTATTTAACATGTCTCCTCCCCTTCATCTACTGATTGAAGTGGATTTAACAAGTGGCGTCAATAAGGGATCATAAATTTCACCTGGACAGTCTGTCATGGAAAGTGTTGCTAATGTTTTGTCCTCTCTGTATATAGAGTGAATACCAACACACTAGCCTCTCTCCTACCTGCTGTTTCTCCTCTCCGTTTCCTCTCCTGGACTCAGACCTGGCGCCGCTCTTCCCACTGCGCCGGCTCCCCTCATACCTCATAGAGGACCTGGACCCCGGTGATCCTGATGACCGTTCCCTGTGGGACCACCTCTTCTCTCTCTCCCTCCTTCCTTTCTCCCTCTCCTCCTCTTGGGCCTTCAGCCTCTTCTCCCTCTCCTTCTCCCTCTCCCTCCTCGCTTTCTCCCTCTCCTCCCTTTCCTCCTCGCGGGTCTTCCTCTTGGTGACCTGCTCTCTTCCAGACTCCCTGTCTCCACTGTGGCCTCTTCGGTTTTCAGTGGATGGCTTTTGGCCTGCAGGGGGTGCCAGGTCCTGTTCCTTCCTGGCCTGCTCAGCGCCGGCCCTACTGGAAGACCGGACCCTGCACTCCTCCAGCAGAACCTTCAGGATCTCTGGGGTCACTCTGGGTAGAGCGGGGGCAGCCTGAACATCTGGAGTCTCCTTATCTTTTGGTTGTTTACCTGGAGGATTCTCAGCTGCAGCCTGTTCGGTGGAAACCTTGGTAGAGGATCTGTTCCTGCTCTCCTGTCGTAAGGCCTCTATGATGGCCGCCATAACTTTTGGGGCTGGGGCGGAGGTGGCTGTTGTGGAACTGGAAACTGACATTTTCTCAGTCTCTGGTTTAGCAGCTTGAGGAGCGGAGGAAGCATCCGAGGAGACTGGTTCTTCAGTTTCTTCAGACTCCGTTGTTGAAATTTCTGCAACTTTCTCTGTGACCTCCTCTCCACCCTGACCTCCAGGTTGGTTTGTGTTGGGTTCTGTAGCTTCTCTCTGGTTCACTCCTGCTGGCTGTAAGGAAGATGCATTAGGCTCCTTCTCTTGATCCTTTCTTCCTAACACTGGAGACTCCTTTGTGGCTTGAACCTCTCCTTCAACCTTCATCCCTTCATTTCCTGGCTGAACCTCCTGTCCTTCAACCTTAGTATCAATCGCTGTTCCAGACTCCACCTTTAATCCTGACTGAGACAGTGAGTCCTCCTGGCCACCAGGGGGCATAGCAGTCTCTGCAGTCTGGGAGTCATTGCCACCAGTTGAAGCCGTTGAGCCGGCAGCGGAAATGTCGACTTTAGGTAGATCAGTCTTGGGATCAGGTTTCCAGGAGAAGGCGAGCTTGTTGTTCTGAACAATGCAGGGAAACTTTTGGAAGCGGTTGAAGACACTCTTGGCCATGTCTGCTGTTCCCATCTCAAAGATGATCTGCATGGGGTAAAGAAAACAGGATTGGATGGATGGTGTGGAATTCCTGTAGGCAGGGTAGATGCAAGACACTTGAACACACAAACACTTAAACCCCACAAAAACAAACGTTCCTCACTAAGATGTCCCTCCCCTTGACAGACACTTGAGCACAAAGACACCCCTCCCCACCTACAGGTCCCTCACCTTGTCCTTGAGTGCCAGAGTCTGTTGGACTGTGCCGAAGCGCTGGACCAGTTTCTGGATCTCTGTTGGGCCGGAGGGCGTTGCCGGGATGTTACTGACAACCAGGAGACGGTTCCAGTCATCATCACCTCCCACCTCCTGCAGGACGTATAGGAAACATTGAAATGTATTCATCAATTACAAACAACTTTACTTGTACCAATTCTTAGAAGAAGCTCAACTTTATAAATAGTTGTTAGAAATTGTAAAGGGACTCTGCAATAATATATGCTCTTGGGTGTGATTCATTTCATTAGGTTAAATCATGTTTTAACATGCAGGTCTTAATCAAACCAAAATCAAATCAAATGTATTTGTCACATACACATGGTTAACAGGTGTTAATGCAAGTGTAGCAAAATGCTTGTGATTCTAGTTCCGACCATGCAGTAATATCTAACAAGTAATATAACCTAACAAATTCACAACAACTATACTTATACACAAACAAGTGTAAAGGAATGAATACAAATATGTACATACAAATATATACTGCTCAAAAAAATAAAGGGAACACTTAAACAACACATCCTAGATCTGAATGAAAGAAATAATCTTATTAAATACTTTTTTCTTTACATAGTTGAATGTGCTGACAACAAAATCACACAAAAATAATCTATGGAAATCCAATTTATCAACCCATGGAGGTCTGGATTTGGAAACCACACTACAGGCTGATCCAACTTTGATGTAATGTCCTTAAAACAAGTCAAAATGAGGCTCAGTAGTGTGTGTGGCCTCCACGTGCCTGTATGACCTCCCTACAATGCCTGGGCATGCTCCTGATGAGGTGGCGGATGGTCTCCTGAGGGATCTCCTCCCAGACCCAGACCTGGACTAAAGCATCCGCCAACTCCTGGACAGTCTGTGGTGCAACGTGGCGTTGGTGGATGGAGCGAGACATGATGTCCCAGATGTGCTCAATTGGATTCAGGTCTGGGGAACGGGCGGGCCAGTCCAAAGCATCAATGCTTTCCTCTTGCAGGAACTCCTAATGCATTGTCTTGCATTAGGAGGAACCCAGGGCCAACCGCACCAGCATATGGTCTTACAAGGGGTCTGAGGATCTCATCTCGGTACCTAATAGCAGTCAGGCTACCTATGGCGAGCACATGGAGGGCTGTGCTGCCCCGCAAAGAAATGCCCCCCCACACCATGACTGACCCACCGCCAAACCGGTCATGCTGGAGGATGTTGCAGGCAGCAGAACGTTCTCCACGGCGTCTCCAGACTCTGTCACATCTGTCACGTGCTCAGTGTGAACCTGCTTTCATCTGTGAAGAGCACAGGGCGCCAGTGGCCAATTTGCCAATCTTGGTGTTCTCTGGCGAATGCTAAACGTCCTGCACGGTGTTGGGCTGTAAGCACAACCCCCACCTGTGGACGTCGGGCCCTCATACCACCCTCACGGAGTCTGTTTCTGACCGTTTGAGCAGACACATGCACATTTGTGGCCTGCTGGAGGTCATTTTGCAGGGCTCTGGCAGTGCTTCTCCTGCTCCTCCTTGCACAAAGGCGGAGGTAGCGGTCCTGCTGCTGGGTTGTTGCCCTCCTACGGCCTCCTCCACATCTCCTGATGTACTGGCCTGTCTCCTGGTAGCGCCTCCATGCTCTGGACACTACGCTGACAGACACAGCAAACCTTCTTGCCACAGCTCGCATTGATGTGCCATCCTGGATGAGCTGCACTACCTGAGCCACTTGTGTGGGTTGTAGACTCCGTCTCATGCTACCACTAGAGTGAAAGCACCGCCAGCATTCAAAAGTGACCAAAACATCAGCCAGGAAGCATAGGAACTGAGAAGTGGTCTGTGGTCCTCACCTGCAGAACCACTCCTTTATTGGGGGTCTTGCTAATTGCCTATAATTTCCATCTGTTGTCTATTCCATTTGCACAACAGCATGTGAAATTTATTGTCAATCAGTGTTGCTTCCTAAGTGGACAGTTTGATTTCACAGAAGTGTGATTGACTTGGAGTTACATTGTGTTGTTTAAGTGTTCCCTTTATTTTTTTGAGCAGTGTATAAATGAGTGATGGCCGAACAGCATAGGCAAGATGCAGTAGAGGGTATAGAGTACAGTATATACATATGAGATGAGTAATGTAGGGTAAGTAAACATATAATATAAAGTGGCTAGTGATAAATTGATTACATCAATTTTTCCATTATTAAAAGTGGCTGTTGTTGAGTCAGTATGTTGGCAGCAGCCACTCAATGTTTGTGATGGATGTTTAACAGTCTGATGGCCTTGAGATAGAAGCTGTTTTTCAGTCTCTCGGTCCCCGCTTTGATGCACCTGGCCTTCTGGATGATAGCGGTGTGAACAGGCAGTGGTTCGGGTGGTTGTTGTCGATGGTCTTTTTGGCCTTCCTGTGACATCAGGTGGTGTAGGTGTCCTGGAGGGCAGGTAGTTTGCACCCGGTGATGCGTTGTGCAGACCTCACTACCCTCTGGAGAGCCTTCCGGTTATGGGCGGAGCAGCTGCCGTACCTGGCGGTGATACAGCCCGCCAGGATGCTCTCGATTGTGCATCTGTAAAAGTTTGAGAGTGTTTTTGGTGACAAGCCAAATTTCTTCAGCCTACTGAGGTTGAAGAGGCGCTGCTCTGCCTTCTTCACCACGCTGTCTGTGTGGGTGGACCATTTCAGTTTGTCCGTGATGTGTACGCCGAGGAACTTAAAACTTTCCACCCTCTCCACTACTGTCCCGTCGATGTGGATAGGGGGCTGCTCCCTCTGCTGTTTCCTGAAGTCCACGATCATCTCCTTTGTTTTGTTGACATTGAGTGTGAGGTTATTTTCCTGACACCACACTCCGAGGACCCTTACCTCCTCCTTGTAGGCCGTCTTGTCGTTGGTAATCAAGCCTACCACTGTAGTGTTGTCTGCAAACTTGATGATTGAGTTGGAGGCGTGCATGGCCATGCAGTCGTGGGTGAACTGGGAATACAGGAGAGGGCTGAGAACGCACCCTTGTGGGGACCCAGTGTTGAGGATCAGTGGGGTGGAGATTTTGTTACCTACCCTCATCACCTGGGGGGCGGCCCGTCAGGAAGTCCAGGACCCAGTTGCACAGGGCGGGGTTGAGACCCAGGGTCTCGAGCTTAATGACAAGTTTGGAAGGTACTATGGTGCTAAATGCTGAGCTGTAATCGATGAACAGCATTCTTACATAGGTATTACTCTGGTCCAGATGGGTTAGGGCAGTGTGCAGGCGATTGCGTCGTCTGTGGACCTATTGGGGCGGTAAGCAAATTGGAGTTGGTCTAGGGTGTCAGGTAGGGTGGAGGTGATATGGTCCTTGACTAGTCTCTGTAAACACACCAGCCAGCTGGTCTGCGCATGCTCTGAGGACGCGGCCGGGGATGCCGTCAGGGCCAGCAGCCTTGCGAGGGTTAACGCGTTTAAATGTTTTACTCACATTGGCTACAGTGAAAGAGATTGTCTGTTTTTCTACCTTTTCCTTGGGGTAGTAACAACGCTATTATTAAGAGCCTTTTAGGTTAGCTGAGGAAACAGTAAAATACTCACACTAACAGGATTCCTGGGTCCCATCAATGAATGGAAAAGTGCCACCTGTGGTAATAAAATGGAATGAAAAGTTATTTATGTCATCACTGAATCAGATCAGTGAAAAATAAGTTGAAAGTGCATAAACACTCTTTTCATAGTGAACATTTATCATCATACCCTGCAGCAACCACCTGGAATTAACTGAAGAAAACTGCCCAGAACAGAGGACGCTGGAGATGCACAGTTCAGGCCCTGTGCTCCACTAGGAGCTAATAGGGATCAGTCAGTCAAGCCACAGTATCTTACCGGTCTGTTGAAGTCCACCAGGAGGTTTGGAAGCAGGCTCATGTTCAGAACAGAATCGTTGATGCAGACAGGCATGTCGTTGTAAACTTTCACCATCTCCTGGGCTGACTCCACATCCTGCATGGTGACCAGAGCCTGGACCACAAACAGACAAACGGTCAGCAACAGTGAGTCATATTGGGTATACAAGTTATATTGTTTAAAATCGGTGAAAATCATGATATCGCCATTATACTGACTATTTTACCCAAAGCATCTGACAGAACATTGACACTGCCAATATATACAGCAGGTCCTATGTGGGAATCAAATTCCCAAACCTGGTCCTTCAGTACCCCCAACAGACATTTTTGTTGTAGCCCTGGACAAACATACTTGGTTCAACTCATTGAGGGCCTGATGATTAGTTGACAAGTTGAATCAGGTGTGCTTGTCCAGGGTGTACAGTTGGGGTACTGGAGGACCAGGGTTGGGAAACACTGCCCTAAGCCACATAATGCAAATCAATGTGAAAGTGAGTGATGTATTGTGGATAGCGTGCCTACCTCACTGGGCTTGGTGATGAGGAGGATCTTGACAGGTGTTCCGAAGGGCTGGGCCAGCTTGGCGATATCAATCTCGGAGCAGCCGCTTTCAGGAAGTCCAGTAATCTTGACCATGCCCCTCTAAAAATGGTCAAACCACAGGAGACAAAGACCGTCATAATCAAGACGTGGAGTATTCAGTGAGGTAACAAAAGAAAACGGTCAGAACGTTGTATAGAAAGATATCATGAACAGAGCTGAGTCACACAATTTCCTATTCTACCTGTCCTGACGGGGCTAAATCAAGTCTAATCTACATGATAGATTTCTATCTAAACGTTCCATAATGTAGCATCCCCTGCCTGGGCCTATGAGATATCAGTTCAGTTCTGCACCTTGTTTTCCCTCTGCAGTCTTTTGAGTCTCTCGACCTGTCCCGCTCTACAGCCCCTCTTCCTCTTCCTTGTTGGTTTCACCTGCTCCCTGTGTATCTGTTGGGAAACCCATTTAAATCTTACAGCTCAGACACCGCTGGCTGGCTGGCTCCCTGTTTTCTATTGTTTAAAAGTGTTAAAGACGAACTGAAACACTAAACTTCCCGACACCCAGGACCTATATACTAGGTGGTGTCAGAGGAAGCACCCCGCCCCCAAAATCACCCAAGTCATAGACGGTTCTCTCTGCTACCGCACAGCAAGCGGTAATGAAGCGCCAAGTCAAGGAATAAAAGGCTCCTTAACAGCTTCTACCCACAAGCCACAAGACTGCTGAACAATTAATCAAATGGCCACCCAGACTATTTACATTGACCCCCCCCCCCCCCATTTGTTTTACACTGCTGCTACTCGCTGTTTATTATCTATTACGTAATTTTCTTCTGTTACTTTTTTGAAATGATTTTTTTTAACTTTCGTTTATTTAGTAAATATTTTCTTAACTATTTCTTGAACTGCATTGTTGGTTAAGGGCTTGTAAATAAGCATTTCACTGCTGTATTCGACACATGACAACCGTCACTTACTTGTATTTTTGTAGATGTGATATATAATATTGAAATACTTAATAAAAAAAAATTGTAATAGACATACTGGCAAATAAGAGACAGGAACAAAAATAAAGCACCTCATTTGAATTCTTCTGACCAACGCTGGCTTCTGTGGGGGGAAAAAATGTATAATATTCAATTTCACAACTTATTGATCAGGTCTATCAAACATCATTAGTTGTATATTAATCAAGACATCTAAGGCTGGCACCCTATTTGCTATTTAGTGCAATACTTTTGAGCAGAATACATAGGGCGTTGGTGAAACGTAACGCACTATATAGGGAATAGGGTGCCATTTGGGATGCATTCTAAAAGAACATTAATTGTATGTTTTTTTTTACCTGGGCCTTTGATGGTCAAGTTGGCCTCGGTGGGGGCTGCAGGTGTCTTGGGAGCACCGATCAGTTCTCTATGGAGAGTAGTGAAATGTGTGAAGAATTGCCTCCGTAATAACACACAAGTGGCAAAGTTCAGGGGTCAACGATAACCCTAGTATATATAGGTAATGCATAATACTTACCCTTTTATAATGACAGGTATCGAGGAAGTAAGCTCCTCCTCACCATTCTGTAAAACAAAGAAATAAACAGATTCAATTTGATCAATCATCACTTTTTTCTTAATATTTAATTTTCTCCTCTTTCTGTCATTACTAGCTTCCTCACTACAAGGGAAACATGATATACAGTACAGTGGATGAATATCCAGCTAGAAGCTGATGTGGCTTTGGTACGGTAAGCAGGGAGGGACAAACCTGGTCAGAGACAGAAATGGGGTGTTCCCGTATGTTGAGAGTGAGGCACTCAGCCAGCGCTTTAGCGTCCTGCTCTTTCTGCATGCAAACAGTGGCCTGGAGGAACAGACACACCAAGAGGGGCAGAGGTTACACAGATGGATCCAAAACTTGTTTTATCATGGCTCTCTCTTGTACCTTTGCAGCAGACATACCGTGAGCATTATGTTTGGAACATCGAATCGCAATACATTTCGTGAGGTCCCTGGCACAAGAGCATTAGTGAGTCAGGCACTGATGTTGGACGATTAGGCCTGGCTCACAGGGGGCGTTCCAATTCATACCAAAGGTGTTCGATAGAGTTAAGGGCAGGTCTCTGTGCAGGCCAGTCAAGTTCTACCACACCGATCTTGACAAACCATTTCTGTATGGACCTCGCATTGCGCACGGAGGTATTGTAATGCTGAAACAGTAAAGGGCCTTCCCCAAACTGTTGCCACAAAGCTGGAAACACAGAATAGTCTAGAATGTCATTGCGTTAAGATCTCCCTTCACTGGAACTAAGGGGCCTAGCTCGAACCATGAAAAACAGCCCCAGAACATACCTCCGCCACCAAATTTTACATGTGGCACTATGCATTGGGGCAGGTAGCGTTCTCCTGTCATCCGCCAAACGGTAAAACGTGATTCATCACTGCAGAGAACGCGTTTCCACTGCTCCAATGACGGCAAGCTTTACACCACCCCAGCCGACGCTTGGCATTACGCATGGTGTTCTTAGGCTCGTGTTCGGCTGTCGGCCATGGAAACCCATTTCATGAAGCTCCCAACGAAGAGTTCTTGTACTGACGTTGCTTCTAGAGGCAGTTTGAAACACGGTAATGTGTTGCAACCGAGGACAGACGATTTTTATGCGCTACGTGCTTCAGCACTCAGCAGTACCGTTCTGTGAGCTTGTGTGGCCTACCACGTCGCGGCTGAGCCGTTGTTGCTCCTAGACGTTTCCACTTCACGATAACACTACTTACAGTTGACCGGGGCAGCTCTAGCAGGGTAGAAATTTGACCAATTGACTTGTTGGAAAGGTGGCATCCTATGACAGTGCCATGTTGGTAGTCACTGAGCTCTTCAGGAAGGCCATTCTATTGACAAAGTTTGTCTATGGAGATTGCATAGCTTTGTGCTCAGTTTTATACACCTGTCAGCAACGGGTGTGGCAGCAACAGCCGAATCTACTCATTTGACGGGGTGTCCACATACTTTTCTATATATAGTGTATCAGTGTTTCCGCTGCAGTCAATTATATGTAGTGCTGTGCCATGACAAAACAACATGGTCGATTTCAGGAAGACTTCAAATGTTTCTGCCTGGTGCACTTTGAAGATGTTACAACAGTCCACATTTACTTTTTGGAAGCTAACCAGTTAAAAGATCACATCTGAGATAATAGAACAAATGCAGAGGGGCAACCCAATGCTTCAGCCTATTTATTGAGCCCTATAAAATCAGTTGAAGTTTTTCCCCCAAATTCCATTTTCTCTCGTTTAGTTTTCCCAGGTTTCCGGTTTCCCCTGTTTTTACAGGTTTTCACTCTCAAAAATCAAACTTTTATAACAGGAAAACAAATAAACTGGATGTTAAGTCCAGAACAATGCTTAAAACGGAGGGATTTTGATGGGGATTTTGATTATTATGCAGGGCATCGACTCTAAGGGGTAAACAAGATGTCTTCATATTTATCAAAAAGACACCACGCTTAACATTAAAGGGTAGGATTCTTAAACTTGACACACTCTCACACGGTTATCTATACTCACTTTACTGTATTGCGGCTGCCCCTGTTTCCCCTCCCCCTCCTCGTTCCTGATGATGAGGACATTGGTGACCTTGCCGAAGGCCTGCACCAGTGACACCACTTCCTGGTACTTGGTATCTACAGGAAGGCCCGTCAGATAGAGCAAGTAGGAACCTGGAGGATTCTTCTTCTGCAGCGTTGGATTCGGCTTCTTCTGTGGCGCATTGGAGGACTGGACCTAAAATCAAGGAAGGAAAATGTACAAGCACTGCTTGGATGGGAGTGTGAAGAAGCTGCTATCCTTATAAGTTATTTCCAATTCAATTTGTGAAATTTCCCTAATGATATTACTACTGAAAGTAAATATTACTGATAATGAGGTTAATCTTAAGAGCCCTAATTACACTGTGCCTAGCAAACAAAAGATTGAACCAAAAGCTCTGCGAAGGGCACACCTCTGAGTCCTGTCCTATGGCGGTCTCCTTCCCGGACGCTGGCTTGGTGCCCGGCTTCGAGGAAGCTGGACGATGTGGCTTCTCAGACATGGACGCCGGAAACTTGCTGGCGGACGACAAATAGGACTCGCGTTTCCCGGACTCGTGTTTCCCAGA
The DNA here is from genome assembly GCF_901001165.1 of Salmo trutta. Taxonomy (NCBI): domain Eukaryota; kingdom Metazoa; phylum Chordata; class Actinopteri; order Salmoniformes; family Salmonidae; genus Salmo; species Salmo trutta. Next base: position 2,107,154 of record NC_042960.1, read on the forward strand.
AACCCCTGCTCTGTTGCCGTGGCCACCAAGTTTGGCAGCTGAGGAAGAGCCAGCTGCACACTTGGCGGGGTCATTTCTGGAACGCTTCAGGCCTTCTCGAGAGGAGCTCCCAGTAGATATCCCTGGAGGTAGGGGTAACAGATGTCAGGTTATAATGACGTAGATATATAACAGTAGATATCCCTGAAGGTAGGAGTAACATATGTCTGTAATATTAAGAACTGTAAAATCTTGTTTCACCGAGTCGTGGCTGAACGACGACAAGGACAATATAGGACTGGTGGGATTTTCCATGCACCGGCAGAACAGAGAAGCTACGTCTGGTAAGACGAGGGATGGGGGTGTGTGTCTTTTTGTCAATAATAGCTGGTGAACAATGTCTAATATTAAAGTCTTGAGGTAAGTCTTGAGGTATTGCTCGCCTGAGGTAGAATACCTTATGATAAGCTATAGATCACACTATCTACCAAGACAGTTCTCATCTTTATTATTCGTAGCCGTCTATTTACCACCACAGACCGATTCAGGCACTAAGACCGCTCTCAACCAACTCTATAAGGCCATAAGCAAACAGGAAAATGCTCATTCAGAAGCGGCGCTCCTAGTGGCCGGGGACTTTAATGCAGGCAAACTTAAATCAGTTTTACCAGCATGTCACATGTGCAACCAGAGAGAAAATAAATACATAAATCAAAAATTAACTCGACCACCTTTACTCCACACACAGAGATGCATACAGAGCTCTCTTCCACCCTCCATTTTGGCAAATCTGACCATAATTCTATCTTCCTGATTCCTGCTTACAAGCAAAAACTAAAACAGTAAGTACCAGTGACTCGCTCAACACAGAGGTGGTCAGAAGACCTGGATACTACGCTACAGGACTGTTTTGATAACACAGACTGGAATATGTTCTGGGATTCATCCAATGTCATTGAGGAGCATTCCACCTCAGTCATCTGCTTCATCCATAAGTGCGTTGACGACGTCGTCCCCACGTACATATTCCAACCAGAAGCCATAGACTAGAGGCAACATCCGCATAAAGGCTAGAGTTGCAAGGAGCGGGACACTAATCGGAACGCGTATAAGAAATAAGGAATGACCTCAGACGAACCATCAAACAAGCAAAGCGTCAATACAGGGTTAAGATTGAATTCTACTACACCAGCTCTGACGCCCGTCGGATGTGGCAGGGCTTGAAAACTATTACGGAATACAAAAGGAAACCCACACTCGAGCCTACCAGACGAGCTAAATGCCTTTTATGCTCGCTTCGAGGCAAGCAACACTGAAGCATGCACGAGAGCACCAGCTGTTCTGGATGACTGTGATAACGTTCTCGGTAGTCGATGTGAGCAAGACCTATAAACAGGTCAACATTCACAAAGCCGCAGGGCCAGACGGATTACCAGGACGTATACTCAAAGCATGCGCAGACCAACTGATATTCACTGATATTTTCAACCTCTCCCTGACCGATGCTGTAATACCGACATGTTTCAAGCAGAACACCATAGTCCCTGTGCCCAAAGAAGCGAAGGTAACCTGACTAAATGATTACCACCCTGTAGCACTCACGTCGACAGCCATGAAGTGCTTTGAAAGGCTGGTCATGGCTCACATCAACAGCATCCTCCCAGATACCCTAGACCCACTCCAATTCGCATACCACCCCAACAGATCCACAGATGATGCAATCTCAATCCACACTGCCCTTTCCCACCTAGACAAAAGGAACACCTATTGTGAGAATGCTGTTCATTGACTACAGCTCAGCATTCAATACCATAGTGCCTACAAAGCTCATCACTAAGCTAAGGACCCTGGGACTAAACACCACCTTCTGCAACTGTATCCTGGACTTCCTGATGGGCCGCCCCCAGGTGGTAAGGGTAGGCCATAATAGGCGGTGTCAGAGGAAAGCCCATAAAATTGTCAGAGACTCACTCCATTCACCCAAGTAGGGATGAAACAGTTACTGGTTTCACGATAAACCATGGTAAATTTCAAATGATCATTAAAACCGTATTTGATTACCAGTTTGAAAAACTCACGGTAAATATCAACCAAAGTTAGCAACAGTGACGCAGCATGCAATGTGGGTTTCGTGTGAAAACACGGCGGAAGGCATTGACAGCGCTCTGAAGATTTTTATGCCTTCCAAGAGAACCAAATCTGAAGTGTGGTCGTATTTTGGGTTTTACAAGAATGCTGAGGGAAACTTAATCGAAGATGGTCAACCTGTCTGCAGAACATGCTAACTTTAAAAAAAAAAAAATGTATTGCTGCAAAAGGGGACAACACTTCAAATCTCTCGAGGCATCTTCGTGACCACCACCCACTACTTTATAGCGAATGCATGATGTGGGAAAATGTCATGGTTTGTCTGTCTAACTTGCTAATAGCTTCTCAATAATGTAAACTGAAGCATTCCCTGTTAACCACTCTTGTAAAAACACAACTGCTGCTGTATGCGTCGTGTGTCTGCAGACTCTATTCGCCCATTGCACATGATAACACGTTATATAGTTTAGTCGCCCAACCAACATATTTCATTCATTTAAAATCCGTCAGTCGTCGACTTGTTTGTAAGTGTTCCAACAGGAGAAACACTATATATTCCTATACAAGACTCCTGTATTTATGTCAATTGTTGGGCTCATTGCAATTACTATCACTGTCTTAAGACTCATTTGAAATTCTGTAAATTGTGCACGGGGTCATTGCATATACTCAAATGCAACACAGAAGATTGTGTGTGAATAATAATTATAACGTACCAATAATAATAATACATTTGCTATTCCCTTGTTTACAGAGTGGGTGTACAGCAGGCAAACCCACTGATGCTAATGGTCACTCCTCTACAGTTGTGACAGACACTCGAGCATGCATTTAAAAAAAGGCAGGCTGCTTATGCGCCCACATAAAAAAAATGGTCAAGATCTCACTGCAGCCCTTGCATATTACATTGAAAAGGACATGATGCCATTTCAAATTGTTGAGAGGCCTGGCTTTCTGAGGCCGATGAAGGTTGCCGTGCCTCACTGCAAAGTGACAAACATTTTCTACGAGTGAAATCCCAAACCTGTACAACCAGGTTTAAGCTGATGTTGTAAAAAGTTTGGCTTTAGGCACATGGTTAGCTACAACTACTGACCTCTGGACTGCTGAAAGCAGGAGTGGTCAACCCTACATCAGCTTCACTATCCATTACCTCACCCCAGACTAGCAACTGGAATCAAACTGCCTGGAAACACAGTTCTTCCCAGAAGATCACTCAGCTCACAACAGAGTGGGGGAATCAACAAGAAAGACCTAGTCTGCATAACCACAGACAACACAACAAACATGATCAAGGCTTTTGAAGAGTTCCCAGATCTGTGGCTTGGGTGCTTTTGGCCATCATTTGAACCTGACCATCTCAAAGGCTCTGAAAATTCAGAGAGGTGACAGCAGTCAAGGCCTGCCGTCATCTGGTCCAAGGCTTCTCACGGAGCTGGAAGAGAAGGGGATAACTGAGAGAAAAGCAAGCTGCCCTCAACATGCCACAGAAGGCTCTGATCCATGATGCGGTGACCCGATGGGGATCTACATACAAGATGCTTGAGCGTTTCCTCAGCCAACAGCAGCCAGTCTGTGTGACACTGGCTGGAGAAAGAGGAACACGGCATCTGATGTCCAAGGATGACGACATAAGTGTCATGGAGCAACTGTGACAGCTCCTTGAACCTCTGAGCAGGTTTACAGATGTGATGTTTTGGTGGAAAAGGATACGGAGCCATCCCTGACCAAGGAGATGAAAAGGGTAATGAGAGAAGACCTTAACAACAGATACACAGAGAAGGCAAAGAGATTCATGCACATGGCTTGTTTCATTGACCTCCGCTTCAAAAGGAGCTTTTTAGATGAGCCTGAGGCTGCAAAAGTTGACACTGACAGCTGTGTCCAGGAGGCCTTGAAGCTGGCAGCTGCACAAGTCAGGGAACAACCACAAAGCACCAGCAGCACCTCCACCACCAACACAGCAGCGTCGGCGGGGAAAGGCCTGGCTGGGTTGCTGAGAAAGATTCTCTCAACAAGGCAGCAGAGAGGTGAAGAGAGTCAGATTCTGACTACCCCAGAAGACAGAGTGAAAGAAAAGATCAAGTTCTACCCGTCTCTGCCACCTATTCCAGCAGAAGAGGATCCACTGGTGTGGTGGAGGGGCCATGCATCAGAGCTGCCTCACCTTGCCAGGGTTTCCTGGAAGCTTTTGTGCATCCCGGCAACCAGCGTGCCATCAGAGTGTTCAGTGCCAGCGGGCATATTGTCTCCAATCGCAGATCACTTGAGATTGAAATGTAAAAATGTCAGCATATTTACTTTGTCCGGTTTAAGTAGCGAACAAAGATGCATACATACAGGATGATAGGCCAGCAGCACCTTATTTCTTTATGAAGGAGAGAACAGACATACAATCAGTGGTGTTCATTTGATTTGTTTACATATTTTGTGTTATTTTAATGTCAACACCTGCACATTGGGTGTGTTTACATATGGTTGTACTGTTCTTACAAGCACATTGCTTTACTTGTGTTGCTTTTATATGCACATTTGATTTGCTTACTTAAGGTTGTGTTCATTAAAACCTGCACTAGGGAAACTTTTACCTCTCATGGCCACATGGTGCCATCTTTAATGTTCATGTTTTTATTTTAATGTTACAGCACACAAAAAGTGTCAAGTGCTGCTAATTTTACTTTTTATTTGTTGGTTTTCAATATAAAACTTGGTGAAATGATTTCAGTGTGTTTTAACATTTCCAGCACATCATAACAATACCGCAATAATACTGATAACCGTGATAATTTTTGTCACTATAATCGTGAAATGAAATTTTCATACCGTTTCATCTCTACACCCAAGTCAGACTGTTTTCTCTGCTACCACACGGCAAGCAGTACCGGAGCGCCAAGTCTAGGACCAAAAGGCTCCTGACCAGCTTCCAAGCCATAAGACTGCTGAACAATTGATCAAATGTCCACTAGACTATTACATTGACCCCCCCCCATTTGTTTTGTACACTGCTACTGTTACACTGCTGTTTATTATCTATGCAGTCACCTCACCCCTACCTACATGTACAAATTAACTCAACTAACCTGTACTCCCGCACACTGACTCGGTAACCTCTGTATATTGCCTCGTTATTGTATTGTGTTATTTTTTACTTTAGTTTATTTGGTAAATATTTTCTTTACTCTTCTTGAACGGCACTGTTGGTTAAGGGCTTGTAAGTAAGCATTTCACGGTAACGTCTGCACTTGCTGTATTTGGCGCATGCGACAAAAAAAGTTTGATATATTACAGTAGATATCCCTGGAGGTAGGGGTAACAAATAATGTCTGGGTTATGACGATGCAGCACAGGGCAGATATATTACAGTGCCAACAGACTAGCACTCCAGGAATACGCTTCATCTGGGTCTGGGAAACCGTGTCAACCACTAGCTCAGATTAGCATCTAGCCAAGAGGCTTACCTGAGGATTCGCTGGTTCTCTTCTCCGGCCTGTGAGCGCTGGAGGCAGAACCCCGATGGGACTGGGAGGGGCTGTGCCGGCCAGAGGTGTGGGGGGCGTGTCCATGGGAGGTGGGCGGAGAGATCCTTCTGCTTCGGTCCGGAGGGGGGGTGGGAGAGGGGGACCAGGACAGGGAACGGGAGACTGAGCGGGAGGGAGAGCGTTCTAGGGAATGCCAGGTGGCACAGGCATCCTGACCTTGAGACGGGTCCCTCCTGGTTTGGGGCAAAGAGGGGAGAGAGGAGTCAGAAGAACAATATGACATTATATGTGATTCAAAAACCCAGTGACATACAACACCAGAGGAAAATGATAGGTGGTTTGTCAGTTGCAATCCCAAAAAGGCACCATTGGACAATCAAGGTGAAAAATAGGTAGTCCTACATTTTGGGAACATCTCTCACCTTGGGACATTTGGATTCCAGTCTGGATACCTTTGGGGGGGAAAGAAGAGACATGAGTACATTGTCCTACACATTATTAATGGGTTATTGCTGAGTATTAATGGGTTAGTTAACCGTTGTGGAGGAGGGGTACTAAGCTAACATATGGAATTGTTTTAAGATGGTCATTCCATGGATCATTTAGCTATTTGATTCCGAATTTCTCATACCCCTTTAAGTATCCCAAAAAGCCTCCTATAGCCCACAGAAATGCATTGAATAACACATTCATAAATGGCAAAAAAAGGCAGTTAAAAAATGAATTGTAAAGAATACGGTTTTGAAGTGACTGTCCTATATCTAGAATATAAGAAAGCTCAGGAAATGTTTTGTTTTACTTAACCCCTTATTTTTGTTGGAACAAAACGAACTCCTTACTTCATTTGTTTGTAAGGGTTAGCTTCAGAAGGTCATGGAGCAAAACGGAGAACACCATCGTGTTCGTGAGTCACCCCTTTTCATAGTGGGCTCATAATATGTAGCTCAAATGGTTCAGACGCTACAGACAGTAGTTGGCACATCAGCGTTACCGACTTCAGACGAGTCACATGACACTTCTCAAACCGTTCGGACGCTAGACATTTTCGTGAGAAGACCGATTTTCGGGATGTCTCATGGTCTGATAAACAATGCTGTAGCTCGGCCACCTATCACGGATGCGGAAGGCTGACAGGCGGATGTGATGGATTGAGACACAGCCCATGCAACAACAAAAAAAACTGATATTTGATATCTTAAACTGATGGATTTTGATGGGATTTATTTTTTTTACTTAGACTGATGTACGGGTTCTTCAATAGACATAAGAATTTTAACTGCCAGCATAGTTTTAGCAATTCTTTTCTTTTTCTTAACACCCACTTGTTGCGCAGATCTCTGCAGCTAGCTGTGTGGTTGACTGTGTTCACGTGATCAATCCAGTCCTGTGAAGAAAAAAACAAAAGAAAATAAAGAAATAATGGTTAGATATCTACCAGAGTCCAGCAGAGAGATGTGATTGGTAGGATCACATTTACACCACCATAGTGCCTATGCTTATGTATGCATTAAGGAGAGTGGGGGAAATGTATTATGTATATTTAGGGGTATTGTTGATATGTATAGGTCTTCCACATCTTGAATGCATTCCTCAACAAGCTATCACAAATATATGTATTGATACTACTTGATCATGTACTAAAGAAAGTTTCAAATAGACACATTTTGGCAACAACCTGTAAAAAAACAAAAATGTAAATGCCAAAATTGTGTTTCTTGCAATATAACAGCATTGATAATGTTTTTGTACACTGCAGAAGAGTGAATATTGGGTAAAGTTAGTCCTCTTCACCACAAATAAGATTCAACTTTTGCAGTTATATCCATGTCTTCTGCAATCTTCATCTTCTTCATCTTCGACATTAGCAGTTTGGGTTAGGCTACTTTTTCGGGAGCAAATGTTTTTAAAATTTGTATTCTCCTTTAGTGTTTAGTTGTTGAACACCTCAACAGTAACACCAATCATACATGGATTTGCAAAATAATGGATTGAAAGGAGAAGACACTGTGTACGGTTAGATGCACACAATAATGTGATTATTGTGGATAGTCAGATCAATAAAATAGTTTAATAAAAATGTTTACATGCTTTGCAAGAAGAACGATTTCCCTAATAGTGCTGTTTACATGGACACATCTGGAATCAGGCTACCTGATGGCACTGATAAATGCAGAAAATTGCCAATCAAAATATACATTCTACCACAGCGACCATGTTATTTTTGGGAAGTATATTTGATTCTGATTTGGGACATATAAAGTTTGGATGTGAAAACTATTTGTAAAGATGCATACATTGTTGTTCCGAACTCACTTCACTCTCGCTAAAGACGGCGGCTCGCTCAGCTGGTGCTAGCACAACTGCAGATCACCGCTGGAATGCCGATTAAGGTATTTACATGTCCAGCTAATTTGAAAAATTGCTCAGAAAACCTGGTGTTTTAATCAGTGTAAGCTCACCAAATGTACAAACTGTTTAACCATTGCTTAAAATATGTCTGTTTTTGTAAGTAGAATCAAATATTATGTGATGTATTTCACTGTGTTTTATAAGTGGTTATGGTGTTTAAAGTAAAAATCCACCCTAAAAAACGTTTTTTTTCCCTTTCTTCATTAGTCCATTGTTGATACAGTCCCAAAAGGTTTTGCATCATCATGACAATGTGGCAAGAGACAATTTGCTTCTTGTAAGTCCAATATCTTGAAAACTTGACTGCTGACATTCAAAACACTGTGGTACTGTATCAACAGAGAACTAATGGAAACAAATACCAAAATATAGTTTGAGTGGATTTTTCCTTTAACTGCATTGGGCCTTTATAAAAGCTTAAAGGGATACTTTGTGATTTTGGCAATGAAGCTCTTTATCTACTTCCCAAGAGCCAGAGGAACTCATTGATACCATTTCTCTGTATCCAGTATGATGAAAGTTAGAAGTAGCTTTGCGAGCCAAAGACAACTAGCATTAGCACAACAACTGGAAGTCTATGGTACCTACTAGCATGCTAGCAGTTGCCAAAAACTTCACTATTGCGCTAACGCTAATTAGCAACTTCCTAACTGGACGCAGAGACAACAAATGGTATCCACGAGTTCATCGGACTCCAAAATCCTGAAGTATCCATTTAACAAAAATAAAATCTCTGCTTGGCGAACAACGTGTGCGGTACAGGTACGGTACTCACCTTAGCCCGTTCACATTGCATGTCGCACAGGGAGCAGGTGTGGGGATACAACTTCGGAGGGTCCGCCAAGAAATCACCTATCATGGTGGGTGTTGGGAGCCTCTTGGTGGCGCTAGAGCTGCGTTTGGCACCGGAGGGTCTGGTTGATTTTGACGACTCACTCCTGGCTTCGAACTGTGGCCTTGTTCTGGACCCTTCGCGCTCCGACCGAGATCTCGATGGCGGCTCTCTGACGGGCGTTCTTTTGTGCTTCTGAGCGTCGGGGATTGGGGCACGCCTCCTGTAGTCTTTGTCTTTCTTTGAGTCGGAGGAGTCGTCGTGCGAGTGGTGCCGCCTTGGGGATTCAGCTTTACGTTTCAAAGACGAACCGGTGGGCTTTGACTCTGGTTTAGTCACTCTCTCCTTAGGCGGTAGCTCGCGTTTGTAAGAGTCTCTACCCTCGTCCGCCGCCCTACTCGCGTGGCCGTAGTCGATAACTTTACCCGCCGTTTGCGTCACACTCAGAAAACTTGGGATGTTGGTCGTACATGAATGTGCAGGATGCCGCTGTGGTGGAGAAAGACTAGGCGGTGGCGGCAGGTTAGGAATAGCAGGGAGAGTTTGAGAGAACGCAGGAGGGCCTGTGTTTCTGTTTGTTTTGTGTATCTGTATGTCACGTAGGATGAAGGGCAGAGTGTCTGGAGTTAGTTGGTCATCAGGGTAGTGGCTGAGAACCTCCAGGTCATCGTTTGACAAGCCGAAGCCGGCCAGGATACTGCCTGCGCTCTCGGGTACGTACAGACCCTGCATGTTTCCACCCTGTGGACGACCCGGTTCAGAAACAGGAGCATTCCAACTTTGCATGCCCCCTCCTGAATGCCCACTGTTGGGGTTAGCATGAGAGTGGGAGGACTGCTGGAGGTGCTGCTGCTGATTGAGACCAAAGAGTTTACTGGGAGTCTGGTAGTTAGACCAGTCCACATCTTGCATCTGATTCTGCTGGTCATCGCAGGAGAGCGAGACAAGGTTGTTGCTGTTAGAATAGCCAGTCTCTGAACTCTCACCCTGACCATCCCCATGCAGGCGGGGGTCTACAAAATGCTGCCGGGAGATATGGGTATTCTGGTTGAGTAGTCGGTGGTCCTCGTCCCTCCCGCCCTGAACGCGGACAGAGATCGCCGACTCCAGCTCCTTGGGTAGCCGTGTTTGCGGCGGGAACTGACCCGCTTGGTAGCTGTTCATCTGGGCCATGTTGTTGCCATCCGTAGAGTGCCCCGGTTGTTGTTGTTGGTATGGCATGATCCTGGGCCTGTTGAAGGGCGCCCCCCGTTGCTGAGGCTGGTACATGATGGGGGCGAGCGGCTGAGCGATGTTGTTGGCAGCTGCTTGCTGGAGAAGGTTGAGCAGGGCCAGTTGCTGGTTGCCGTGGTTACTGGCAGCGGCGATGATGCTCAGTTGGTGCAGAGCTAGCTGGGCTTCGATCTGGGCCAGGCTGATAGCCGCGGCCGGTCCGAAGAGGAACGGGGTTCCCCGGCCTATGGTACCGAAGGCGCTGGCTGCCCTATCTGCCCAAGCTGATAGAGGGTAGAGCTGGGATCGACTTTCTGTGAGCAATGCGATACTGAGAGGTGGAAAGCAGAAACAGGATTACAGATGCTGGGCCTCCTTAAATTTGATTTACTTGTATTATTTCTTCTTTTAGTTCTCTTACAGGAGGCGGTCCCTACGTAGTGAGAAATGTCTATGATTTCACTGTTTTTGTTTCCTTTTAAATTGAGTGGTTAGGGGAGGGAAAATTCCATCATCTTCTCTTAAACATCTTGCAGTCATGCTCTTTTTCAGGGTGGAAAAGCAAAGCAATGTTAACTATTCAACACCATTAGACTTACCATCAATTTGATACAAAGGCCAATAAAAGAATAACATGTGTAAGTACAAAAATAAGTACAACAATGCCATTGGGTACCTTTCACTTGTTTCAGGCCCACCACACTGACAATTATCTGGGAGAATGTCTAAACTGAGCTGAAGGGTATGTTAAGATGTCCTAGAAGAATGGACCCGTAGCTACTTGTATTAGGTGTCACAGAAAACAGGCCATTACTTACACAATTCAATCTCCTAAAAAAAAATATATATATACACACACGCACACTTTGTGGCCTGCAAATGAATTATTTTGAATTGGATAAAAGACCAGCAACCTACTATAAAAAAATCAGTGGTATTATGAGATATTTAAAAGGCTGCCACTGGAGAAAACAAATTCCATACTTTAGAACAAAGACGGGGGAAATATGGGACCCCTTCATGCCATCTTTCCCTTAATCTTGCAGATACCCTGAGAAGTGTCATGGGTAATAAGAAAGAATGTTTATTTTTGTTCATGTAATAAAAACGTAATCATGTTATGTAATGTACAGGTAACTGTCAAAATAAAGTAAATTCCAACATAAAGTGTCTTAATAGGGCGGTGGACCACCACGAGCCGTCAGAACAACTTCAACACCATTCTTCAACAAGAAATTCCATCATTTGGTGTTTTGTTGATGGTGGTATAGAATTGGGTTGAGATCTGGTGACAGATGGCCATAGCATATGGTTTACATCGTTTTCATTCAACAAACCATTTAGTGACCAGTCGTGCCCTGTGGATGGGGACATAGTCATCTTGGAAGAGACCACTCCCACCAGGATATAAATTCTTCACCATAGGTTGACGGTGATCACTCACTCAGAATGGCTGTGTATTTATTGGCATTTACCTTGCCCCCATAACCTGTCTGGGCTAGGGGGCAGTATTTTCACGGCCGGATGAAAAACGTTCCCAATTTAAACAGGTTACTACTCTGGCCCAGAAACTAGAATATGCATATTATTAGTAGATTTGGATAGAAAACACTGAAGTTTCTAAAACTGTTTGAATGGTGTCTGTGAGTATAACAGAACTCATATGGCAGGCAAAAACCTGAGAAAAAGTCAACCAGGAAGTGGAGGATCTGAGAATTGTAGTTCTTCTTTCAAGTCCCTTTCGAAACTACAGTATCCGTGGGGTTACGTTGCACTTCCTAAGGCTTCCATTGGCTGTCAAAAGCCTTCAGAAAGTTGTTTCAGCCTTTTCCTGTTACTGGGCAGATAATAGGAGCTCAGTTACTAAGTGGACTGCCTGTGGACATGCGTGGTCACGCGAGCGCGCCGTTCCTTCTTTTTCTCCTTGAATGAATACGCTATAGTCCGGTTGGAATATTATCGCAATTTTACATAAAAAATACCATAAAGATTGATTTTAAACAGCGTTTGACATGCTTCTAAGTACGGTAATGGAACATTTTGACTTTGTCTCTGGTACCGCGCTCGCACGTTATGCCTTTGGATAGTGCTCTGAACGCACGAACAAAACGGAGGTATTTGGACATAAATATGGATTATTTCGAACAAAAACATTTCTTGTGGAAGTAGCAGTCCTGGGAGTGCATTCTGACGAAGATCAGCAAAGGTAAGAGAATATTTCTAATACTAATTCTGACTTTAGGTTGCCCCGAACTTGGCGGGTGTCTGTATAGCTTGCTGTGATGGCGAGCTATGTACTCAGCACATTTTTCAATATTCTATCTCTGTAAAGCCATTTTAAAATCTGACAAAGCGGTTGCATCCAGGAGTAGTCTATCTATAATTCTTTAAATAATTGTTATATATTTTGTCAACATTTATGATAAGTATTTTTGTAAATTGATGTGCACATTCACCGGACGTTTTGGTGGGAATACATTTTCTGAACATCACGCGCCAATGTAAAATGCTGTTTTTCGATATAAATATGAACTTTATCGAACAAAACATACATGTATTGTGTAACATAATGTCCTATGAGTGTCATCTGATGAAGATCGTCAAAGGTTAGTGCTTCATTTAGCTGTGTTTTGGGTTTTATTGACACATATCGTTGCTTGGAAAATGGCTGTGTGATTATTTTTGTCTATGTACTCTCCTAACATAATCGAATGTTTTGCTTTCGCTGTAAAGCCTTTTTGAAATCGGACAATGTGGTTACATCAAGGAGAAGTGCATCTTTAAAATGTTGTAAAATAGTTGTATGTTTGAGAAAGTTGAATTATGACATTTTGTTGTTTTTGAATTTGCCGCCCTGATATTTCACTGGCTGTGTCCCGCACGTGGGCCCACGTAGCCCATAGAAGTTAAGGGACTGTGTGGACCTAAACAAAACGTTCACGTCGGTGAACTGTTGGAATCATGGAAATGTATTATTCAAATTCTATAATTAGAATATAATAGCGGACACATTGAATACAGTGTTGGATGACATGGAAATTAACAAAAATGCCAGGGACGAGACAGGGTAGCAACCAAAGTGTTGATAAGTGTTTCCTAGGGGACCCTATAAATCTTTGGCTACATTTAATATTCTCTTACCTACTGCATTTAGCTAGCATACTCAGGCTTCACGTATCCCTCTGATTTAGAAGATACTGTTGCACAAACATTCTGATTTAGGTCTACACCATCACTGTTATTATCAGGCTGTATAGCTAGTTACATTTTCACTGACTCAGTACATTTATTAGCTAGCGGGGCTATGTCTGTGTGGAAAGCAGCACAGAGAGTGGAAAGAGATGACTCAAGTAGTGGAGTAAACTATAAAATGGACATTACACATGACGTATCAGATTTAACAAACCAAACATCGTTATAGAAGGTAATGTAAAAACGCAAACCGGTCCGTACACCAAATACCGGTATATTTGAGCAATAAGGGAAGAGGGGGTGTGGTGTATGGCCAATATACCATGGCTAAGGGCTGTTCTTAAGCGCGACACAACACGGAGTCCCTGGATACAGGCCTTAGCCATGGTACATTGGCCATATACCACAACCCCCAGACATGCCTTATTCTTGTGATATACCACGGCTGTCAACCAATCAACATTCAGGCCTCGAACCACCCAGTTTCTAATGTAAAATATGGTATACCAACCAGCCCTGTCACGTTTGTTTTCTGTTGCTTACGTTATGTTTTATGTAATCTTGATTCTTGCTTGTATTCAAAAATATGTACAATTTGATATGATGATAACCTGAAACAAGGAATATTAAGGGAAAAATTACTATACATAAATTCTATAGAACGCCAACCAGCATTATTTTTTACACCGATTTCAGATGATTCAATTGTAAAGGCGTCCGCATGCTTCTCAGCCGAAACAGTTCAGAAGAGTTTGTGCATGTATTATGATGACATTGACGTTTTTGTTAGTTTTGGACTTCAGTACAGTTCTCCGGTTGTTCGGGCACAGCCGAACAAGCCGAAGTCGGTTGTAGCCAAAGTCCACACTAGAGATCGACCGATTAATCGGAATGGCCGATTAATTAGGGCCGATTTCACAACAATCGCTAAATCTGTATTTTTGGCCACTGATTTGCCAATTTTTTTTTTTTTTTTACGCCTTTATTTAGCTGGGCAAGTCAGATTAACCTCTCTGGCGCATGTGGGACGAACTCGTCCCACCTACGTAACAGCCACTGAAATCCAGTGGCGCGATTTTTGAATCGTTAGAAATACTATTACTTCAATTTCTCAAACATATGACTATTTTACAGCTATTTAAAGACAAGAATCTCGTTAATCTAACCCCACTGTCCGATTTCAAAAAGGCTTTACAACGAAAGCAAAACATTAGATTATGTCAGCTGAGTACCCAGCCAGAAATAATCAGACCCCCATTTTTCAAGCTAGCATATCATGTCACATAAACCCAAACCACAGCTAAATGCAGCACTAACCTTTTATGATCTTCATCAGATGACACACCTAGGACATTGTGTTATACATTACATGCATGTCTGTTCAATCAAGTTCATATATCAAAAAACAGCTTTTTACATTAGCATGTGACGTTCAGAAAAAGCATAACCCCCGCAAACTTCCGGGGAATTTACTAACAGTTTGCTAAATTACTCACGATAAACGTTCACAAAAAGCATAACAATTATTTTAAGAATTATAGATACATTACTCCTCTATGCACTCGATATGTCCGATTTTAAAATAGCTTTTCGGATGAAGCACATTTTGCAATAATCTAAGTACATAGCCCGGCATCACAGGGCTAGCTATTTAGACACCCACCCAGGTCAGCCTCCACCAAAATCACATTTCCTATAAGAAAAATGTTCTTACCTTGCTTGTTCTTCGTCAGAATACACTGCCAGGACTTCTACTTCAATAACAAATGTTGGTTTGGTCCCAAATAATCCATCGTTATATCCAAACAGCGACGTTTTGTTCGTGAGTTCTAGACACTATCAGAATGCAACATCACGGCATGGCGCATTGTCGTGACAAAAAAATTCTAAATATTCCATTACCGTACTTCGAAGCATGTCAACCGCTGTTTAAAACCAATTTTTATGCCATTTATCTCGTAGAAAAGCGATAATATTCCGACCGGGATTATGCATTGTGCCTAAACAGCCGAATTAAATTTCTCCTCAGGAGCGAATCGTGCACGCGCCTCATTCAAAGGTCCTCTGATCCGCCACTTACCAAAGGCGATAATGTGTTTCAGCCTGAGGCTGCCTCGTCAACCTTCAGGTATTTCCCGGGTTCTGAGAGCCTATCGGAGCCCTGGGAATTGTCACGTTACAGCTAAGATCCTTACTTTTCAATAAACAGATGCAAGACGCACGACTCCTTGTCAGACAGGGTACTTCCTGCATGAAACCTTGTCAGGTTTTTGCCTGCCATAGGAGTTCTGTTATACTCACAGACACCATTCAAACAGTTTTAGAAACTTTAGGGTGTTTTCTATCCAAACCTGAACAATAATATGCATATTCTAGCTTCTGAGTTGGTGTAGGAGGCAGTTAAAAATGGGCACATATTTTTTCCAAAATTCTCAATACTGCCCCCTATCCCAAAGAGGTTTTAAGAACACATTATTTTCAATGACGGCCTAGGAACGGGGGTTAACTCCCTTGTTCAGAGTAACCTTCGGGTTACTAGTCCAACACTCTAACCACCTGCCTTACATTGCACTCCACGAGGAGCCTGCATGGCAGGCTGACTACCTGTTACGCGAGGGCAGTAAGAAGCCAAGGTAAGTTGCTAGCTAGCATTAAACTTATCTTATAAAAAACTATCAATCTTAACATAATCACTAGTTAACTACACATGGTTGATGATATTACTAGTTTATCTAACGTGTCCTGCATTGCATATAATCGATGCGGTGCCTGTTCATTTGTCATCGAATCACAGCCTACTTCGACAAACGGGTGATGATTTAACAAGCGCATTTGCGAAAAAAGCACTGTCGTTGCACCAATGTACCTAACCATAAACATCAATGCCTTTCTTTAAAATCAATACACAACTATATTTTTTAAAACCTGCATATTTAGTTAATATTGCCTGCTAACATTAAATTGTGTCACTTCTCTTGCGTTCATTGCACGCAGAGTCAGGGTATATGCAACAGTTTGGGCCGCCTGGCTCGTTGCGAACTAATTTGCCAGAATGTTACGTAATTATGACATAACATTGAAGGTTGTGCAATGTAACAGGAATATTTAGACTTAGGGATGCAACCCGTTAGATAAAATACGTAACGGTTCCGTATTTCACTGAAAGAAAAAACGGTTTGTTTTCGAGATGATAATTTCCGGATTCGACCATATTAATGACCTAAGGCTCGTATTTCTGTGTGTTTATTATATTATAATTAGGTCTATGATTTGATAGAGCAGTCTGACTGAGCAATGGTAGGCACCAGCAGGCTCGTAAGCATTCATTCAAACAGCACTTTCATGCATTTTGCCAGCAGCTCTACGCAATGTTTCAAGCATTGCGCTGTTTATGACTTCAAGCCTATCAACTCCCAAGATTAGGCTGGTGTAACTGATGTGAAATGGCTAGCTAGTTAGCGGGGTGCGCGCTAATAGCGTTTCAAACGTCACTCGCTCTGAGACTTGGAGTAGTTGTTCCCCTTGCTCTGCATGGGTAACGCTGCTTCGAGGGTGGCTGTTGTCGATGTGTTCCTGATTCGAGCCCAGGTAGGAGCGAGGAGAGGGACGGAAGCTATACTGTCACACTGGCAATACTAAAGTGCCTATAAGAACATCTAATAGTCAAAGGTATATGAAATACAAATCGTATAGAGAGAAATAGTCCTATAATTCCTATAATAACTACAACCTAAAACATCTTACCTGGAAATATTGAAGACTCATGTTAAAAGGAACCACCAGCTTTCATATGTTCTCATGTTCTGAGCAAGGAACTTAAACGTTAGCTTTTTTACATGGCACATATTGCACTTTTACTTTCTTCTCCAACACTTTGTTTTTGCATTATTTAAACCAAATTGAACATGTTTCATTATTTATTTGAGGCTAAATTGATTTTATTGATGTATTATATTAAGATAAAATAAGTGTTCATTCAGTATTGTTGTAATTGTCATTATTTCAAAAAATAATAATAATAAAACATTAAAAAAAAGCTGATTAATTGGTATCGGCTTTTTTTGGTCCTCCAATAAATCGGTATCGGCGTTGAAAAATCCTAATCGGTCGACACCCCTTTCATTTGTGCCTGGTCAACAGTAGGGATTTTTCAATAAAGTCTTTGTTGTCATTCAACTCATTTTCATGCACATTTTTTCATTGAAAGATACTGCACCAAACATCTTAGTTAGATGTAAAATTGGGCGACTAAGATCTTCTCTGCAAAAAGACTACAATTAATGACCGATTTCTTGAGTTATCTTAGATTAATTCTGACTATTTTGAGAAAGTGTATACTGGCTCCGGCGTCTCAAAAAATGGACGGAGTGCTATTGCCGCCCTTTTCAAATTTTTCAATAGAAAGGTATTTTAAGGGAGTATGTGAGCACACTCGTTCGGTTTGCATAGACGCCAGTCGAACTGAAGCACACTGACACCTTAAGCACACTGACACCTTTTTTTTTCTTCTACTGCATCATTGATTGTATGTTGTTTTACTCCATGTGTAACTCTGTGTTTTTGTATGTTGTCGAACTGCTTTGCTTTATCTTGGCCAGGTCGCAATTGTAAATGAGAACTTGTTCTCAACTTGCCTACCTGGTTAAATAAAGGTGAAATAAATAAATAAATAAATAAAAAGGAGTCAATGAGTAAACTCCATTTTGCCATTAGAGTCTGATGATAGTCTATCTTGTAATTGAGAAGTCCATCAGCATCCTGCACAGATTTAGTCCACTGATCAAGCAAGCTTGTGTGGATATTAGGGATAGGTTAATTTGAAGCTAATCTGGGTTGGAATCATGCATCAGTCTCAAAGAGGAGAAGTTCTATGCATAAGAAAGGACAAGTATATAGGATTCTGATCAAATGATGATGGGTGCAGTAACTAGGAACATACTCCATTGCTAGAGGCCAACTACCTTTAAGGACGGGCTCATTACAATGGCTAGAATGAAATAAATGCAACGGTATCAAGCACAAACATATGGAAACCACATTTGACTATGTTCCATTAATTTAATTCCAGCCATTACAATGAGTGTCCTCCTATAGCTCCTCCCACCAGCCTCCACTGGATGATCATATGTCTGGCCATAAAAGCCCACTTTTTCTAAACTTTAACATGCATCACTTGCAGTACAGTTTTGGAAACATACAGAACGTATCTTTCATATCAACGAGAAATAATGTTCATAAAACAAAAAGGTAAAAGTACTACACACCTTTATAGGGTTTGGTTTCCCACACTGCCATATTTCCACGTTACAGTGCTCATTTACTGTAAACGCCAGAGTCAACTCTGTGCTAATTAGCCATCTGCATCTCCGAACACCTGAGTATTAACAGAAGACGGACGCCACAAACCTGTTGTCCCTGAAAGATACTTTCACCTGCAACTGCGTTAACCCGGTCCAACTCCGCCCCTTTTCTCAATTTTCAAAAGAGAAATGGGGTGTGCCTTGTGGTTAATATTGCGTCATTCTGGTCATGCGCACCGAAACCGACGAAGCTAGTTCGTTAGCTAAGCTAGCCAGTAACTACATATGTGTTGACGTCATTTCAAAGGATTTGTTTTTGAAGAAATGGCACTTTGGTCAAATATCTCATTAATCCAGTTTTGTTTTTAAGCATTAAAAGACCTGGTATGATGGTGCATTGATCAGTTATACCGTTTGAATACGTTATTTTTGCCCAAAGCCGATCTTTGAACCAGTAACTGCATATGTTCCTTTTGTGAAATTGTTTTGATGTGTTATGAAAGTACAAAGATGTATGTTTCTATAACCATACCGCAATTGACAATCGATTCACATTTAGATGGATTATTTGGCTGCCAGAGCCAATTCGCCTCTAAATAGAACATGTAACGCTAAGGCCCTTGCACTATAAGGTCGGAGTAACGTTAGCTTCTAGTCCATTGGGCTACTAGCAACATGGCTGTAGACGGCCGGTGATTAATTTACATGAGTTAGATCGCTAATATAAAACACGACTTTCTCTAGCTGTACTGTAAAGTTAGCCTATACATTATATACAAACTGCACCAGATGTCAAATGCCGCTTAAATACAAACGCCTTGGTTCGATCTGATGCTAACCAGTTGAAATGAGGACATTTAGTTACAATGCTAGTTAGCTAACCTAATCAGCAAGCTCCTGTAATGTCCATTTTATTGGCTAGTACCAACCAGCTGTGCACTCGTGCAAATACATTCCTGTCGTTTTATAACTTACGTTTGCGGATAAATACGTTCCACATTGACTAGCTGCAGTGTCTGACTAAACGCAGCTTTCCAGGCCTAACGTTAGGTTAGCTAGCTAGCAGCATTGTAAAGCCATTTTGTTTTTTGCTGCGATGCCAGCAGCAGAACGAGGAAGCATGCATGGTATTTTCTCCCTGAATGAACGGTGATTGATATCCGTGAAGATGCTATTTTTGGAAAATAATATGTTTAGACATAGCTACCTGTCATACAATACCGGGTGTGGTTCTTTGTGGGACCTGTTGAAATCGGCTCTTCTCTCCCCTGTGATGAAGGATATAACCGCTTGCGCAAAAAGCACTACAATGAAAAGAGGCTGACTAATCGAGAGCAGAACCAATGATTAAATCTTAGGCATTGAATCGAATGTTATTGCGCTTTTTCTGCTAAAAAAAGATCTACGCCACACATACAGTATATAATTTTCTATCAAAATGTGTAAATTATAGTTTATTCATCACTATAATTTATGTAAACTACAAACAACGTTTCTACCACACTACCAGGATAAATCAGAGTTATTTAGTGCTCCTATTTGCAATTGTTTTGTGAAGTTATGACAGATTGCATATTTGGTCAATATTGAGATATTAGACATTTGTTATGGGAAACTTTTGTTACATGCTTCTGTATTAGATACCTATTGTTATGTTAGTGTCATGTACTGTACACATTTTTTTTTTTAAAACAGTACACAAAATAAGGATGAGGCTAAATTAGGATTTGAGACTGCATCAACCTCAACACTATGTCTTTCTCTTAACAATGCAAACATGTCTAAAATGATTTTTAAAGTCACTCCTGATGGGAATAAATAAAGTTATATGGAATTGACTGTGTCCTGTGATTGGCTGTTCCCAACATTCCGGTGTGTCTGTGGCCAAAGCTCCCATGACCCTCTCATTAACTCGTCGCTTGACACTTTATCAGGCTTGTAACGGCAACTGCCTTCATTCCCCCTGGGTCCTATTAAACTGTTGTCATCCACACATTGATAGAGAGAGGGATAGACAGGCTGTGTACGTGTGAGAAAGAGAGATTGTGTGTTTGTGAGATATAGGCCTAGGTCCTAGAGAATGTGCACTTTGTGTGTGTGCGTGTGTTTATGAGAGATAGAAGCTGTATGTTTAAGAGACAGAGGGAATGATGGTGAGAAGGGGGAACGAG
This sequence comes from Salmo trutta, assembly GCF_901001165.1. Classification (NCBI taxonomy): domain Eukaryota; kingdom Metazoa; phylum Chordata; class Actinopteri; order Salmoniformes; family Salmonidae; genus Salmo; species Salmo trutta. The sequence continues at coordinate 2,127,816 of NC_042960.1, forward strand.
AGAGAGAGAGAGAAGGAATGAGAGACAGCGTTCCGGTGTATTTAAACATGCCACAGACATCTGATCCAAGCGCTGTATTCGATACCAGAAACATTTAAAAACAGACACAGAAATACATGATCCATCCATGCCGGCCTGGTAATCGATACGGGGATGAACTATCTGACAACATTATGTACTGTATGCGCTATGCATACGTCTCTCTCAGTGGGTTTGGTGGTGGTGGGGGTCCGAATGACTTGCCTCTAAATTTCCTGTCATAACTGGTCGCTGTTTGCGTCACCAAAGTGCACCTGTGGGCAATGTCCCCCGTACCCCACAGCGGCCGATGCTAGATTTGGAGACATGTCGGGGGGATGAAAACACACAACTCCTGCCTTTGGAATCCACCTCTGAACTCTGAGTCAGATTATAGATTTTTTTTCTTCATTATGCAAATTCCCATCACCCAACCTGCCTGACTCCCTTGCTGTGTCCCATCTCTCTCTCTATCTCTTACTCCACTCCCCCCTTTCTTTCTCGTCTCCCCCCTACTCCTCGCCACCGCCCCAGGGCCCCTACCCCTCGCCACCGCACCTGTTCGCAGAGTTCTTTGGAGTCACTCACGTTTCATGATCAATGAGGTGAAAGATACATTTGGCTGTCGTAAATTTACCTCTTAGCCCCGCGCCTCACCCTTCAGCCTCATGACAATCATTATTTATTGGACAGAGAGGCACATTATTCAAACACCCGTCTGAATGGATAAACCAGTGCTCACAATGTTGACAGGATAGGGTAAGGAACGGACAGGACGGCTAGCAAGCGTAGGCAGGGAGATATGTGGATAATGGGCAGGCAGCATTAGCTAATGGAGATGTACGTATGCCATCTTGTATGTGTACAAAAAAAATACCAATCATATGGACAAGATGACAAGATGTAGGTATTGCATGAGCATGTGAAGACAAGCCAGTGACTACTGTCCGTCCATGACGGTGGAGGGTGTGTTCAGTAACTTTCCCATTCTAAGGGAAAAGAAGAAGATGGTGATGCATGTGACATGTTATTTTCACAGGTAATAATATGGTTATTGTTGGGGGGGGGGGACAGAACATGTCTGTAAATAACCTGTGACTACGATTTCAAATCAAATAGGGGCCTACCATTTTTATTATGTCCAGGCTATTTCTGTGGCATAGTACATTTATATAATAATCATATCTAATTGATAATCAAACCTCGTGACTGACCACACTGAGAAAATAACATCTCTATTTTGCCAGTCTCAACTAAATAAGATGATCATATGCTCTTGCTACCAGAATATCCCTAACAAGTATACTCTCACTGCCCATCTTGTTCCATAGACCCAACACTCTCTTATATCAGCCACCCGCGTCCTCAGATTACAGAGCTCCAACTACTACTGCTGATGCATGGTGTGTGGTTGTCGTTGCTGTCGTAAGCCTACCCTAGGTGCTGGGACAAAGGTGGCGGGTTGTGGGGGGAGTCGGGTTGTGAAGGCACGTGCGTGGGGTTTCAAATCAACCTCGGAACGATGAGAGGAGACACTGAAGTGATTTGGTGCAGACAGGATGAAAATGATACGGGTGCCCCAGGTGGGACAGACAGAGCTGTATGGGGTGTTTCTCACTTCCCCCCATGGGGTTTGCATCATCAGCAGTCTAAGCGAGGGGAAGACTGGGTGTTAACAGTGCTGCATAATGGATTGGCTTCCAGTCTGGCTTGTGATATCATTAATGTGTAATACAGTACTACAGTGTAGGACTAATTAAGAGCAGGTGGTGGACTGGAGAGGATTCAGGCCAACTGAATTCAGAAGTTAGACTTCCATGCTAGAGAAAATCTCTCCTACGGACCCCCAGCCGCTCCATGTATTTGATGTATTCCAAAGCTAACACACATGACTCAACTTGTCAACTATATAATTATCAAGCCCTTGAATAGGTGAATCAGGTGAAAGAGTTCAGGGGTACAACTAAATTGTGAAACTACTGGGGTCCCAGAGGAGAGGTTTGAAAACCTCTGTGCTAGAGAGGTATCTCAGCAATCCACCTTGAGGATGAACTGGCTCCTAAACACAGACCTAAGATCAGATGTCCTCAGCCTAAATCCTCATTAGGATAGAACATATCTGACCCTGGAACCAGCGGTTAAGGTCAACTTCTATCAACTCCTACAACAGAACATAGTTAGACCAAGTAACAACACAATCAATAGGGAATTGTAGCTTTGTTTGCACATCGTGAATTCTCCTCAGTAGATTAACTGAATCTGCCCACACTGTTGCCTAGACGACCGCTAACGTATCTATTACACCCAAGGGGATTGGATTGGATGAATCACTCAATGTAACACCCCTGAACTGCCCTGTTGGTCCCCCATCCCGATCCCTCTTTGCAGTGTGGCAGTAATGCATGACAGGTGTAGGCTTCATGACTTTGAGCGGAACGCAGTAGTCGGGGGTGTAAATTAACAGCATCGCCAGCCGTTCCGTTCCACGCCCTCAAACATCCCATTACTGGGCAATAGAAATGCATAATGGAGATTCAATGAGAGAATGTCGCACTGTAGCAATTAAAATGTTTCATAGTGTTTAAGTGCTGACTTGGCTGCAGAATGCCAGTAGTTAGGAGGAGACCTAAAAAACAAACCACCAACTAAACCATATGCTCTCTCTCTCTCTCTCTCTCTCTCTCTCTCTCTCTCTCTCTCTCTCTCTCTCTCTCTCTCTCTCTCTCTCTCTCTCTCTCTCTCTCTCTCTCTCTCTCTCTCTCTCTCTCTCTCTCTCTCTCTCTCTCTCTCTCTCTCTCTCTCTCTCTCTCTCTCTCTCTCTCTCTCTCTCTCTCTCCTCTCTCTCTCTCTCTCTCTCTCTCCCCCTCTCTTGCTCACTAGCAGTTCATTTAGCTCACACTCTCTCGCTCTCTGACACCATCTCTCTCAAGTGCCCATCACGAGTGCTTAGGACATAAATCTTTTTTAGGACTCCTCTTATTTTTAGACCCAGGCGTGGTGGGTAAAGGCTAGTGGCAATCAATCTAAGGCAACGTCGCAAATGGCAGCCTTTTTGCACACAGTGCATTACTTTTGACCAGGGCCCACTGGGATGCCCACAGGGTTCTGGACAAAAGTAGTACACTATTTAAGGAATAGGGTGCTATTCGGGATGCAGCCTAAGACTCTTCTCGCTCCCAAGAGTGAAGGAGGTCACTGCTGAGACTGCAACAGTCAGAACCTACCTACTGAACCACAAAGTTTCCCAGTTGTGTGAAAACATTCTGTCACGGCCATACACTGTGTCCCTTAAGCTAAAAGTGCCTGAGCTAAAGCTTTATAAATGGATGATATGCAATCCTAATAACTAGGTTACGTAGTGCCTGTTGGGCAGTGGCCAGTTCCAAGTGATTTACTGCCGGCAAATACAATGATTTACGATATCGCCTTCCCCTTTAACCGATCTGCTAGAGCATTGCTAATGGACGGTGGCCATATACATTTACATTTACATTTTAGTCATTTAGCAGACGCTCTTATCCAGAGCGACTTACAGTAGTATCTTGTCCGTCTAGCACATTGCTAATTTGTGCTAATCAGGTACACGGTGTGACATTTCTGTGCAGAGGGGCACAACACCAAATAAAACTGAACCCAGAACAACCTGATGATAAGGTGCATTAGCATGACTTTATGTTCATACAGGCAATGGTATATAGGCAATTCATGTTTAATAAGCACCTCAAAATAGGTTTGGTGCATTTCAGCTAAGCCTCTACTAAGGGACAACATTATAGACTGACGGTTCCCAACTCCGGTCCTTGAGTACCCTCAACAGCACCCATTTTTGTTGTAGCTGCGGACAAACATACCTGATTCAACTCATTGCGGGCCTGATGATTAGTTGACAAGTTGAATCAGATGTGCTTGTCAACAAGAAAAATGTCCACTGTTGGTGGTATTCGAGGACCAGACTTAAGAACCACTGTTATAGACCATCACGGATTTTGACACTTTATTCTCTGCTGTATCTATAATATGATTTAGTTATACCGTCCTACGTGCCGTCCCATTGCATGTGGGCATCGTAAAGGCCATGCAGACTGTGTTTCATTGACAAGCATCTTGTGATTATGATGTATTCAGATTCAGTTACATCTAATTTCAGTCACACAGAGAATTTTGTTTCCTCTGAGCATGACACATTCAAAGCGATGTCCTACAGCAGGGATGGCCAACTTCAGTCTTCAGGGACCTGATCGGTGTCCCACTTTTGCCCCAACCCCAGCTAACACACCTGACTCCAATAATCAACTAATCATGATATTCAGTTTAGAATGCAATTAGTTTAATCAGCTGTGTTTGCTAGGGATGAGGAAAAAGTGTAACACCACTCCGGCCCGCGAGGACTGGAATTGCCCATCCCTGTCCTACAGTGCGTTGGTCCAGTGTGTCTTGCTGTGTGATTAATGAGAGGAATAGGGGAGGAGGGACGTCCTCTCAGCCTCTGTTACTTGGCAGACTCCAGAACCCTTACCCAGACCTAGAGTGCCCCACTCAGATCCCCCTTGGCATAAACTGACCCTTCAAACTACTTCCAACACATGAGATCAGTAATCGTGAGGTGTGATATGAATCTCCTCAAGTAACTGAAGGGCTGAAATAGTCTCAGTTAGGTATATCTACGCACAAAGGCAATGGACTGCAGCACAACAGCACACGTGTAATAACAATGAAGAGACATTTGGTGTTATGGTTCAGTCGGTAGAGCATGGAACTTGCAACGCCATGGGTTGTGGATTTAATTCCAGCTGTGGCCACATATAATTAAGGTTTATCTGGATATTTCACTCATAATCTGGTGACTTTTGTCCTGGCATAAAAGTCACCAGTCTTGACCTTTTAACAAGCGCAATGGAAACTTTACTGCCATGCCTTGTGATGTTTTGTGGGGCACGGGTGTTTGTCAGGCATTGATTAATTGATTCCCTGACTCACAAAGCAGTCAAACAACGTGCTTGAAAGACGGCGTTGCCACTGTATTAAACGCTTTGATTTGCACCTTTAGTTTACAAGCCCACCGTTGTGAAAAGCTGCAGGCCGGGTTCTAGCTGCTTTAGACAGTTAAAGGACATTTATAAGGCCCCCTTGACCCACAGTGGCCACCTGTGACTCTGTCACGTTGCATGTGTATAAATGTATTTTATTGTTTTCTCTCGCACGGCTCTGACATGGCCGCCCTTTTTAGAGTTTTTATTTTAGATCCTCGGCAACCCGTGGCGCAATGTGTCAGTGGAATGCCACGCAGTTTGATGAGGTATAGGTTATGCGCGTACGTACTGTGGTGTTTTCACAATCTTTCTGAGAGATCATTCAGAGAGATCATTCTCAGAGAGCATTCTGACTGCGGTGAAATAGACAATTGGCCAAATTAGGAGAAGATCACACCCACACGTCATGATCTGATCATTTGGCTTATTTAAGACCCTGTCTGAACCTCTAATCAAGCAGGTTTTATAGACTCTTACAAGTCCTAGAACTAGGTTAATGTGAGGGTTAAAGGGTCACCCACAGAGAGTAGGGAAACAGTCCTTGAACTAGGTTAATGTGAGGGTTAAAGGGTCACCCACAGACAGTAGGGAAGTGAGACAGTGTAATTAGGTAAAACAGTGTTAGCAGGGAAAACATTGGAAACCCAGGGGGTGTTAGCAGGGAAACAATGGATTGAAGGGCTCAGCAAGCTCCAACTTGTGTCAAGCACCATCTTGTATCAAGTGCAAACCTGTGTCAAGTGCCAACCTGTGTCAAGCCAGAACAGTCACTATCACAGCCATGGCAAACCCTATCAACTCTACTTTGTTCTTACAGGCCTCTACAAACTTGAACATGTTATTGTACGTATGTAGCAAACAAATCCAAGGCCAAAGCCACAAGACCAGACAGTGGTTTAAAAAAAAGGAATGCGACAGGTGAGACTGCTCTCTGACCAGTGCCTGTGAGTGACTCAGGCAGCTAGTGCGGCTGCCAATCGTAAAACTCGCGGCTGCCAGTCGTAAAACTTTTATCCCCCATATCCAACTCAGAGAGTCTGCCAGATCAAGACGATGCACCATACGTTTCCAACTTAGCATACTCAACTCACACCTCCCACCGGACCCAGTACACTAAAGAGCTGATTTATTTAAGCTTAAACCTTCGTTAGTTAGTATTCAACCCCAGGATGATAGGATGATACATTGGATGCCATGAGTCTTTGTCTTAATGAGTTACAGTATTGTGCTTGCGGTCTTTAGAGACTGCTGTACAGGAATCAATCCCTAATACCTCGCTAACGCTGCTAACGTTTACATGGTCTTTAGAGACTGCTATACAGGAATCAATCCCTAACACCTTGCTAACACTGCTAATGTTTACATGGTATTTAGAGACTGCTATACAAGAATCAATCCCTAACACCTCGCTAACGCTGCTAATGTTTACATGGACTTTAGAGACTGCAGTACAGAAATCAATCCCTAACACCTCGCTAACGCTACTAATGTTTACATGGTATTTAGAGAGTGCTATACAGGAATCAATCCCTAACACCTCACTAACTCTGCTAATGTTTCCATGTTGTTTAGAGACTGCTATACAGGAATCAATCCCTAATACCTCGCTAACACTGCTCATGTGTACGTGGTATTTAGAGACTACTATACATATGTGTTATTTCATAGTTTTGATGTCTTCATTATTATTAGCCTTCCCTGTAGCTCAGTTGGTAGAGCATGGTGTTTGCAACTCCAGGGTTGTGGGTTCGATTCCCACGGGGGGCCAGCACAGAAAGAAATTGTATGAAATGTATGCATTCACTACTGTAAGTCGCTCTGGATAAGAGCGTCTGCTAAAATGACTAAAAATGTAAAAAAAAAAAATTCTACAATGTAGAAAATAGTAAAAATAAAGCTAAACACTTTTGACTGGTACTGTAAGAATACTTGGAAGTCAATAGTAAATGATCTGTCCTTAATTAGACTTATCACTATAGGGTGACCACATGTAGTCCCAGATTGTGCTGGACAGTCCCATATTTTGTCCCATATCCCGCAACCAAACAATCATGTCTAGCATTTGATCAACAATATACAAACATCACTCATTTAGATTTTATTTATAGATTTTTCCAGATTTTCAGTCAGTCATTCCAGCCTGTCTCTTGCAGTCACGTTGTGCTTATGAAAATATTCAGAAAATATTCAGATCCCTTCCACTTTTGCACATTTTGTTACGGTACAGCCTTATTCTAAAATTGAGTGAATTATTTTCTTTCCTCATCAATCTACACACAATACCCCATAATGAAAATGCAAAAACAGGTTTTTAGACATTTTTGCTAACTTTTATATATACAGTTGATGTTGGAAGGTTACATACACCTTAGCCAAATACGTATAAACTACGTTTTTCACAATTCCTGACATTTAATCCCAGTAAAAATTCTCTGTCTTCCGTCAGTTAGGATCACCACTTTATTTTAAGAATGTAACATGTCAGAATAATAGTAGAGATAATTATTTACTTCAGCTTTTATTTCTTTCATCACATTCCCAGTGGATCAGAAGCTTACATACACTCAATTAATATTTGGTAGCATTGCCTTTAAATTGTTTAACTTTGGTCAAACATTTTGTGAATTTTGGCCCATTCCTCCTGACAGAGCTGGTGTAACTGAGTCAGGTTTGTAGGCCTCCTTGCTTGCACACGCTTTTTCAGTTCTGTCCACACATTTTCTAATGGATTGAGGTCAGGGCTTGTGATGGCCACTAAAATACCTTGACTTTGTTGTCCTTAAGCCATTTTGCCACAACTTTGGCAGTATGCTTGGGGTCATTGTCCATTTGGAAGACCCATTTGTGACCAAGCTTTAACTTCCTGACTGATGTCTTGAGATGTTGCTTCAATATATCCACATAATTTTCTTCCCTCATGATGCCATCTATTTTGTGAAGTGCACCAGTCCCCCCTGCAGCAAAGCACCCCCACAACATGATGCTGCCATGGTGTTCTTCAGCTTGCAAGCCTCCCCCTTTTTCCTCCAAACATAACGATGGTCATTAGGGCCAAACTGTTCTATTTTTGTTTCATCAGACCAGAGGACATTTCTCCAAAAAGTACGATCTTTGTCCCCATGTGCAGTTGCAAACCGTAGTCTGACTTTTTTTTATGGCAGTGTTGGACCAGTGTCTTCTTCCTTGCTGAGCGGCCTTTCAGGTTATGTCGATATAGGACTCGTTTTACTGTGGATATAGATACTTTTGTGCCTGTTTCCTCCAGCATCTTCACAGGGTCCTTTGCTGTTGTTCTGGGATTGATTTGCACTTTTCGCACCAAATTATGTTCATCTCTAGGAGACAGAACGTGTCTCCTTCCTGAGCGGTATGATGGCTGCGTGGTCCCATGGTGTTTATACTTGCGTACTATTGTTTGTACAGATGAACGTAGTACCTTCAGGCGTTTGGAAATTGCTCCCAAGGATGATCCAGACTTGTGGATGTCTACAATTGTTTTTCTGAGGTCTTGGCTGATTTCTTTTGATTTTCCCATGATGTCAAGCAAAGAGGCACTGAGTTTGAAGGTAGACCTTGAAATACATCCACAGGTACACCTCCAATTGACTCAGATTAGAATAAGGCTGTCACGTAACAAAATGTGGAAAAAGTCAAGGGGTCTGAATACTTTCCGAATGCACTCTGCATGACAAGGATGTGGTAATGGTAATGATAAACACTTCTCCAGTTGTTGTTGAGATCTCAAATTCTGCGCAAGACCAGACGCTGGGCCAATGTCATATACCTATCGTCAACCAATCACATTTCTCAAATTCTTTTGGGCTAAATTCCAGCAAATCTTGGAGAGGACAGTTATGCCAACTACTTACAAAAAGTGTGCTACCGATGAAGAGCTACAAAAGTAAGTAAATAGCTGTATTAGACTGGAAGTTAGGATATAAGGTCATTTCAAATTTGTGTTGTTCTTTCATATTTACTGCTACTTAACTCAATCCCGTTTTACATTCCCTGAGACCACCCAGAATGGTTACCTAGGCCACATATTGCCAGATTTTCATAAAACACCCACACATGTGGTCTCTCGTTTCTGTATCACCACATTTTGCTTGAGGCAAAATAGTAGACTAGCTGCACTTCAATTAGCTCGTTTGGTGCAGGGCTGTAATGCTGCCTGAGTACACCAGAGTGTTGCTCCACCACGTCTCACAATGGTGCTGAATTAGTCAAGTTGAATCAAAGCTGAATCAATGTCTTGGAAGATCACAAAATGATTAATAATATTTTACATAACACAAACAAATATAATAGTCACACCAAGCACACTACCTAATGTCTTATGAGATTTTAGTATTGTTTGCTGAATAGTCAAAAAAAGAAACAATTTCATGCGACCAAAACTGTGAATGACCAGCAAAATCATCCTGTTGTCCCACATTTGGATATTTTAAATGTGGTCACCGTACTAAAACTGTTAACCTGCCAGTCTGTTTATTTTTTTACCTCCCTTTCCTTCATCACCGACTGACTGGGTTAGCATCAGTGGTCTTATTTACTGTGATGTGATGCGCATCTGACTGTGCACTAAGCATTTATTGATTTAAGCTGTTGGATGGGGCAACATTAGAGACTTACTGTGTGTCGGACTTACAATAAAAGAGTGATGACAAGTTGGAGCCTATGGGGACTGCTCCTCGGCTTGCAGCTGTCTGCAGCAAATAAAAACATCTAGTTCACGACATACCGCCCTAAAACTTTTCAAAACAGACCAATGTTTTTATTACAGTTATGACATATATATATACACACTGTATATATACAGTATATTTAGAATTTCTAAACAGAAACAAGAAAATACTCAATTTTGCACAGTACATTAAAAAAAATGATTTAAAAAGTTGGTAATAAACCACCTCGTCAGCACTTTACACCACTTTTTGGCAAAAGGTTTGGGCTAAATTTGATGGAAGACTAAATTTTACCTGATCACTTTGATAGAAGATTCAGCAAGAATTCTACAAAGTATTACTCTAGTAGTTGGGATAAAGCCTTGCGCCTCGACAATCATTGAGTATAGAATTACTAGCTGAGTCACAGTATGCCGACCCGGCACTGTTAGCCAAGTCACTGTATTAAACACTCCATTCATTTATGGCTGAATTAGCGACTGTGCAAACTTCATTCTTTCAAGGATCAGAAATGAATCAAGTACCAGTTGTGATTGGTAGTAAAGGTAGCAATAAAAGTAGAGTGGTACTGGTAGTGTTTCATTCTAGACCACAAACAAACATGATAGAAGACCATCTAAAAAGCTGTGCTGGTATTTAGCACAAATGCCATCCCACAAGAAACACGTATACACACACCTAAAGCAAACGGATGCCTGCATTATTTACAGAGTGCACCCCCCCCCCCCCCCCCCCCCCCCCGATACCTTTACAATGCACTTCACCCATTTGACCCTGAGTCCCTATACCCTTCACCCCCTGTACTATACCCTCTGACCCTTGAACCCTGACCCAACTCACTTGTTGCTTGGTTTGGTCAAGGACGTGCAGGCTAGAGCTCTCTGCTGCTGGCCCATGTTCTGGACTCGGTTCTTCTTATTGTTCTTCTGCATCTCCTTGCCGGACTGTCTGCGACTCACAGACGAATGAGGCCAGATCCCAGTGAACAGCTGCAGTTAACACTTGTCTATAATGACTACAGGCTGATCCTGAACAAGTCCAGTTAACACTGGTCTATAATGACTACAGGCCAATCCAGGACAGGCACAGATAACACTGCTCTATGATGACTACAGGCAGATCCAGGACAGGTCCAGTTAACACTGATCTATAATGACTACAGGTCGATCCAGAACAGGTCAAGTTAACATTGGTATTTAATGACTACAGGCTGATCCAGGACAGGTCCAGTTAACACTGATCTATAATGACTACAGGCCGATCCAGAACAGGTCAAGTTAACATTGGTCTTTAATGACTACATGCTGATCCAGGACAGGTCCAGTTAAGACCGATCTATAATGACTACAGAACGATCCAGGACAGGTCCAGTTAACACTGGTCTTTAATGACTACAGGCTGATCCAGGACAGGTCCAGTTAACACTGATCTACAATGACTACAGAACGATCCAGGACAGGTCCAGTTAACACTGGTCTTTAATGACTACAGGCTGATCCAGGACAGGTCCAGTTAAGACCGATCTATAATGACTACAAGCCGATCCAGGAGAGGTCCAGTTAACACTGATCTATAATGACTGCAGGCCGATCCAGGACAGCTGTAGATCCAGGCAGATCAAAGTAGTAGTAATCCGAATAGCTGTCTTCAGAATCTTGAGTCTTCAGAATCTTGAGTCTTCAGAATCTTGAGACAGAATTAAAGTATTCGAGAATACAGGTTCGTCTTGTTGTGGTTGAATTGTCCAGCTTCTGAGGACATTTAGAGCCAAAAGTGGTAAAATGAGAGCAAACAATTTGAATTAATGGATGGAGAAGAGAGATTTCCGTCTGCAACATTTCCTTTAAGGAACATCGATGTGCAACCATAACAGTTCATGTTGAAGTGGTCATGGTTTGCTGTTCATTCCGCTTGCTGTTCATTCCGTCTCTCTCACTCGCTCTGTTAATGTCCCTCTCTCACTGGCACTCATTCACTCCCTCTCCCTCTTTCTCCCCCTCTCTCTCATTCCTCACTATGTCACTCAGTTTTCTCATCTTCTGTCAGTCATTCTTTCTGCCCCATGTTTCCTCACCCACAACTGTCTCCACTCTGTTTCTCTCTTCATTCCCTCCCTCTCTCTCTCCCTCCCTCCCTCCCTCCCTCCCTCCCTCAGCCCCCAGCTGTTTTATGTAGCTCTGTTGACACAACCATACGTACGATACAGAGCTCGATGGAACCTGATAAAGACCCAATGCTGACCCCGTGTGTAAGCTTTGTATCAGGGAACCTACCCAGACCATTCTAGACCCTCTGTCTACTGCATTCCCAATCTCTAATCACAGACACATAGCCATACCGTATGTCCTCACGTGACAAAAAGCTACTGTCCTGTACAAACCGCAGCTGGACTGGTGGCTACAAAGGGGCAGCCCTTGTGGTTATGTTGAGTGGATTCCAGGCCAAGCAGAGGGCTAGGGGACCTTAATCATGTGAAAGTGAAGTCTCGTCTTCCAGCCAGACAGCTGATTAAGAGGTACAAGCGCATCAGTCTGACAGAGCATGAAGGAAGAGAGTGCCTCACACCAGCCAGGGGAGGAATGTCCTTATGCACTTCCTTGGTTTGGGTGTGGGAGGGTGGGATGCGGGGCATTGGGAGGAAGGGGGCATGTGGAGGAAGACAGGTGGGGCTATTGGGGGCTTCTTTGGAGTAGTCAGCTGTCACAGTGTTGGGTTGAGAGACAGGGAGGGGGTGAAAGGGAGATGGTTGTCCTAGCTAAGGTCTTCCCCTCACTTACTGTGTAGAAGCAATTACCAACACACATTAACACTTTCTACATAGGCTACATAGTATTAACACTTTCCATATAGGCTACATACTATTAACACTTTCTATATAGACTACATAGTATTAACACTTTCCATATAGGCTACATAGTACCAACACTGTCTATATAGGCTACATAGTATTACCACTTTCTATAAAGCTACATAGTACTAACACTTTCTATATAGGCTACATAGTATTAACACTTTCTATATAGGCTACATAGTATTAACACTTTCTTTATAGGCTACATAGTATTAACACTGTCTATAAAGGCTACATAGCATTAACACTTTCTATATAGTCTACATAGTACTAACACTTTCTATATAGGCTACATAATATTAACACTGTCTTTATAGGCTACATAGTATTAACACTGTCTATAAAGGCTACATAGTATTAACACTTTCTACATAGGCTACATAGTATTACCATTTTCTTTATAAGCTCCATAGTATTAACACTTTCTTTATAAGCTACATAGTATTAATACTTTCTTTATAGGCTACATAGTATTAACATTTTCTTTATAAGCTACATAGTATTAACACTTTCTTTATAAGCTACATAGTATTAATACTTTCTATATAGGCTACATAGTATTAACACTTTCTATATAGGCTACATAGTACTAACACTTTCTTTATAGGCTACATAGTATTAACACTTTCTTTATAGGCTACATAGTTTTAAGACTTTCTATATCGGCTACATCGTATTAACACTTTCTTTATAGGCTACATAGTGTTAAGACTTTCTATATAGGCTACAAAATAAACTCAGCAAAAAAATAAATGTCCCTTTTAAGGACCCTGTCTTTCAAAGGTAATTTGTAAAAATCCAAATAACTACATAGATCTTCATTGTAAAGGGTTTAAACACTGTTTCCCATGCATGTTCAATGAACCATAAACAATTAATGAACATACACCTGTGGAATGGTCATTAAGACACTAACAGCCAACAGACAGTAGGCAATTAAGGTCACAGTTAAGAAAACTTTTACTGACTCTGAAAATCACCAAAAGAAAGATGCCCAGGGTCCCTGCTAATCTGCGTGAACATGCTTTAGGCATGTTGCAAGGAGGCATGGGTACTGCAGACGTGGCCAGGGCAATACATTGCAATGTCTGTACTGTGCGACGCCTAAGACAGCACTACAGGCAGTGGCGGTTCTAGACAATTTCAAGTGGGGGGGCCAAGCTGGGGCCAGTTGTACTGTTAGAGGGGCCAGTTACATTAGACGTTATTGTTGTCATATCGTTTTCTTTACTGCATTGCAGACATTAGCAGGCAAAATACCATGTTCATAATCATCATCGTTGCCACTGTCTAATAACGGATGTAAAAAAAGAACGATAGCAAAAATTAGTTATGTAACAATTATTTGATACTCCACATTTGGACCACAAGGGGGAAGACATCCTCTTCCCTCATGTGGTACCCTTCCTGCAGGCTCATCCTAACATGACCCTCCAGCATGACAATGCCACCAGCCATACTGCTCGTTCTGTGCGTGATTTCCTGCAAGACAGGAATGTCAGTGTTCTGCCATGACCAGCGAAGATCCCGGATCTTAATCCCATTGAGCATGTCTGGGACCTGTTAGATCGGTGAGGGTTAGGGCCATTCCCCCTAGAAATGTCCGGGAACTTGCAGGTGCCTTGGTGGAAGAGTGAGGTAACATCTCACAGCAAGAAATAGCAAATCTGGTGCAGTCCATGAAGAGGAGAGGCACTGCAGTACTTAATGCAGCTGGTGGGCACACCAGAGACTGACTGTTACTTTTGACCCCCCCCCCCCCCTTTTTCAGGGACAAATGATTCAATTTCTGTTAGTCACATGTCTGTGGAACTATTTCAGTCTCAGTTGACGAATCTTATGTTCATACAAATATTTACACATGTTAAGTTTGCTGAAAATAAACGCAGTTGACAGTGAGAGGAGGTTTATTGTTTGTTGAGTTTATTAACACTTTCTATATAGGCTACATAGTATTAACACTACTATTATCTTTAAAGATGTTATTTTTTCATGATAAATAATTACATAAAAATTGTTTCACTTGTTTCAGAAATTATGTGTGTTTAAATGTAGAATGTATGTTTGACCTGTACTGTAAGTACAAACCTATACTATATTCACTATGCAATTAGAGAGAGATCAGAATCCAAACAACAGACTAAGTTTGTATGTCTGAAGCCCATATGATTTGATTATGTAAGGTGAAAGAGTCTGGCTGGGCTAACCTGTGGCTGGGACAGACAGGTGCTGAGTGATATGAGTGACGTTGCTTCCATTCCTGCTCAGGCTAAAATGCAAATCACTGAGCAAGTTGAAATTGCGTGTGTGTGTGTGTGTGTGTGTGTGTGTGTGTGTGTGTGTGTGTGTGTGTGTGTGTGTGTGTGTGTGTGTGTGTGTGTGTGTGTGTGTGTGTGTGTGTGTGTGTGTATGTGGGTGTGTGTGCCTCTTATGCCTTTTGGTTAATCTGTATTTTGTTCATGATATGTCTTGATAGGATTTCTAGTCAAATAAAATGACCTGCTGTAAACTAGTCATACAATGGTGCTCAATTTATAAACGCCCACAGGTGTGTGTATTTAAATAACACGTGACTTGTTAAGAAGAATACAGGACAAGTGGCTTAGGCTAAAATCACTCATGCATGTTTTGTTCCATCAGGTTGGACTCAGCCTTCTGCAGGAGAGAGAACCACAAATATCATAAGGAAAGCTCTGATTTACTTAAACAACAAGGGTAGGTTTATATTATAACATGTTTCCTTCGGCTAACCGTTTTACATCTCATGTGTTCATTCAGACTTTCTGAGGCATTGCACAGTGCTTTGACTGATATAACAGTAGACCTACGTATATCTAAAAATTGTAATGTATGTTTACATCATTGTATTGCATCAGTATTTTGCATCAGTATGTTGCCAACAATATATTAAAACATAAAGTCATGAAACTTGTCATCTGCCCTCTCTCATATCTCAGTGGGATCGGATATTGTTCTACAAGGATGAATGCCTCTTCAGGAAACCACACTTACTTCAGCTGGAATGTTTGTCTTAACAAAGGCTATGTTGGGCCAGTGCTTACTGGTGCTGTCCAGTCCATGTGCTTCCTCCTGGGGACACCAGCTCTGGTCTGGTGCCTCTGGCTCTCTCTGAGTGGAAGTCTCACTGGAGGTCTCAAACCAACCCAGGTTTTCCCTATTAACCTGTTTGCAGTGGAGCTGGTGTTCTGTGTGGAGGGTTTCTTTGAGGTGATCAGCTACCTCGTACAGAACATCATGTTAACACAGGCTGTGTATTTCCTCTATATTCTCTCCTGGACCTGCAGGCCCCTGCTCCAGATCTGCATCTGTGTGGAGCGATACCTGGCGGTGGCTCAACCTGTGGCTTTCCTCAAGTATAGACTCCGGAGGTACAGGGTGGCGTGTTCAACTGTGGTCTGGCTGCTGTCGCTCACTTTTGCATGTTTTGCTATCCCTTTAATGGGTAATGAAGAGATCGCAGCTCATGTGCTAATTGGTGTCTATTGCCTTGGGGGGGCCGTCATTTCTCTCTGCTGCTTCTTCATCCTGCGTGTGCTGAAGCAGCCTGGTCCAGGAGAGGTAGAGGGAGGCAGAGAGGGAGAGAAGAACCAGGGGATGACAGATCCACATAAGATGAGAGCTTTTGGGATAATCTTAACCAACCTGGTGATCATCTTGGCGAGCTCCATCCCGGTGGTTGTTGGTTACGCCACCCTTTCATCCAGTCTTGACTACAACTGCAATGTCACCAACATTTTGGTGACTGTTATCATCTTCAGTGTCTTGTTCTCACCTCTGATTCACCTCTACAGAGAGGGAAGGCTGCCATGCCGAAGAGGGACAGAGACACATTAGACTTACAGGTCTGGGCACTATCGCTAGGAGACGATAGAGCGTTTTGTTAAATACACATTGAATCAAAATTGTTCTGTCAATACCGCAGCGCAGCCTAACTTCTAAGTGCCTGCAACTGAAGTTTAAGCATACATAGACATGGCAAAGATGTAGAAGGATTTGTGTAATATTTATTTGATAAATAGTTTGGATTTTTTTAGTTTGGTGGCCTGTTGAAATAGAATGTTCTTAGTTACAGCATATAAGCTTAATAATTGTTGTTCAAGGGGCAATAAAACAACAAAGTGAGAGAGTCCCTACCATTGTTTTTGTAATTCATAGACAGAGCTAGGGATGCAAAGACTGATCAGCCATGATATCAAAATGATTGTTGTGATCAAGTTTTTAGACTATACATTGTTTGTTTACATTGATGGATTTTATTTTCAAACAAAGGAGTTAAACAAGCTCTTATTATATTTTTTGGGTTCTGATAGGGTATGACAGTTGAACTAAGCTCATGAGGCATTTATAAGTAATATCTTTCAAGAACCAATGGGCATATATCATTCATTTGAAAGTCCGAGAATGGATGTCCCAAATGCAGATTGCCCCTTTAACTAAAGCGTCATCACTTGTTTATCACTTATGGTGAATGTTGGTTTGTTTCATTAGTTATACAATTAGTATCAGGACGGGGTGGCTAGATAGGAGATTAGGCCTATTCATTTAGCATTATTACTGGTCCAGGGGATGGAGGGATGGAGGAAAGGGTAAAAAAGAGGAGGGAGGGCACAGATCATCCTGCTGACCTTGATGCTTAACTACTCTCCTACGATCATCAGGGAAATTCTTCAGGATCATATTTCTTTGAGCTCATTCAAGTGTATTCTGACCCACATTACTTTCTCCTTCAGCGTGTTGGGTAGCTTTACTCAGCCCCTCTACCTCCACAGGGCTGGGAAACTGTCCTGCATCAGGGTTTAAAGAGAAGGATAACTGCACTGTAGGGGAAAGGTTGTCTTGCATTTCTCAGGTTATCATTCTGTTCCATTCCCTTTAATCATATTGTTCATGCTATTTAGAGGTTTTGACATTTTTAGTAAGTTAGTCTTAGTTCAACTATGTAGTATGTGTGTGGGGGGGAGGGTCTGCCATTTTATTTGTCTTGTATAGCTGTTCATCTAAGTGAAATTAGGGAGATACATTGTGAGATTTTACTATCACCTCATGCTCACAATTCCAACCTATTCCTGACAGTTTTGCTTGGTTTGAAAATAAATTACTACAAAAATATATACTATTTAACTTAGCAAAATCATATTTTAGCTTGTATTGCATCCTGTATTGCAGTTGCTTTTCTACTTCTGAGTGATGTTCAATTTAAACTGAATAAAAATGTAAACGTAACATGTAAAGTGTTGGTCCCATATTTCATGAGCTGAAATTTCTATACATATGCCGTCTACAATGTCGTTTTAGAGAATTTGGTAGTACGGCCAACCGGCCTCACAACGTTGTGAACAGAGTGCGTCATGGTGGCTGTGGGGTTATGGTATGGGCAGGCATAAGATACGGACAACGAACACAATAGCATTTTAGCTACAGAAATTGTAATACACAAAAAGACTGTGACTAGATCCTGAGGCCCATAGTGAGTCTCATTTTTTTAAGGTGTCTGTGATCAAGAGATCCATAAGCTACAAACAACTAACACAATTGCATTTTATTGATGGAAATTGTATCTGTATACTCAGTCATGTACAATCCATAGATTAGGGCCTAATTTACATATTTCAATTGACTGAATTCCTCATATGAAATGTAACACAGTAAAATCTATGAAACTCTTGCATATTGCGTCATATTTTTGTTCAGTATAGAAATGTATCACTGGACTTTTTTAAAGAAAGGTATAATGAAGCAAATCTGATTGATTCAACAGTTCAGGTCTCTGTCTGTCTGTCAATTATGATTACAGCATGTCATCAAATATGTATCCCCCTTCACTGATGAATGCACATGTCTTGGCTAATTGTATACACATGACTAAACATGAGAACCCAGACAGGGCCACTGGAAGAAAAATATTAGCTTCCATGAACACAGAGACCTGCCATAGTGTTTTCATTGGCTATTTGCATGACAGCCAACATTTGTCACAATGGGTGGCTTGTGGATTCCGAAGTGTCAGGCGCAGGAGACAGAAAGATTCCGTTAAACCTGTTAGGGCTAGGGGGCAGTATTTGCACGGCCGGATAAAAAAACGTACCCGATTTAATCTGGTTACTACTCCTGCCCAGTAACTAGAATATGCATATAATTATTGGCTTTGGATAGAAAACACCCTAAAGTTTCTAAAACTGTTTGAATGGTGTCTGTGAGTATAACAGAACTCATATGGCAGTCAAAACCCTGAGACAAATCCAGACAGGAAACTGAAATCTGATGTGTGGATATCACTTCAAACATTTGCCATTGAAACACACAGGGGCTTGCGATTCATTTCGCACTTCCTATGGCTTCCACTAGATGTCCCCAGTCTTTACAAAGTGTTTTGAGCATCCTACCATCAAAATTGACTGAAAGAGAGGATGTTTACCTTGGTCACAGGAAATGGGCCATCACCATTGTGACGTCGGCGCCCATGGGTACTCTCCCTTTTCGAAATGTTTTGAAAGACAATGCAACCATCCCAATGGAATATTATTGAAGCCCTGGTTGAAAAAGCCCCTAAAGATTTATGTTATACAACGTTTGACATGTTTGAACAAACTTAAATATTTTTTTTTGCTCATTCCTGACGACAAGTCAGACGCATACGGTATATTTTCACTAGCCTTCAGAGCTCGCTAACACTATTGGGACATAAATTATTAACTTTTTTGAACAAAACTACATTTGTTATGGACCTGGGATTCCCAGAAGTGCCTTCTGATAAAGATAATCAAAGGTAAGGGATTATTTACAATAGTATTTTTGATGGTTGATCGTTCCAAGATGGCTCAAAACATGTATAGCCTAGACTATTTTTCTGGGCATACCACGTCGTTTATTGCAAAGTGTGATTTCCCAGTAAAGTTATTTTTAAATCTGGCAAGGAGATGGCATTCAAGACATGTTAATCTATAAGTCTTTGAATGACAATATTACATTTTAACAATGTTTTCGAATAGTAATTTTGTAAATTGTAGCGCTAATAAACCGGAAGCGTTTGAGGCAAAAGATTTTCTGAACGTCATGCTCCGATGTAAAATGCTGTTTTTATATATGAATATGAACTTTATCGAACAAAAAATGCATGTGTTGTGTAACATGATGTCCTAGGAGTGTCATCTGATGAAGGTTGTCAAAGGTTAGTGCTGCATTTAGCTGTGTTTTGGGTATTTGTGATGCATGCTAGTTGCTTTGAAAATGGCTGTGTGATTATTTCTGGCTGGGTACTCTGCTAACATAATCTAACGTTTTGCTTTTGCTGTAAAGCCTTTTTGAAATCGGACAACGTGGTTCGATTCAGGAGTGGTGTATCTATAAAACGGTGTAAAATAGTCATATGTTTTGAGAAATTAAAGTTATAGCATTTATGAGGTTTTGCATTTAGCGCGACGCGATTCCACTGGCTGTTGATTAGGGTGGGACGCAAGCGTTCCACTGGCCCAGAGAGGTTAATGAATTTAATAAAATTATCCACACCGAAAATATGCAAGGTATGGAGTGCAAGGTGTGCAAAAGTAACGCACCACCTTTAAAAGAACGTAACCAGGGACGCAGCCCAAAAGGAATAGCGTAACTCCACAATATACAGAACCACATGAAACACACCCTGACAAACGAACAATCCCGCACAAACAACAAACCTAACTAACTAGCCTAAATACCCCTCCCCACTAACAACTAACACAAAACAGGTGCGCAACTAACCTAGGCCTAACTAACAGAACGTGAAACATAAATCGATGGCAGCTAGTAGGCCGGCGACGACGACCGCCGAGCGCCGCCCGGGAGAGGAGGGGTGCCACCTTCCGTAGGTGTCGTGACAACATTGTCTTTTATCTGTTGTACGCCTCTGTTTAGGAGACAGGCCAAATGGTGAAGTTCATTATGATCTTCTATATATTTGTGTTTGAAAAGTAAACTACTGTCACGTCCTGATCCTAGTAAGATGTCATTTTCAATAGTAGAGTAGGTCAGGGCGTGACAGGGGGTGTTTTGGGATGTTCTATGTTTTCTATTTCTATGTTTAAGTTCTAGTTTTTCTATTTCTATTTTGGGATTGTTTGGGTTGATCTCTAATTGAAGGCAGCAGATCCTCGTTGCCTCTGATTAGAGATCATATTTAAGTAGGGGTTTTTCATCCTGGGTTTTGTGGGTAATTGTTTTCTGTTTAGTGTATGTCACCTGATGGAGCTGTTGTCGGTCGTTTTTGTTGTTTTGTTTAAGTATATTCATTAAAAGTAAATATGAGCACTCTACACGCTGCGCCTTGGTCCCCTTTATACAACCCGCATTACAACTACACATACACGTGCACACACACATAACATAGATTTTACTTAACATGTTGGTGTTTTTGAGATCCTTCGAACTCTAATGGATGTGGTTGTCAGAATTTCAAACCTAAAGCTTGTCTCTATCTACTGGCAACTCCTTATGCATGTCTATAAACATATGAATATTTTTCCATATACATTACCATGACTGAATGACAAGCTACTACTACTGGAAAAGGCAGGCCGAACCAGCCCCCATTAACATCGACAGGGCTGTAGTGGAGCGGGTCGAGAGTTTCAAGTTCCTTGGTGTCCACATCACCAACGAACTCTCATGGTCCAAACATACCAATACAGTTGAGAAGAGGGCATGACAAAACCTTTTCCCCCTCAGGAGACTGAAAAGATTTGGCATAGGTCCCCAGATCCTCAAAAGGTTCTACAGCTGTACCATCGAGAGCATCCTGACCGGTTGCATCACTGCCTGGTATGGCAACTGCTCGGCATCTGACCGTAAGGCGCTACAGAGGGTAGTGCGAACGGCCCAGTACATCACTGGGGCCAAGCTTCCTTCCATCCAGGACCTATATAATGGGCGGTGTCAGAGGAAAGACCATAAAATTGTAAGAGCCTCCAGTCACCCAAGTTAAAGACTGTTTTCTCTGCTACCGCTTGCCGGAGTACCGGAGTGCCAAGTCTAGGTCCAAAAGGCTCCTCAACAGCTTCCACCCCCAAGCCAGTAGACTGCTGAACAATTCATAAAAATCGCCCCCGTACACTACATAAACCCCCCCCTCCCCCCCGTACACTGCTGCTACTGGCTGTTTGTTTGTTACCTATGCATAGTCACTTCGCCCCCACCTACATGTACAGATTACCTCAACTAGCCTGTACCCCTGCACACTGACTCGGTACCGGTGCCCCCTGAACATAGCCTCGTTACTGTTATTCTTATTTTGTTACTTTTTGTTATACATTTTTATTATAGCTTATTTGATAAATATTTTCTTCGTTTTGAACTGCACTGTTGGTTAAGGGCTTGTAAGTAAGCATTTCACGGTAAAGTACGATTGTATTCTGCGCATGTGGCAAATAAAGTTTGATTTGAATTGATTTTTACGTACTAGCCTACATAATATTACTTCATTACTGAATTATAACATAATACCATACTATTATAACTAACCACACATTTCACACGTTAACATCCTATATAGTATTTGCACAATTCTATTATTAACACTACAAACGTTAACTTCTATTGAGTTTTTAAACATACAATGATTGTTACGTTATTTAAGATATCACAAACGGTTTAATCGTAAGTACAAACCTATACTGTATTCACTATGCAATTAGAGAGAGATCCTGAATCCAAACAACAGACTAGTATTGTGTATATCTGAAGTCCATGTGAATGATTATGGAAGGTGAAAGAGTCAGACCTTGCAGGTGGCTGGGCTAACCTGTGGCTGTGACAGACAGGTGCAGACTGATGATGCCTGGCCAAAATGCAAATCCTTGAGCAGGTTGAAATTCCATCTGTGTGTGTGTGTGTGTGTATGTGTGTGTGTGTGTGTGTGTGTGTGTGTGTGTGTGTGTGCAAGCATCTGCATTTTGTTAATCTGTGCTTTGTTCCTTCCTGATAAGTTTAGATTTTTAGTCAAATAAAATACAAAGGTGTTCAATTCACCCACACGTGACTTGTTGTGAAGAACACAGGACAGAGAGCATTGGATGAAATCACTCATACATGTAGGTTTTGTACCATCGGGTTGGACTCAGCCTTCTCCAGGAGAAAGAACTACGAATATTGCGCATGAAAGTTCGAGTTACCAAAAAACTAAGGTATGTTATTTTACATTTTAACATCACTGAGTATATTATCTCCTATTCATGTTTTAATTCAGACTTTCTGAGACAATGCACAATGTTGTTACAGACAACAGTACAGCTATCTATATCAAAGTATTTTTTATGAATGTTTGCATCAGTATATTGTATCAGTATTTTGCCAACAATATATTAAAACATAAAGTGATGAATTGTGTAATCTCCCCTCTCTCACATCTCAGTGGGCTCTGACATTTTTAACAAGGATGAATGGGTCTTCAGGAAACCACACTTACCTTGACAACTGGGATGTTTGCTTTGACCATGGCTATGTTGGGATAGTGCTGTTCGTCGGTGCCCAGGCCCCGTGCTTCCTCCTGGGGACGCCATCTCTGGTCTGGTGCCTCTGGCTCTCTCTGAGTGGAAGTCTCACTGGAAGTCTCAAACCCAACCAGGTCTTCCCTATCAACCTGTTTGCAGTGGAGCTGGTGTTCTGTGTCCAGGGTCTCCTTAATGTGGTCAGCTTCCTATTCAACCAGAATGTCATTTTACGACAGGCTGTTTATGTCCTCTATATCGTCTCCTGGACCTGCATGCCCCTGATCCAGAGCTGCATCTGTGTGGCGTGTTCAAACATGGTCTGGGTGTTGCTGTTAGCTTATGCATGTTCTCCTATCCCTTTAATAATGGGTTATCAAAAAAATCACAGCTTATGTTCTCATTAGTGTCTATTGCCTTGGGGGGGCCATCATTTCGCTCTGCTGCTTCTTCATCCTGCGTGTGCTGAAGCAGCCTGGTCCAGGAGAGGTAGAGGGTGGCAGAGGGGGAGAGAAGAAACAGGACAACAGACCCACATAAGATGGCAGCTTTTGGGATCATCTTAACCAACCTTGTTATCATCTTGGCAAGCTCTATCCCAGTTGTCGTTGGTTATGCCACTGTGTCATCCAATCTTTACTACAACTGCAATGTCATCCCTGTGTTGCTCATTGTTAACAACTTCAGTGTCATGGTCTCACCCCTGATACACCTCAGAGAGAGAAGGCTGCCATGCCGCAGAGGGCCAGAGACACGTTAGACTTACGGTTGTGGGCACTAAAAGTACAGGTTTTTGTGACAAACTAATGCTAGGAGACAATAAGGCCGTGTGTTAATCCCCCAAAAATCTGCCTGTACTGCAGCGCAGCCTAACGTCTTAGTACCTGCAACTGTAATTTAAACATAGACAAGGCATAGGCACTTAAAATAGTTTGGATTGTTTTAATTTGGTGGCATGTAGCAATAACATTTTGTGAGATAGATGTTAGCATTAGAGTTCTTGTTAAAGGGGCAATCAAACAACACACTAAAGCTGCATCACTTGTTTCGCATTATAGTGAATGTTGGTTTGTTTAATCAATTGTACAGTTAATATTAGGATGGGGTGGCTAGATAGGGGATTAGACCTATTCATTTAACATCAGCATTCACTAATGGATTGTCTTCTTCATTTTATGTTCTGCTTTGAACCTTTGTCTGTCACTAAGGTTGCATTATGATATTAAATGTATGGGGACCAACTGCGCATGACACTTGGCTAATGCTCAAATCAAATCAAACTTTATTGGTCACATACACATGGTTAACGCTGTTATTGATACGCAACATTCTTGCCCTGACAGTGCACACTCCTACAAAGTTATTAGACTCCATCCACACTGGGAAAGAACATGGACACACTTGACGTTAAAGGGATGGTTCAGGATTTTCGTGGTGATGCCCTTTATATACTTATCGAGAGTCAGAGGAACCCGTGGATACCATTGTTATGTACATATCTGCGTCCTGTATGAAGGAATTTACAGGCATGTAGCTTGAGAGCTGCACCCAAAGACTTAATACTTAGCATTGGATTGTTGGATTGCGAAACTACCTCTACCAATCTTCTCAGGACTGCACACTGTTGCCGGATACTCTGGACTGCACACTATTGCCGAATTCTCGAGGCTGACGCACTGGAAGCCTGATGCGTGGTACTGGTACTGGATGTGCCAGTCTGGGGACACGCACCTCAGGGCTAGTGCGGGGAGCGGGAACAGGCCGAGTCGGACTGGGTTGATGCACTGGAAGCCTGATGCGTGGTGCTGGTACTGGAGGTATCAGCCTGGGAACACGCACCTCAGGGCTAGTGCGGGGAGCGGGAACAGGCCGAGTCGGACTGAGTTGACGCACTGGAAGCCTGATGCGTGGTGCTGGTACTGGAGGTATCAGCCTGGGAACACCCACCTCAGGGCTAGTGCGGGGAACGGGAACAGGCCGAGTCGGACTGGGTTGACGCACTGGAAGCCTGATGCGTGGTGCTGGTACTGGAGGTATCAGCCTGGGAACATGCACCTCAGGGCTAGTGCGGGGAGCGGGAACAGGACGAGTCGGACTGGGCTGACGCACTGGAAGCCTGATGCGTGGTGCTGGTACTGGAGGTATCAGCCTGGGAACACGCACCTCAGGGCTAGTGCAGGGAGTGGGAACAGGACGAGTTGGACAGGGCTGACGCACTGGACCGTAGAGGCGTACTGGCGGTCTCGAGCGCAGAACTGGCATCGCTCTTACTGGCTGGATGCCCACTTCCCCCTGGCAAATGCGGGGCGCTGGTACTGCGCGTACCGGCCTAAAAACACTTGGCCTCGCCACAGTACCCATTACCCCAAAGCACGGGACCTGTCCAGTCACTGGTTGCCCAGAAATGGTACAAGGATTTGGCCTAGGGCTCAATCCTCGCCCAGCCAAACTACCCCTGTGCCCCCCCCAAAAAAATTATTGGGGCTGCCTCTCGGGCTTAAACGCCAGTCATGTTCCCCTGTAGCGTTCCCTGTCTTCGCTCCACTTCCTCCATGGACCTTCTCCGGCCATAATCTCCTCCCACGTCCACTTCTCACGATCGTCCCTCCGTTGCTCCTTCCTCCGCTGCTTGGTCCTTATTTGGTGGGAGATTCTGTAACGGTTGTTGTCGGGGATAGAGGACCAAAACGCAGCAGGAATGTGGATACTCATCTTGTATTTTATTTTAAATCAAGAGAACACCAAAAATAACAAAACGAAAAAACGCACGAACAAAAAAACAGTCTTGTCAGGCTCACACAGGCAAAACAAGAAACAATCTCCCACAACACTACACCAAACAATTACCCAAATATAGGACTCTCAATCAGAGGCAACGAGAAAGCACCTGCCTCCAATTGAGAGTCCAACCCCCCATTAACCTACACATAGAAATACCATAAACCAGAAAGAACATAGAAATGAAAAACATAGAACATAGACCAAAACCCAGAAATAATAAATCAAACACCCTACTACATAAATCACCACCCCGAACCACATAAACGAAATACCCTCTGCCACGTCCTGACCAAACTCGATAACAGATAACCCTTATACTGGTCAGGACGTGACAAACATTGTGCGGGTTCCCACAAGACATTGTGTAGTTTCACATCCTACAGAAGGTAAAGACTGCAAGAAAAGTTGGAGAAAGGCAGACAGGCAGGGAGTCAGACAGATTATTGGTGCTATGTTGAAATAGCAGGCCCAGGGAGGAGGAAGACAGAGTGAATGCGCACAGCAAACCTTTTTGTTTCATATTTGCTTGTTTTCAACTACACACTTTTCCACACTTGCGATAACCCTCTGTGGTTCTAAATCAACAGTTGTTTAGTGGACCGAAAATGTGGAAAAAAATGAACTTGCTTGACTATGCTGTAGGACATGGAATTGTCTGTTACTGTACATGCAAAACAATACATTTGGAAAGTATTCATATCCCTTGACTTTTTCCACATTTTGTTACGTTTCAGCCTTATTCTAAAATGGATTCAATATTTTTCCCCCCTAATCATTCTACCCACAATACCCCAAAATGACGAAGAAAAAACATGTTTTTATACAATTCTGCAAAAATAAAACTGAAATATCACATTTATATAAGTATTCAGACCCTTTACTCAGTGCTTTTTTGAAGAACCTTTGGCAACGATTACAGCCTTGAATCTAATTGGGTATGATGCTACAAGTTTGGCACACATGTATTTGGGGAGTTTCTCCCATTCTTCTCTGCGGATCCTCTCAAACTCTGCCATGTTGGATGGGGAACGTCGCTGCAAGTACAGCTATTTTCAGGTCTCTCCGGAGTTGAAGTACGGGCTATGGCTGGGCAACTCAAGGATATTGAGAAACTTGTCCCGAATCCATTCTTGCGTTGTATTGTTTGTGTGCTTAGGGTCATTGCCCTGTTGGAAGGTTAACCTTCGCCACAGTCTGAGGTCCTGAGTACTCTGGAACAGGTTTTCATCAATGATCTCTCTGTACTTTGTTCTGTTCATCTTTCCCTCGATCCTGACTAGTTTTCCAGTCCCTGTCGCTGAAAACATCCCCACAGCATGATGCTGATTGGTGGAGTGCTGCAGAGATGGTTGTCCTTGCTCAGTTTGGCTGGGCAGCCAGCTCTAGGAAGACAATTGGTGGTTCCAATCTTCTTCCATTTAAGAATGATGCAGGCCACTGTGTTCTCAGGGACCTTCAATGCTGCAGACATTTTTTGGTACCCTTCCCCAGATCTGTGCCTTGACACAATCCTGTCTTGGAGCTCTAAGGACAAATCCTTCGACCTCATGGCTTGGTTTTTGCTCTGACATGCACTGTCAACTGTGGGACTTTAAATAGAAAGGTGTATGCCTTTCCAAATCATGTCCAATCAATTCAATCTTGAGTCTCATAGCAAAATGTCTGTATACTTATGTATATAAGGTATTTCTGTTTTTTTGTTTTTCTAAATTACCCAATTACCCATTAACCACTACTGCTTTCAATACTGCCCACCTGTGGTCCAGTAAATTATGGCCTGCAGATGGTGCAGCACGGACCCTAGGGTCCCTCTCCTCCATTTTTGGGATACTACTCAGCACCTGGTGGTACTGCATCCCCAACAACCCAGCGTGTGGATTATTCTTCTACGTTGGTGTACCAGGGAGTTGCAGCACTGTGAACATCGCTGCATATATCATATATGCAGCATACTCCACTGTAGTACGTAGAGTGCAGAATATACAGAGCCTTATGTACACTATGCAACAGAAGACCAGATCCTGGGCTTCCTCCTTTCAGTGGAGCCCTCTCCAACAGGTTGCGTGGAAACCATGGGACAGTCATATGGAGGAATAGCAGCAATAAGTTGTCTCTTGGACCCCCCCCCCCGGCACCATTGCCAGGTGTTACTGTGACCATTCGGTGTGAGTATATTGCCGCTCCAGCCACGGCACCTTTGTCGGGGACGGCTGTGACTGAGACCTCGGCCCCTGCTGGACCTCAGGAGTTGTCTGCTACAGAGACTGAGCCCACACCAGATGTCATTCCTGATTCCCCTTCCACTGCTGTGGAATCTGGGGGACCCCCTCCCCGGCTCGGGTGGCCTATGCGATTCCAGCAGCAACTCCATGCGGTAGTGAGCCTATGTTGCTGACTGGACCGCCAGATCATAACTAGCCAGAGCTACCTGGCGAGCCATAGGCAGCGACAGAAGCCCTGTCTACCTTTGACTCTCAGCCTGTCTCTGCACTAGAAGACCCTCTAGCAGGACCGGACCGGTATGCAGCTACCTCCGATGATTGGTCCAGCCTTGATCTGGGCCCACAACACTGTCACCAGCTACTGACAGTACATCTTCAACTGACCCAGCCACAGACCTGGTTCCCATTTGGGGTGTCCAGGATACCTCTCTCCAGCATGCACCACCTGACCCAGTTCCAGTCCTGGTCCTGCTGCTGCTGGACTCAACCCACGACGTGACTGTGGTCTGACACAGTGACCTCACCAGGGCTGACCACACAGAATTCACCACCCAGTGTCATGTCCCAGGTGCACTACCTATTCCTGCTCTGTGGTCCAAGCTGATCCACCATCTTCCCTGGACTCACCAACACCTCCTGATCTGGCTCTGACCCTGGGGGACTTGCCCGCCTCAGTTGGGGACCCGCCACAGCCATGCCTGCTCTCCTCTGCTTGGGCACAGCCAGCCTCTGTGAGGGAGCCACAGCCATGCCTGCTCTCCTCTGCTTGGGCACAGCCTGCCTCTGTGAGGGAACCACAGCCAGGCCTGCTCTCCGCTGCTGGGGCCTTCATTAGTATGGGAACAACAACCGCCATGCCTGCTCTCCTCTGCTCGAGTAACGGCCCGCTTCAGTAGGAGAGTTTATGCCAACAGGTCTTCTCTACTTACAAGGTTTGCAATGCACTTCCTTTCACAACATAATGTTCTAACACAATACATGTAATTCTAGGGAAGGCTGCCATGTCAAAGAGGGCCAGAGACACGTTAGACTTACAGGTTTTTGTGACAAACTATCGCTAGAAGACGATAGAGGGTCTTTAAATATACATTTACTTAAAATTGTTCTGCCTATACCATGGCACAGCCTAACTTCTTTAGTGCCTGGAACTGTAGTTTAAACACATGTAGAACAATGTGTAGAACAATGTGTAATTTTCTTTTGATATATAGTTTATTGTTTTAATTTTATTGCATGTAGCAATAGCATTTTGTGAGATGCATCACATTAGCGTTAGAGTTGTTGTTAACTTAAGCTCCATCACTTGTTTAGTATTATAGTAAATGTTGGTTTGTTTTATTAATTATGCAATTAATATTAGGATGGGTTGGCTAGATAGGGGATTATACCTATTTATTTCGCATTACTTCATGGATTGCCTTCTTCATGTTATGTTGTCATTTGAATTTAGGGTCCTTGTCTGTCACTAACATGTCATAATGTTATTCAAACGTATGGGGACTGACTGCCCATGAGACTTGGCTAATGGTGTCATCATTACTCAACATTCTAACTCTAACCCAGACAGTGAACACCTCTGGAAAGCCATTAAGCTTCATACACTGGAAAAAATATAACATGAGCTATTTTAATGGCAGATGCGCTTAATTTCAATTGGCAATACATTAGTCAAATAAAGGCTAGTCTAGATGAGTGTCATCTTGTATTGAGAACTCTTCTCAGCATACTGTAGGAACCAAACCGTTACCCCTGGACAGCGGTACAGCCACATTCTTCTCCGATAAGAACAAGCCACAGCAGGTACAGTGATGCTGTCTTAAAAACGTTGTCTTAAAAAAACACAGTAATTTCAATCAATTTGTAATCTCTCACTATTTAAGCTTACTCCGCTTCAGATCCACTAATGATTTCTCCTCTTGTTTTTCTCTCTCCCTCTTTAACTTGGAACACAGCTCTTCCTATTATTCAGAGACTAAAGTAACAGAGGACGTTCAACAATAAAGGAACCAAACTCATCTTTTCCTGATCCCGTCAGGTTTAACCACACCTGGAGGTTTGACTATTATGACTTCTGGTGCTGGGTGCTGCCCAGATGTCTGCCAGTCCACCTGGGAATGAAGGTGTTCAACTGCCTCCTGAGCCCGGTCACCAACACCTAGTACATGTGGCTGGTGGGGGGTGGCCCCTTCGGTCCAGGTGAAACAGGAGATCTTCACCATTAACCAGTCTGTCATGGAGATTCTCTACTTCCTCTACTGGTTATAGTTCAGCTAAGTAGTGTGTGTGTGGGGGGGGAGGGTCTGCCATTTTATATGTCTTGTATAGCTGTTCATCTAAGTGAAATTAGGGAGATGCATGTTGATGTTTTACTATCACCTCATGCTCACAATTACCACTTATTCCTGACTGTTTTGCTTGTTTTGACAAAATACATCCTGATATTTCTATGTAGCAAACAATCTTTTAATGCAGTAATCTCAGTTTTCATTTGAAGCATCATTTTATAAGTCGCTTATTTGTATCAATTACAAAGACATTGGCAACTTTTTCTGAAGTTATCGGAGGTCACATAGAGACAGACAAACCATGTGATTCTATGTTTAACAGAGATTATTTTGTATAAAGTGCTGTTGGAGGGCGAAAAAACATCTAACCAAGCGCTTAGCTGTTCTACGAGTGGTCTGAAGCAGGTGTTAGATTACGAGCGTTTGAGTGCTACGCTAAAAACGACAATTTTGGGAAACTGCTCGGAGATTTAATGATGCTCCTATGAAGGTTCTAACGGTGAACTTAGCCTTAAGATGCTTTTGGGAAACCAGGCCCACGCCTGGTGAGTCTATGTCAAGGAAAGAGCAAGTGCTCCTAATGTTTTGTACACTCAATGTATGCTAACATTTTTAAATTTGCAAAGACATCTTTCAACTTATATTACATGCTGTATAGCCAGCCTGGTATCATAGACTAGACGTAACAAAGTAAACATAAACAAGGGACACTCAAATTAGTATAATATGTTACGTATGATATGGTTACATAAAACAGAAGGTTAATTAAGGCAAAAATGAAATGAGGGTGTTTGGCCGGGATGGATGGTTGAGCATCTAGGAACCCAAAGGTTGCATTTTCTAATCTTATCACGGACAGGACTCCTAACACTAACCCCTAGCGTAGCTAATGTTAGACACCTGCCACCTAGCTAACGTTACCAACAACAAATTAGAATTCACAACGTATTAAACATATTCAAAATGTGTTCAAAATATCATATGAATATCACCAGAAATTAATACCTACCGTGCGAAACGTAACATATACTAAATGGAGGGGAGACAGACTTACATTTACTATGTTACGTCTACGCCTGAGTCCAGGTTTGTATAGCAGTTGCTTCTCAACTTTTGAGTGTGTGGTGGATGAATCAGAATTAGTTGGGTAACAGATAATTAAGATGTTTTATTTGCATAATATGCTTATGTGAGATACTTGTCATTAGAATGTATCCCTTTGGACTTTGGTGTTGGCAGATGTACGTCTTCCCTCAGCTGGGGCTCAGTCACTTGGGGCCCAGAGAGGGGAGAGATCAGAATGGAACATTGTCTTCATATGTAAATGTGTCTTTACCTATTCTTAAACCATGTGAAGGGATGGCGTGATTAATGGGGAACCAATTACTTGTCTCCACAATGTCTGTGCACAAGTCACTCCATCCTTTTCTATTTTGTGGGGAGGTGTATGGCAGTATCTGGAACCATGTATGTGTGTGTCCTCTTTTAGATCTTGCACTTATCCTGGGATAGTGTATGACCTAGAGCGTCACTCACCTCAGTGAGCTTGTCCAGGAGTGGGGTCAAGAGGGGGCTGCTTGAGATGGGAGTATCTAGAGTTGACAACTGATATATGCCATTGGATGAGTAGGTGTTTTTGTACTATGAAGTACCAGGAACGAGATTAGAACCTCGTCAAGGGGACCAAACTGAACGATAATTTATAGCGAATGCTATCTGGCTGTGGATACTCCTCTCTCAAGTAAAAGTCTTTCTTTGGGAACAGTTCCTAAATATCAGTGGTTTGTCATGTCAAAGGGGGGTGGATCTTTGCTATAAAAGATCTCAGTAGTCATTGTGTTGACACTCTCAACGGTTCATTAGAAATGGCGAATCGTTCAAATTCAAGTGCTAATGCAAAGCTCTTATAATTAAAGATGTAGTTTAAGTATAACTCTGACTGGTCTGTGAAGTTTGTCTCTCCTCATTTGGTAATACAGAAATTAGCAACCACAAGTGTTGTTGTATTCAAATGAATTGTTCTGTTTTAAAAGAAGTGTGGAATAAAGCAAATCTGATTGATTTAAAAGGCTCCCAAGTGGCACAGCGGTCTAAGGCACTGCATCTGTGCAAGAGGTGTCACTACAGTCCCTGGCTCAAGTCCAGGTTGTATCACATCCAGCTGTGATTGGGAGTCCCATAGGGCGGCACACAATTGGCCCAGGTTTGGCCGGGGTAGACTGTCATTGTAAATAAGAATTTGTTCTTAACTGACTTGTATAGTTAAATAATTACAGCATGTCAAATATGTATCCCCCTTCACTGATGAATGCACATCTTGGATAATTGTATCAACATTCTGAAACATGCAAACTCAGAGGCCACTGGAAACAATATAATTAGCCTCCATCAGGACCCACCTGATGTTTTCATTAGCTATTTACATGACAGCTAACAGTGTATTTTAGCTGTTGTCACTGCCTCTGTTAAGGAGTAAGGCATAATTCTGGAGTTGATTCTGATCTTCATTTTTTCCGTGTTTTAAAGACACATACACACAAAGAAAGAGATCCTTGGAACCCTAAATGTGGTTGTCAGAATTTCAAACCTTATGCCTGTCTCTCTATCTATTGGCAGCTCCTCGTGGATGTCTACAAACATGAATATTATTCAATATTTATTACAACTTAAATTATATTATAATAGTATATGCCATTTAGCAAATTCTTTGCAAATTAGTAATTGTGTGCATGCATGTTATGATAAGCTCCTACTTACTAGCCCACATATTATTACTTAATTAATGAATTAGAACATAGTACCATGCTATTAAAACTCACTACACATTTCAAACATCAACACTTTGTTTATACACTACCGTTCAAAAGTTTGGGGTCACTTAGAAATGTCCTTGTTTTTGAAAGAAAAGCAATTTTTTTGTCCATTAAAATACGCCGTAGATAACGTTAATGTTGTAAATGACTATTGTAGCTGGAAAAGGCAGTTTTTCTTTATGGAATAGGCGTACAGAGGCCCATTTCTAGCAACCATCGCTTCTGTGTTGCAATGGCACATTGTGTTAGCCAATCCAAGTGTATCATTTTAAAATACTAATTGATCATTAGAAAACCATTTTGCAATTATGTTAACATAGCTGAAAACTGTTGTCCTGATTAAAGAAGCAATATAACTGGCCTACACTATATTTCTGATCAATTATGTTTTTTTTTATGGACAAGAAAATGTGCTTTTCTTTCAAAAACAAGGACATTTCTAAGTGACCCGAAACTTTTGAATGGTAGTGTATATATAAACTCAGCAAAAAAAGAAACTTCCCTTTTTCAAGACACTGTCTTTAAAAGATAATTCGTAAAAATATAAACTTCACAGATCTTCATTGTAAAGGATTTAACCTGTCTGGGCTAGGGGGCAGTATTTTCACGGCCGGATGAAAAACGTACCCAATTTAAACAGGTTACTACTCTGGCCCAGAAACTAGAATATGCATATTAGTA
Source organism: Salmo trutta (assembly GCF_901001165.1). NCBI lineage: Eukaryota > Metazoa > Chordata > Actinopteri > Salmoniformes > Salmonidae > Salmo > Salmo trutta. Next base: position 2,161,657 of record NC_042960.1, read on the forward strand.
GATGTGGATAGAAAACACTCTGAAGTTTCTAAAACTGTTTGAATGGTGTCTGTGAGTATAACAGAACTCATATGGCAGGCAAAAACCTGAGAAAAAGTCAACCAGGAAGTGGAGGATCTGAGAATTGTAGTTCTTCTTTCTAGTCCCTTTCAAAACTACAGTATCCGTGGGGTTACGTTGCACTTCCTAAGGCTTCCATTGGCTGTCTAAAGCCTTCAGAAAGTGGTTTGAGCATTCTCCTGTCACTGGGCAGATAATAGGAGCTCAGTTTCTGAGTGGACTGCCTGGCAACAAAGGGATTGGATATGCGCAGTCACGCAAGCGCGCCGTTCCTTCTTTTTCTCATTGAATGAATATGCTATTGTCCGGTTGGAATATTATCGCAATTTTATGTTAAAAATACCATAAAGATTGACTTTAAACAGCGTTTGACAAGCTTCTAAGTACGGTAATGGAACATTTGCATGCCTGTTTCCGGTCACAACTTGCAGACTTGTTTATGTGCTGCTGTGCGTTTTGTTGCCAAACTTACTTTGCTATCTGACAACTTTACGGTTTTTACTTTTTGATTAACGTTTATATTTTTAGTTTTTCCCTCACCCAACTTTTTTCATTCAACTTTTTCACTCCGGAGATTTTATCTGGACATGGTTCGTCAGGAGTTCCAACAGCTGAAGCTAAGTAGTAACATTAACATGATGCCTTCTAATTGCAGTCGTTGTACTCATAATATACAGGAGAACGATCGCCTTACGGCGAGGATAGCTGTGTTGCAAGCCCAGCTTCAGACGCAATCATTAGGCAAGGGCAATTTCAGTGTAGGAAAGGATGAAACAGCGTCTGTGCCACCAGTAAGTACAGATAGTAGCGTTAGTATAAACCCCCTCGCACGGTCCCCGCAGCCGGACAACTTTCTCATGGCTTCTGGAGGGAAACACTGTTGGAATGCTCAACCGGTGTCGCTTATTCAGCCGACAGAAACTTTCAGTCGGAGTCAGAGGCCGAGACTTCTCTGGGCTCTACTCCTCCCGTTATTAGGTCTGAGACGCCGAAGCCTCCCACCATTAGCTCTGACAAATTGAAAACCCTAGTAATTGGTCGACTCCATTACCCGCAGTATTAGACTTAAAACAAATCATCCAGCGATCATACACTTTACCAGGGGGCAGGGCTACCGACGTTAAGGCTAATCTAAAGACGGTGCTGGCTAAAGCTAAAACTGGCGAGTGTAGAGAGTATAGAGATATTGTTATCCACGTCGGCACCAACGATGTTAGGATGAAACAGTCAGAGGTCACCAAGCGCAACATAGCTTCAGCGTGTAAATCAGCTAGAAAGATGTGTCGGCATCGAGTAATTGTCTCTGGCCCTCTCCCAGTTAGGGGGAGTGATGAGCTCTACAGCAGAGTCTCACAACTCAATCGCTGGTTGAAAACGGTTTTCTGCCCCTCCCAAAAGATGAATTTGTAGATAATTGGCCCTCTTTCTGGGATTCACCCACAAACAGGACCAAGCCTGCCCTGTTGAGGAGTGACGGACTCCATCCTAGCTGGAGGGGTGCTCTCATGTTATCTACGAACATAGACAGAGCTCTAACTCCTCTAGCTCCACAATGAATAGGGTGCAGGCCAGGCAGCTGGCTGTTAGCCAGCCTGCCAGCTTAGTGGAGTCAGCTCAGCTATCCCCATTGAGACCGTGTCTGTGCCTCGACCTAGGTTGGCAAAATTAAAGATGGCGGTGTTCGCCTTAAGAATGCTCACTAGAATAAAGACCTCCTCCATCCCTGCCATTATTGAAAGAGATTGTGATACCTCACATCTCAAAATAGGGCTACTTAATGTTAGATCCCTCACTTCAAAGGCAGTTATAGTCAATGAACTTATCACTGATCATAATCTTGATGTGATTGGCCTGACTGAAACATGGCTTAAGCCTGATGAATTTACTGTGTTAAATGAGGCCTCACCCCCTGGTTACACTAGTGACCATATCCCCCGTGCATCCCGCAAAGGCGGAGGTGTTGCTAACATTTACGATAGCAAATTTCAATTTACACAAAAAACAACAATGACGTTTTCATCTTTTGAGCTTCTAGTCATGAAATCTATGCAGCCTACTCAATCACTTTTTATAGCTACTGTTTACAGGCCTCCTGGGCCATATGCAGCGTTCCACACTGAGTTCCCTGAATTCCTATCGGACCTTGTAGTCATAGCAGATAATATTCAAATTTTTGGTGACTTTAATATTCACATGGAAAAGTCCACAGACCCACTCCAAAAGGCTTTCGGAGCCATCATCGACTCAGTGGGTTTTGTTCAACATGTCTCTGGACCTACTCACTGCCACAGTCATACTCTGGACCTAGTTTTGTCCCATGGAATAAATGTTGTGGATCTTAATGTTTTTCCTCATAATCCTGGACTATCGGACCACCATTTTATTACGTTTGCAATCGCAACAAATAATCTGCTCAGACCCCAACCAAGGAGCATTAAGAGTCGTACTATACATTCTCAGACAACCCAAAGATTCCTTGATGCCCTTCCAGACTCCCTCTGCCTGCCCACAGATGTCAGAGGACAAAAATCAGTTAACCACCTAACTGAGGAACTCAATTTAATATTGCGCAATACCCTAGATGCAGTTGCACCCCTAAAAACTAAAAACATTTGTCATAAGAAACTAGCTCCCTGGTATACAGAAAATACACGAGCTGTGAAGCAAGCTTCCAGAAAATTGGAACGGAAATGGCGCCACACCAAACTGGAAGTCTTCCGACTAGGTTGGAAAGACAGTACCGTGCAGTATCGAAGAGCCCTCACTGCTGCTCGATCATCCTATTTTTCCAACTTAATTGAGGAAAATAAGAACAATCCGAAATTTCTTTTTGATACTGTCGCAAAGCTAACTAAAAAGCAGCATTCCCCAAGAGAGGATGGCTTTCACTTCAGCAGTAATAAATTCATGAACTTCTTTGAGGAAAAGATCATGATCATTAGAAAGCAAATTACGGACTCCTCTTTAAATCTGCGTATTCCTCCAAAGCTCCGTTGTCCTGAGTCTGCACAACTCTGCCAGGACCTAGGATCAAGGGAGACACTAAAGTATTTTAGTACTATATCTCTTGACACAATGACGAAAATAATCATGGCCTCCAAACCCTCAAGCTGCATACTGGACCCTATTCCAACTAAACTACTGAAAGAGCTGCTTCCTGTGCTTGGCCCTCCTATGTTGAACATAATAAACGGCTCTCTATCCACCGGATGTGTACCAAACTCACTAAAAGTGGCAGTAATAAAGCCTCTCTTGAAAAAGCCAAATCTTGACCCAGAAATTATAAAAAACTATCGGGCTATATCGAATCTTCCATTCCTCTCAAAAAAATTGAAAAAGCTGTTGCGCAGCAACTCACTGCCTTCCTGAAGACAAACAATGTATACAAAACGCTTCAGTCTGGTTTTAGACCCCATCATAGCACTGAGACTGCACTTGTGAAGGTGGTAAATGACCTTTTAATGACGTCAGACCGAGGCTCTGCATCTGTCCTCGTGCTCCTAGATCTTAGTGCTGCTTTTGATACCATTGATCACCACATTCTTTTGGAGAGATTGGAAACCCACATTGGTCTACATGGACAAGTTCTGGCCTGGTTTAGGTCTTATCTGTTGGAAAGATATCAGTTTGTCTCTGTGAATGGTTTGTCCTCTGACAAATCAACTGTACATTTCGGTGTTCCTCAAGGTTCCGTTTTAGGACCACTATTGTTTTCACTATATATTTTACCTCTTGGGGATGTCATTCGAAAACATAATGTTAAATTTCACTGCTATGCAGATGACAAACAGCTGTACATTTCAATGAAACATGGTGAAACCCCAAAATTGCCCTCGCTAGAAGCCTGTGTTTTAGACATAAGGAAGTGGATGGCTGCAAACTTTCACTTTTAAACTCGGACAAAACAGAGATGCTTGTTCTAGGTCCCAAGAAACAAAGAGATCTTCTGTTGAATCTGACAATTAATCTGGATGGTTGTACAGTCGTCTCAAATAAAACTGTGAAGGACCTCGGCGTTACTCTGGACCCTGATCTCTCTTTTGAAGAACATATCAAGACTGTTTCAAGGACAGCTTTTTTCCATCTACGTAACATTGCAAAAATCAGAAACTCTCTGTCCAAAAATGATGCAGAAAAATTAATCCATGCTTTTGTTACTTCTAGGTTGGACTACTGCAATGCTCTACTTTCCGGCTACCCGGATAAAGCACTAAATAAACTTCAGTTAGTGCTAAATATGGCTGCTAGAATGCTGACTAGAACCCAAAAATTTGATCATATTACTCCAGTGCTAGCCTCCCTACACTGGCTTCCTGTTAAGGCAAGGGCTGATTTCAAGGTTTTACTGCTAACCTACAAAGCATTACATGGGCTTGCTCCTACCTATCTTACCGATTTGGTCCTGCCGTACATACCTACACGTACGCTACGGTCACAAGATGCAGGCCTCCTAATTGTCCCTAGAATTTCTAAGCAAACAGCTGGAGGCAGGGCTTTCTCCTATAGAGCTCCATTTTTATGGAATGGTCTGCCTACCCATGTGATTGACGCAGACTCAGTCTCAACCTTTAAGTCTTTACTGAAGACTCATCTCTTCAGTAGGTCCTATGATTAAGTGTAGTCTGGCCCAGGAGTGTGAGGGTGAACAGAAAGGCTGGAGCAACGAACCGCCCTTGCTGT